>NC_142802.1:28388504-28695333 GCF_049724085.1 Artemia sp. Qi Xiang Cuo | reverse complement strand
TTTTCAATGAGAAAATTCAGAATCGAAGTTGAACTTTTCTTCTTCCGGGGAAATATTTGGAACAGAACTTTAAATTTTTTCATCTCTTTGAGAATGGTCAGAACTGAATTTAAGAAAATTTAGAATTAAAGTGAAATTTTTTATCTTCATAGAAAATAATCACAATCATAGTATAACTTTTCCTATCTTCTACGGAAAAATTTAGAAGGGAACTTTAAATTTTTTATGTCTTGGGACTTTTCTTGTTCCGGGAAAATATTTGGAATAGAACTTTAAATTTGACTCTTTGAGAAAGGTCGGAATTGAATTTAAGAAAATTTAGAATTAAAGTGAAACTTTTTATCTTCATGGAAAATAATCACTATCATAGTATAACTTTTCCTATCTTCTACGGAAAAATTTTGAAGTGAACTTTAAATTTTTTAATGTCTTGGTGAACTTAAAACTGAAGTGGAAGCTTTTTATTTTCTCTGGAGAAATTAGAATTGAATTGTGTTTGTTGGTAAAATTCAGAAGAGAACTTGAACTTTTCTATCTTCTATGAAAAATTTGGAATAGTATTTTAAATTTTTCATCTCTTTGAGAAAAATCTGAAGTGAAGTGGAAAATTTTTATATTATTTTGGGAAAATAGAATTGATCCAATAACTTATTTCATTTTCAATGATAAAATTCAGAATCTAAGTTGAACTTTTCTTCTTCCGAGAAAATATATTGAACAGAACTTTAAATTTTTTCCTCTCTTTGAGAAAGGTCGGAACTGAATTTAAGAAAATTTAGAATTAAAGTGAAACTTTTTATCTTCATAGAAAATAATCAAAATCACAGTCGAACTATTCCTATCTTCTAATGAAAAATTGAGAACTGAAATTTAAATTTCTTAATGTCTTGGTAAAGTTAAAACTGAAGTAGAAACTTTCTATTGCCTCTGTAGAAAATAGAATTGAAATGTGTTCTTTGGTGAAATTCAGATTAGAACTTGATATTTTCTATCTTTTAAGAACAATTTGGAAAAATATTTTTAATTTTTTCATATCTTTGAGAAAAATCTGAATTGAATTGAAAAATTTTATTTTATTTTGGGAAAAGAGGATTGTTCAATAGCTTGTTTCATTTCCATTGAGAAAATTCAGACTTGAAGTTGAACTTTTCTTCTTCCGGGGACATTTTTGGAACAGAACTTTAAATTTTTTCATCTCTTTGAGAATGGTCAGAACTGAATTTAAGAAAATTTAAAATTAAAGTGAAATTTTTTATCTTCATAGAAAATAATCACAATCATAGTATAACTTTTCCTATCTTCTACGGAAAAATTTAGAAGTGAACTTTAAATTTTTTATGTCTTGGGACTTTTCTTGTTCCGGGAAAATATTTGGAATATAACTTTAAATTTGACTCTTTGAGAAAGGTCGGAATTGAATTTAAGAAAATTTAGAATTAAAGTGAAACTTTTTATCCGCATGGAAAATAATCACTATCATAGTATAACTTTTCCTATCTTCTACGGAAAAATTTAGAAGTGAACTTTAAATTTTTTATGTCTTGGTGAACTTAAAAGTGAAGAGTAAGCTTTTTATTTTCTCTGGTGAAATTAGAATTGAATTGTGTTCTTTGGTAAAATTTAGAAGAGAACTTGAACTTTTCTTTCTTCTATGAAAAATTGAGCCTGCTAGTAGTATCATTATCTCTAAAATTATTTTTCTTACATCTCTGACCTTTTTAATAGATATTCTGAACGTTTGACGTTCTAGCATACCCTAAAAATAATGAACACTTAACAAAATAATGCATAATATATTTTTAATGAAATAAGGACATGTAGAATATTGATATAAAAATATGTTAAATACATTATTATACATTATTAGTACACTTGCGCTTCACTTTCCGTCAATTCATCTTTATATTCATTGATGATATTGTCTGCTAATGTCCTTTTTATTCTGCCTGCGATTTCACTGTCTATTGTCACATTATTTTTACATAGATAGCAGTTTTGGCACATTGACATGATATGATTTATGATGTTGATGCAGTTGTATGCATGTCTTCTTTTTCCTTTTGCTTTCATTCAAATACTAACACCAGAAGAATTGCGATAAGATCTATCAACGGCTAACATGCTACCAGAACCATTAGCTAGAAGTTGTCCCTCTTCATCAACTATTATTTTTAAGTTGGCATTCTCTTTGACTACTAATTTCTCTGGTAATGTTACTCTCGCATATCCACCACTTGCATGATGAAAATTCTTGGGTACACCAAAGGAATTTAACTCCTCACTGTCATGACAACGTATGCATACATTGCCAATAAGATCTCCACTTGCACTCGTTTCATAGTTCAGGTATTTCTCCTTGTCAGCATTCAACACGACGATGATTTTTTCACGTGCACATACTTTCGTCGAATAATTCATCTTCACTTTTTACAGATATGAATTGTGTGTTGATTCTTCCACTGTGTAAAAAATACTGATTTAATGCATGCAATAAACTCGGTAGTGTTGATAACCTGCCATAGCGTACCAGTGGAAAAGCCGCGTTGTGTCCATGAACAAGCACAGAGTACGATTGGTAGAGCCGTAAGCATATTTCTTGTCATTTTAAGATACGTAAAAAGTTAAAATAATACCATGTTAAAAAATTCAAGAAAGTATTTACGAATTGGGGGGGGGACTCTTTGAGGTTGGAAAATGGGTTTAGGAATGACATTATGAATGGAACTTGTTGAGAAAAGATATAATAAAGCCATAAAAAAGTATTAAAAAATGGAGAGTGGGCTCTTTGGGGGGCCCGGGGAGGGTGTTTGGGGGACCCTTGGGGGAGGGTGCCCTTCTGTGTCTCAATGCACAAAAAATATTAAAAAAATGGGGAGGGGAGGAGGGGAGGGGGGTAGGGGAGAAGGGGGGAGGAGGAGGGGAGGGGAGGAGGGGAGGGGAGGGGAGGGGGATTGGGGGGAGGGGAGGGGGGAGGAGACGGTGAGGAGGGGGAGGAGAGGGAGAGGGAGGGGAGGGTGGGGGCCCTTTGGAAGTCTGGGGAACCTTTGGGGACCGGTGGAGGGCCTTTGGGGGTCCTGGGGGCCGGTTGAGAGCCTGGGGGACATTTGGAGACCGGGTGAAGGCCTTTGGGACCCCGGTGGTCTTTTGGGAGCTCGATGTGCCTTTGGGGGCCCGGGGTGGGTCTTTGAGGGTCTGGGGGCCGGGTGGGAGCCCTGGGAACCTTTGGGCACCGGGGGGTTCCTTCTGGATTGGGGTATAGGGATTGGAACCCTTTGGATCGGGGTAGGGCGATCGGGGCCCTTTGGGGTTGTGGTAGGGGACCTCACAACACTGTTCAATGGAACTTGTGTATTATAACGACCACACTCAAAACCTCTTCTAAAATCATCTTTTAAATCGTCTTTTAAATCAACGTCTCTAATGGTTTCGCCGAAATAATTCCATAAGCTGTCTAAAACCGTTTCGCCCAAATAATCCCCTAAAAGTAATTTCTGTGTGTTCCTTTTGTTTTTTG
Source organism: Artemia sp. Qi Xiang Cuo (assembly GCF_049724085.1). Taxonomy (NCBI): domain Eukaryota; kingdom Metazoa; phylum Arthropoda; class Branchiopoda; order Anostraca; family Artemiidae; genus Artemia; species Artemia sp. Qi Xiang Cuo. Next base: position 28,691,819 of record NC_142802.1, on the reverse strand, counting down.
GCATCTCTGTGCTTTCACATTTCAAATTTCTAGGAAACCCTTTCCTACGTTAATCTCTTCATCTCATAAATGTTCCTAGCTAAACTATTATGGTTTCGTTATAATATCAATTTATCTCTCCGACTTAAAGCTCCGTGAAGCCGTATTTAAAAATAGAATTTCTATCTCTTTAGACTCCCGCATAATTCCAAGATAACAAGTGATGTCATTTATAATTCCTGACACTAAAGATCGATGAAGCCCTATTTAAAAATAGAATATTAATTTTCTCTCTGACCTAAAGAACGTGTATCCCTCAGACCTAAGATTAAAGAAGCCTTAATGTTTTTTAATTCTCCCCTTCGTGAATCAATAATTTCCCCTAGTGATTATGTAAGACAAGTTCTCCGGATAGGCTAGCCAAACAATATCATAACCTTCGCGTCAAGCATGCCCAATCTCACTGACAACGGACAGACATAAAACATGGACATAAATTGCTTTTGTCATTCATAACTGTGCGAAAATTCCTATTTTTTCCTTCTCGCAGACACAAAACAAGAAAACATACATAAATATGATAGATGTCATGGTTTTTACTTTTTCACTGAAAAAAACAATACACCATCCACAATTCGATTTTTACATCCATAAAAAAAATCATATAAATCGACCAGCACACATAATCATCCATTAAAACAGACATAAAAGTGAGAAAATTCATGGTTTTCCAAGTGAGAAAATTCCTGTTTTTTCATTCTCAGTGAGAAAACCATAAGCCACGTGGTAATGTCACGAGTAACACCCCCCTCTCTACTAATGACATTATTTCAGTATGGGATTATGGGGAGGGGGAATGAAAAGGATTTTTGGAGCATCTTAATTGTTTGGGGGTGGGGGATTTAAAGTTTACTGTTGAATTGGAAGAAAATGGGAAACTTCCTTTTCTTGATGTGCTTCTTTTGAAAAAAATCAAAATAGTCTGGAGTTTAAAATTTACAGAAAACCGACAAATAACAATAGATTTTTGTCTTATAGTTCCGGTCACGCTCCTCGCCAAGTAAAAATTGGTTTGATCATTTCTTTAACTGATCGGGTATTTAGTATTTGCTCTCCAAAATTTGTTGAGGAGGAGTTGTGTTTTCTAAGGAAAATACTAATAAACAACATGTATCTAGAATTATTAATTAACCAGACTTTTTCAAAAAGAAGAAAAAGGTTTCTAGAGATTTCCAAGGAAGTTTTGGAGACACCTCGGGAGAAGGATGTTTTTTGTTCCTTACCATATGTACCCGGGCTAAGTGAAAAACTTAAAAGAATTTTACAAAACAATGGTCTAAGGGTAGCTTTAAAGAGTAATAATATTGTGGGTAGTTTTCTAAATTCTGGGAAGGATCTAACTTCATTGGGGAAACAAAGTGGGGTTTATCAGATCCCATGTACTTGCGGAAGCTCATATGTGGGACGTACTAACCAGAGTTTGGAAATGAGATTATTACAACATAAAGATTCTATTTTTTCGGCTTTAAAGCAAGATTCTAGTAGTAAGCGCCCAATTCGTTGAAAACTTACACGCAAACTTACGCCTGAGGCATGGATATGTGTGTAAGTTTTCAACGAATTGGGTTACCAGGGTCATTTGCAAAGAGGTATCATTTCTATAGAAGCTATAGGAATTTGAAATATCATATGGAATTTGCTTGAAGCTATATACTTTGGGTACGCGCCCGTACCAAACAGGTTGGGTATAATCTGTTTTGGTTCAAGTTTTTTCTGACACAATTAACTGAATTTCTATTTCATGATATACAAGTTTTTTTTTCGAGTATAACTTGATTGGTGATTAGGATTTGAATAAAAGGAATAGTTTTCTTTACACTTTTACAATCGGAAATGTTTGATTAACATTTGCAAAAAAGGGGTAATGAGATTTGCGAATTGGAGTGTAGGATATGGGGTCGACTTGCACGAGGGTTCAGTAGCACGAGGGTTCAGTTGTACAGGGTTTCGGTTATACAGGGGTTCAGTTACATGGGGGGTACAGCTGCATGGGGGATTAGTTAAATGGGGTCGAGTAGCACGGAGGTTCAGTTGTACGGGGTTTCGGTCATACAGGGGTTCAGTTACATGGGGGGTTCAGTTGCACGGGGATTAGTTAAATGGGGTCGAGTAGCACGGAGGTTCAGTTGCACGGAGGTTCAGTTACATGGGGGTTCAGTTGCACGGGGGTATCCCTTTTTCGAAAATCGGGCTCCCTGTTTTCAAAATCCCTTTTTCTTCTGAGGCTTGGAGCATTTGGTGGTTAGATATTAAACGTAATGAAATTTATATAATTGCAATCTGCATAAAAACCCAATTCCTGTCAATTGTTATCAAAATTCAATTTTTGAGTTTTTGTTAAAATTGAGCTAAGTCGCTTCTTCATTACAATTTAACACTATGAACTATTTGATAGGACTTATTGGGCTAACGTCCTATTTTTAATTAATCTTGTAACAATCCGGAGTTTTTGAAGCACGATTCACGCTATTAAAGCTTAGTATTTCTGAGTCCAGTTGAAATGTGCACCATTTTAGAAAATTCTCTTTTTGGGGGAAGCTTTTGGTTCTTTTACATGTACGTAAAGGACTGAAATACCCTTACAGGAACTAGAACTTTTTATCTACCGTGAAAATATTCACAAGTATGGTATTACTTTTTCTATCTTCCACTGAAAAATTTAGAATTGAACTTTAAATTTCTATATGTCTTTGTGAAATAAAGAACTTAAGTGGAAGATTTTTATTTTCTCTGGATAAATTAGAATTGAATTGTGTTCTTTGGTAAAATTCAGTAGGGGACTTGAACTTTCCTTGACTTCATTGAGAAAATTTTAAATTGAACTTTAAATTTTTTCATCTCCATGAGAAAAGTCGGAACTGAATTTAAGAAAATTTAGAATTAAAGTGAAACTTTCTATCTTCATATAAAATAATCACAATAATAGTATAACTTTTCCTATCTTCTATGGAAAAATTAGAACTGAACTTTAAATTTTTATGTGTTGGTGAACTTAAAACTGACGTGGAAGCTTCACCTACGAAATACTAAGAAACCTTAGCTCAGAAAAGTCTGAAATATCCAACTACTCATCCCAAACTAGAATTTCCAGTCAAATGAGCCCTCTTAGGATATTTTGGTACCACTAGGACGATAGATATGCGGGTCAAATTTCATCTTAAAGTGCCAATGTATCTGATAGAATAATTTAAGTCTTATGATCAATTTCATAAAACCTATAATTTTCACCTTTTTCTTCATTAAGTATCAATTACTTCAAGAAATTAATTCCACATTTTTGCAGATATGAGCTTGAAACTTCCGAAGTAGGGATATTTGTTTTTAGAGTTTCGCTTACTATTGAGTCGTATCGCCCAACGCCACCTATGAAAAGATTCTTTTAAAAGAAACACTTCAAATTGAAAAAAGAAATCATAAGCAAATAATCTTAACAAAGTTTAATCTCTTCCAAAATAAACTTAAAAAGTAAACATAGTCAACCCATTTCTCACTGTCAAATTCCTACGATATTATTCATTATATAAAAAATATAATTTCCCATTCATGTTAAACTTTGATTGAACAAATATTAGACAAATCTACTTCACTTATACAAGTAGAATTATCTGGCAAGATTTCTGTCTCAAGAGGTTTATCCGATATTGGAATACGGTTTTTTAGAATGTGCCATTGAAGATGTATCGCTTGTGGAACTTATTTTTAGCCTCAGGTTCTTTACAGGCCTTCTGTCTTCTTCATTAGCATCACTATTTCTTTTTTCAACCGACAACTTCCTTTCTATAGCCTCAGAGTTTCTCAGTTTTATTTTCAGCTGTTTCTGTGTTGCCAAGGTTTTCTTTTCTACTTTTAATATAAGTGCTTCATCTTTCATATCAAGTGAAATTTCCTTCTTTGGTTCGCTTATTTCGCACTTGGAATGAAAGTCCAATTCGTCATAACGAGGATGTAAAGATCCTGATGCCAGCAGAGCATAGGACTTTAACTCACTTTCTGTTAGTTTGTTTAGCACTATTGTAGAGGACTTCAATTGTCTCCAAATTCCAGGTATTTCAGCGAGGCTAATGAAAAATCTTTCTGTCATTTTTTTATTTCCTGAAATGGAAACAGAGATTATTGAAATATTGATCTTTTTTCTGCATTGGCAAAAAATATTGCATTCAAAATTCTTTACAGTCTCATGAAATGTAATTAAACAAATATAAAAGATTTTTCAACTAAAGTAAGGAGCAAGTTTAAAACTCATAACAGATTGAAGCTACTTTGTATATAAGGGACGGACCCCCAAGTTTCTTTAAAAAATTTGGAAAAAGCCAACTTCACAATAAAGAGTAAGGAGTTAAGGATGAGACAAACTTTTGATCTTTTACATAATTAAATAAATAAATAAATAAAAAAAAACTTGGGAATATTTTCATTCTAACTTAACTCGTAGGAAATAATCGAAGCAAACTCAAAACGAGAAAATCCCCTATGTCTTCCCAATCTAATTTTCTTTAATATGAATACTTTTCATTTTAAACTTAAAATATGCTAAATTCTTGATTTTCATTATAACTTAAACTTCACAATAAAGAGTAAGGGGTTAAGGATGAGACAGACTTTTGATCTTTTACATAATTAAATAAATAAATAAATAAAAAAAAACTTGCGAATATTTTCATTCTAACTTAACTTGCAGGAAATAATCGAAGCAAACTCAAAACGAGCAAACCCCCTATGTCTTCCCAATTTTATTTTCTTTCATATGAATACTTTTCATTTTAAACTTAAAATATGCTAAATTCTTGATTTTCATTCTAACTTAACTTGTAGGAAATAATCGAGTCAAACTCAAAACGAGCAGAAATTAAAATAAGTTGGGTGCAAAATCCCCTTTTCAATTGCGTATTTTCTTTAAAAATTTGGAAAAAACCAATTAGCTGGGATGCCAAATGGACACTTTTAGTGGCTTTTGGACACTTTTTTTTACTTTGAAGGATACAGGGACACTATTGAGTCAAAAAAGGCAACTTTTTGAAAAAAAAGGAGACTTTTTGGACATTTTCCAAAATCAAAACCAAATCGCTTTATTTTCTTCTTTTTTTTGACTGCTTTTAATTTGTACTTTACTTTTAGGCTTTGGTAACGGCTTACACACACACACACACACACACACACACACACACACACACACACACACACACACACACACACACACACACACACACACACACACACACACACACACACACACACACACACACACACACACACACACACACACACACACACACACACACACACACACACACACACACACACACACACACACACACACACACACACACACACACACACACACACACACACACACACACACACACACACACACACACACACACACACACACACACACACACACACACACACACACACACACACACACACACACACACACACACACACACACACACACACACACACACACACACACACACACACACACACACACACACACACACACACACACACACACACACACACACACACACACACACACACACACACACACACACACACACACACACACACACACACACACACACACACACACACACACACACACACACACACACACACACACACACACATGTGTGTGTGTGTGTGTGTGTGTGTGTGTGCGTGTGTGTGTGTGTGTGTGTGTGTGTGTGTAAGCCGTTACCAAAGCCTAAAAGTAAAGTACAAATTAAAAGCAGTAAAAAAAAAGAAGAAAATAAAGCCATTTGGTTTCAATTTTGTAAAATGAATAAAAAGTGTCTTTTTTTTCAAAAATTTGCCTTTTTTGACTCAATATTGTCCCTTTTTCCTTAAAAGTAAAAAAAATTATCCAAAAGCCACTAAAAGTGTCCATTTGGCATCCCAGCTAATTGGTTTTTTCCAAATTTTAAAGAAAATACGCAATTGAAAAGGGGATTTTGCACCCAACTTATGTTAATTTCTGCTCGTTTTGAGTTTGACTCGATTATTTCCTACAAGTTAAGTTAGAATGAAAATCAAGAATTTAGCATATTTTAAGTTTAAAATGAAAAATATTCATATGAAAGAAAATAAAATTGGGAAGACATAGGGGGTTTGCTCGTTTTGAGTTTGCTTCGATTATTTCCTACAAGTTAAGTTAGAATGAAAATATTCGCAAGTTTTTTTTTATTTATTTATTTATTTAATTATGTAAAAGATCAAAAGTCTGTCTCATCCTTAACCCCTTACTCTTTATTGTGAAGTTTAAGTTAGAATAAAAATCAAGAATTTAGCATATTTTAAGTTTAAAATGAAAAGTATTCATATGAAAGAAAATTAAATTGGGAAGACATAGGGAGTTTGCTCGTTTTGAGTTTGCTTTGATTATTTCCTGCAAGTTAAGTTCGAATGAAAATATTCCTAAGTTTTTTTTTTATTTATTTATTTATTTAATTATGTAAAAGATCAAAAGTCTGTCTCATCATTAACTCCTTACTCTTTATTGTGAAGATGGCTTTTTTCCAAATTTTTTAAAGAAAATTGGGGGTCCCACCCTTATATACAAAGTAGCTTCAATCTGTTATGAGTTTTAAACTTGCTCCTTACTTTAGTTGAAAAATATTTTATATTTGTTTAATTACATTTCATGAGACTGTAAAAAATTTTGAATGCAATATTTTTTGCCAATGCAGAAAAAAGATCAATATTTCAATGATCTCTGTTTCCATTTCAGGAAATAAAAAAATGACAGAAAGATGTTTCATTAGCCTCGCTGAAATAACTGGAATTCGGAGACAATTGAAATCCTCTACAATAGTGATAAACAAACTAACAGAAAGTGAGTTAAAGTCCTATGCTCTGCTGGCATCAGGATCTTTACATCCTCGTTATGACGAATTTGACTTTCATTCCAAGTGCGAAATAAGCGAACCAAAGAAGGAAATTCCACTTGATATGAAAGATGAATCACTTATAGGAAAAGTAGAAAAGAAAACCCGGAAAACCCAGCAAAAGCTGAAAAGAAAACTTAGAAACTCTGAGGCTACAGAAACGAAGTGGTCGGTTGAAAAAAGAAAGATAGATGCTAATGAAGAAGACAGAAGCCCTGTAAAGAATCTGAGGCTAAAAATAAGTTCCACAAGCGATACATCTTCAATGGCACATTCTAAAAAACCGTATTCCAATATCGGATAAACCTCTTGAGACAGAAATCTTGCCAGATAATTCTACTTGTATAAGTGAAGTAGATTTGTCTAATATTTGTTCAATCAAAGTTTAACATGAATGGGAAATTATATTTTTTATATACTCAAAAATATCGTAGGAATTTGCCAGTGAGAAATGGGTTGACTTTGTTTACTTTTTAAGTTTCTTTGGGAAGAGATTAAACTTTGTTAAGATTATTTGCTTATGGTTTCTTTTTTCAATTTGAAGTGTTTCTTTTAAAATAATCTTTTCATAGGTGGCGTTGGGGGATACGACTCAATAGTAATCGAAACTCTAAAAACCAATATCCCTACTTCGGAAGTTTCAAGCTCCTATCTGCAAAAATTTGGAATTAATTTCTTGAAGTAATTGATACTTAATGAAGAAAAAGGTGAAAATTATAGGTTTTATGAAATTGATCATAAGACTTAAATTATTCTATCAGATACATTGGCACTTTAAGATGAAATTTGACCCGCATATCTATCGACCTAGTGGTACCAAAATATCCTAAGAGGGCTCATTTGACTGGAAATTCTAGTTTGGGATGAGTAGTTGGATATTTCAGACTTTTCTGAGCTAAGGTTTCTTAGTATTTCGTAGGTGAAGCTTCCACGTCAGTTTTAAGTTCACCAACACATAAAAATTTAAAGTTCAGTTCTAATTTTTCCATAGAAGATAGGAAAAGTTATACTATTATTGTGATTATTTTCTATGAAGATAGAAAGTTTCACTTTAATTCTAAATTTTCTTAAATTCAGTTCCGACTTTTCTCATAGAGATGAAAAAATTTTAAGTTCAATTTAAAATTTTCTCAACGAAGTCAAGGAAAGTTCAAGTTCCCTACTGAATTTTACCAAAGAACACAATTCAATTCTAATTTATCCAGAGAAAATAAAAATCTTCCACTTAAGTTCTTTATTTCACAAAGACATACAGAAATTTAAAGTTCAATTCTAAATTTTTCAGTGGAAGATAGAAAAAGTAATACCATATTTGTGAATATTTTCACGGTAGATAAAAAGTTCTAGTTCCTGTAAGGGTATTTCAGTCCTTTACGTACATGTAAAGGAACCAAAAGCTTCCCCCAAAAAGAGAATTTTCTAAAATGGTGTACATTTCAACTGGACTCATAAATACTAAGCCTTAATAGCGTGAATCGTGCTTCAAAAACTCCGGATTGCTACAAGATTAATTACAAATAGGACGTTAGCCCAATAAGTTTTATCAAATAGTTCACAGTGTTAAATTGTAATGAAGGAGCGACTTAGCTCAATTGTAACCGAAACTCAAAAATGGAATTTTGATAACAATTGACAGGAATTGGGTTTTTATGCAGATTGCAATTATATAAATTTCATTACGTTTAATATCTAGCCACCAAATGCTCCAAGCCTCAGAAGAAAAAGGGATTTTGAAAACAGGGAGCCCGATTTTCGAAAAAGGGATACCCCCGTGCAACTGAACCCCCATGTAACTGAACCTCCGTGCAACTGAACCTCCGTGCTACTCGACCCCATTTAACTAATCCCCGTGCAACTGAACCCCCCATGTAACTGAACCCCTGTATAACCGAAACCCTGTACAACTGAACCTCCGTGCTACTCGACCCCATTTAACTAATCCCCCATGCCACTGACCCCCCCCTGTAACTGAACCCCTGTATGACCGAAACCCAGTACAACTGAACCCTCGTGCTACTGAACCCTCGTGCAAGTCGACCCCATATCCTACACTCCAATTCGCAAATCTCATTACCCCTTTTTTGCAAATGTTAATCAAACATTTCCGATTGTAAAAGTGTAAAGAAAACTATTCCTTTTATTCAAATCCTAATCACCAATCAAGTTATACTCGAAAAAAAAAACTTGTATATCAGGAAATAGAAATTCAGTTAATTGTGTCAGAAAAAACTTGAACCAAAACAGATTATACCCAACCTGTTTGGTACGGGCGCGTACGCAAAGTATATAGCTTCAAGCAAATTCCATATGATATTTCAAATTGTTATAGCTTCTATAGAAATGATACCTCTTTGCAAATGACCCTGGTAACCCAATTCGTTGAAAACTTACACACATATCCATGCCTCAGGCGTAAGTTTGCGTGTAAGTTTTAAACGAATTGGGCGCTTACTACTGATTCTAAGTCTGAAGATTTTACTTCAGCTTTTTCAGAACATATTTTAAATTTTCCAGACCATTTTATTTTGTTCGAGAATGTCTCTTTGATTTCTAGGGATCAGGGTTTAAAGCAAAATTTTCGTGAAACGCTTGAAATAAAGAAAATCTTGTTCAAGAATATTGCTTTGAATCGGGATACAGGTGAATATGGGCTGAACTCTATCTATGATAATTTATTAAAATCTGACAGAGTCAAGTCCAATTTATCGAATGTAGCTGACCTTTGTCTAAATGTTATATCATTGAACGCTAATGAACCGAATCCAAGAAGGTCAAAGAGGCTAGCTTCCGCCTTTGCTTTGAAAAGAATTAGAGATTTAAACAATATGTAGTTTTATTTGATTTAGTATATACATTTTTTTTTAATTATTTTAGTTTAGTTTTACTACTGATGACGGTCCCTGTATATGTGACCGAAATATCTGGTATTTTTTTGTGAAATTTATTATACACTGTCTATTAAAAAGGATTTTATCCCTATTTTGGACTTTTATTGTATCTTTTGATTTAGTGTCCCCTCGACATTTTCTGAAAGTTTTAACTTAATATCCTTAATCATTCTTGACATATTGCAGATAAGCCGTTTTGACAACCTTACTGTATAGTGTCCTTTTATTTAGTTCAACTCCCCCCCCCCTTAGTATACCCTGAAAGTTTCAACTTAATACCCGTGGCCGTCCTGAGATCACTATAGGTACGCCCAGATACTACCTTTTAAAAACTTAATACTCTTAACTGTTACTGGGATATCGTAGATATACCATTTTGACCACCGGGATACTCATGGTATGTATTAATTTAGTTAGGCATCCAAATTCAACATTTTCTGGAATTTTTAACTTAAAAATCTTAACAATTCCTGAGAAGCCCTATTCGATACAATAATGTATATAGTATCTTTTGATTTAGTGTCCCCTCGACATTTTCTGAAAGTTTTAACTTAATATCCTTAATCGTTCTTGACATATTGCAGATAAGCCGTTTTGACAACCTTACTGTATAGTGTCCTTTGATTTAGTTCAACACCCCCCTTAGTATACCCTGAAAGTTTCAACTTAATACCCGTGGCCGTCCTGAGATCACTATAGGTACGCCCAGATACTACCTTTTAAAAACTTAATGCTCTTAATTGTTACTGGGTTATCGTAGATATACCATTTTGACAACCGGGATACTCATGGTATGTATTAATTTAGTTAGGCATCCAAATTCAACATTTTCTGGAATTTTTAACTTAAAAATCTTAACAATTCCTGAGAAGCCCTATTCGATACAATAATGTATATAGTATCTTTTGATTTAGTGTCCCCTCGACATTTTCTGAAAGTTTTAACTTAATATCCTTAATCGTTCTTGACATATTGCAGATAAGCCGTTTTGACAACCTTACTGTATAGTGTCCTTTGATTTAGTTCAACACCCCCCTTAGTATACCCTGAAAGTTTCAACTTAATACCTGTGGCCGTCCTGAGATCACTATAGGTACGCCCAGATACTACCTTTTAAAAACTGGATGTGCCTAGCGTCCTTTGATCTAGCACAACATCCCCCTCAACACTCTCTGAAAGTTTACACTTAATACCCTTATCAGATCCAGAGATATTGCAGATATGCCCTTATAAGGGCCAAGATGCGTATAGGGTCTCTTGATTTAGTTCAATATCCCCTGGAATTTTCATTTTAATACTGCTAAGCATGCTTGAGATATTGCAAACCCGGCTCTAATATAACCCTTCAAGACAGAAGCCCTTTTAGAAATCTGGAAGCACTTAAACTCTTTTGTTTCAGTTAAATAATAATAATAGTAGTAGCAAAGAATTCTAAAGTCCTATATCAGAGGATTAATACAGACATATACGTACAATAGTATATAGAAGACATCCTGCCTTGTGTCTTGTATATTGTTACGCTAATGTAACGCTCACATTTAAGCATACTTTGCTTAAATATGAGTTTTCTTTCCTTACTTTTCTGGTATAGCATTTTTATCTTTTCCTTATTTTGATGTTCTTAAGCTAGTTTTTTGTTTTGCATTGTTTTTCCATGCTGATAAAGGCTTATGAATGTGAAACCGGAATATTCAGATTTTTATTCTTATTCGTCCATTAAAAAGTGGTTTTTTTAATTGTTCACTGTCTTAAAATTTTTAACCATTATTAATAGATTCTCGTTTGAATTGTAGCAGTTGAATTAGTAGCAGTAAAAGTAACATGCAATCGGGGTAGAAGCAATAGTAGTTGCAAGTAGTCACAGACTCAATCACAAATAGTTGTAGTCAAGTCGTAAAAGTAACAATCGCAAGTAGTCTTAGTTGCCGTCCAAAGCAGTTACAGTCGAACTTCACAAGTTCAAAGCAGTCTCAAATGCAAGTAGTCGCTGTGCTAGGTGCAAATAATCGCTGTCGCAGTCACAAGTAGTCGCAGTCGCGAGTAGTTGCAATCGCAAGTAGTCTTTGTCGCAGTCACGAGTAGTCACAGTCGCAGTCACAATTTACCGTAGTAACAGAAAGTTTCACTTTAATACCCTAAGACTTTTTGAATATCCAGGATCAAACATGTCCTCTTTTCCCAATAATAAACCATACATGTAAAAAACAATAGGCAGCTTGCATAACTTAAAGTTCTTGCCCCAGGGGCTGCGGGGGTTATATCATCCCCTTAGGCATATTCATTTGACCTTTAGTCTATTTTAAACACAACGTCCATCTCAAAATTTTGATCAATGCTGAAAGAGGGGGCACCTAAAAAGGATAGGGGATGCTGGTTACCCTCTGGTCACTTTTCAACATCCTCCCTCAACATTCCCTGAAAATTTTAACTGGATACCCTCAGCCGTCCCTGACATACTGTTGATGCGTTCTTTTGACACCAGCATGCATATAGGGGGTTTTCATTTTGTTCAACATACCCCACAACAATTCCTGAAAGTTTCACCTTAATATCCTAAGCCTTTTTACAGACCCAGGATCAAACATGTCCTGCTTCCCAATAATTAACCCTATATGTAAAAAAAAAGTAAAATACACAAGGGGTAACTTGCATAGCTTACAGCCATTGCCACGGGGGCTGTAGCGGGTTATGTCAACCCCGGAAGCATAGTTTTTTTTTACCTCTGGACTATTTTGGTCAAAATGAGTAGCTCAAAATTTTAATCGAATGTCTTCAGGGGAGGGCAGCTAAAAAGTGCATAGGAGGGGTTTTGGCCGCCCTTCGATCATTTTGACTATTAAAAATGGCTCTAGAATTTTCAATTGACTGAGCTCCCTCCCCCTAAAAAGTATCTACAGCCACTAGTTCCATAAGAAATGGTTCTGGGAAAAATCATTACATTGAAGCCTCATAGCCATTTAGTATAGGAAACACTAAAGCGTAGCATCTGGAAAGAGCGTTGCCTCTTTTTTGTTGCCTAAGAAAATGGGGACGTCATGGATCAACTCAACTAGATATTTTTTCCTTAATTTTTGTGTTATTTGAGATTCCGTTGGCCCTGAAATTTCAGATAAAGTGTGTGAAACTCCAAACCAGATCAGCGTGAAGAAAAACGAATTTTCACGCTAAGAGTCGATACAACCTCATTTTCTTCCAAAATTTGGTGATTTCCTTAGGGTCTCCTTGATCAAGTTTGCTTTCAGTGAAAGTCTCAATCCGAATGTAGGGAGCTATTTTCCGCTCATTATGGTGTTTCACGAATCAGCACAATAATATTTTTCCGGTTTGTCCCCATTGAGGTACCTTGTCTCTATTTACATGCCTAGTAATCTTTATCCCAATCCGAGGAAATAAAATTTGTTGGCATTGTTTCAGGTGTTACACAAAATACCTTAATTGTTCCCATCTAGTTGGATCCCGCCAGTGAAGGTCAGGGACTAATACTTTCTCGCTAGTCTACACAAAGCACTTAAGCTAGATAAGAACTGGACTGTAAGAAGTCCTTGGGATCCCCAGTTATCTGGAGGATTTTTTTAATCTTGAGCCTATGTTCAAGTGACAAGTTCTTGAGTGGCAGGTCCTAAGCTCTTGCTGATGCTCTTCTCATGTTGTAGCGGCTGTAACTAGTAAAAACGGACCATGGCCCATAGTAACCAAAAATTAAAAACTTTGTTTTAGTAAAAACAAGTTGTGAGAAAAAAAAAATGCCGTTTGTAGCTGATTCAGGAATGATAGCCGTTATTTTGATTAGTCTTAATAGTAAAGTGTTTCGAAAACAGTTATATGAGAACTTCAAAAAACGTGAATTACAAAAAGTACGCCATTGGAATTCCCATGGCTGAAAACCCTTTAAAGGAAACTTACAGTCCCTTGGTCTCAAAAGCAAGGAAAATCACTTTTTTGCCTGGGTAGTGCTGATGGACCCTCCTTTTTTTCCTTTTCTTTCTCAACTGCTAGTGGGCAGTCGAACATCATAGAGCTTTTTGAGGGCTGTTTTGAAAAGAAATTTGCTATATCTAGTGCCTTTTGTAATTAGCTAAACGCAAAAATTAAATAAAGTACCATTTTTTTTTTTTACAAACACTGCATCTTTGCATACAAGGTACTATTGCATTGGATTTGTTGTCATGTTTGAGTGAATCTGCTCACTGAATCTCTTGGGTTCGTTCTTTACTATAAAATCTAAAATAATTATTTATCTTATTACTAAATTTCGCTACATAGAGCCCAGGCTATATTTTTCCATTCTAATTTATATAAGACTAATAAATTCTTTTAGAAACAGAAACAGTATCTGAGATGATAATGAACGAAAATGAAGCAAAATAAAATCTGCGGCTGGAAAAAATGCAACAACAAGAATAACAACAGATCACAAACGAACATCATGACAAATTGGAAACGAAAGTGAAGCAAAACAACAAGAATCAGTGCTGTCCAAGAAGCCTTCTGTAATTCCCATACTATTTGTTCAGATCCTGGTTTTTGAATTTCTGGTAGATACTTTGTTTGTGGATGTCCTGCAGATCCAAAAGGTCTCAGGGAAAAATTCAAAAATCAGTTGGATGAATATTTCGCATCGTATACGGTCAGAGTAGCTGTGACTACGGAGGATAAAACGCTTGAAATTGACCCTGGCTTAAAACAGTCAATCAAATCCCAAGGTTCAAACGCACTTGCGTGAAATTAATTTAAAAAGAAATTGTTCATTGATACAATTTGTGACGACTGCTTATTGCAGGACTTTTTTTGGCACTGTGAACATAGCATAAGTTGTTCTTTGCTGAAAACAAAAACATGCTTGGGGAAAATCAAGCTATGCGATACAAGTTAAAGCTAAGACATTACACAAAGCAGAAATGTCAGATTCGGTATTTTATTCAACTTCAAACTAAAAAAAAGACACGATATTTCACAATTCACTCTCAGCACTGGTTTTTTTCCCTTAAAACACGCTAAAAAGCTTAAGATATTCGGATTGAAAAAGTACAGGACTTAATAATTAATCGAACAATTCAACAATATTTACATGTTAGATTATCGCCTCACCTTAGTCTAAAAAGCAGATTTAATCAACTAATTTAAATGTAACAAACTAAAATAGAAAAGTTGAATAAAAAAAGAAAATGGAACTAATGCTACAAATACGGATCTCCCAAGGGCTCCACGACAGCATAAACAGTATTTTTAATAAAAAGCCAATTTATCAAGGCTACGCAAAAGCAAAATACAAAAAAGAAAGAAAAACTATTTTGTGGTATATAGTTCTGCCACATGTGGATTTTTTAGATTGATTGATCCTTTTTTATTTCAACGCTTAACTCTGTATTTCCAAAAGCACCCCCCCCCCTCTGTGCATCTGCTAATAGCAGTAACTTCATAGAAGATTGACAAATCAAATTCGAATGATTCTTTTTGTTCCCAGTTTGGCTTTGTATCTTCGAAATAATTCCATCATATCTATAATTCCATCGTATCATCGTAATAATTCCATGTATCTTTGAATAAATTCCATTTACTCTGATTATTCTGACAAAAGGAAAGGTTTGAACAGTTATGACAAACGGGGGTGGTATTGTTTGTAACGAACTTATAGGGTAAAATAAAAAGGCTATTGTTAAATGAAAAAGCCAAGTGAATTTCTTCTAGATCTCCAGACTGATTCTCCTGGTCAAATTGATTAGATAAAAGAAAATGTCCTTTTGTCAATTTCAAAGGTTTCTTATCATTTTACTCAAGATCTTCCATATAAGGAATATAATTACCTAGCACTTTGATAGTAAGTTCAGATGTTTTTTGTCACTCATTTCACTAAAATTAGAACTATCATTTAACTGGAACTTGGGTTACAGAAAAATGAAATTAAATATTGATTCTACATTTCATAGGTGAATAATATGTTTTCAAATGTGAATATGTTCCACCACAGACTAGTGTATTCTGTAAGCAGCACAAATGGAAAATAAAAGAATATTAGGTCGTCACTATTCTTCCGATTTATGTACTAAATATCAAACATTTTTTACACATATCTTATAGCATAGCAAACCAACACGAGCAATTAAGAGGCCAAATTGAATAAGTCCATTATGAAATAAACAAAATAAAACAATTGACAATACTAAAAACGAAGAAATATTCCTAATTTAAGCTTTAATGTACCAATTGCTTGGTGGAAAAGCAATATATTTGCTAATATATATATAATATATATACAATATATAAAGCAATTTATATTTGCTAATAGGCTTGGACATGGAAACACAATCTAGGAGAACACTATATTGAATTTTTAACACAATCTAGAACAAACTTAAGGGGGTATTCGACACATTCCGTACCTTAACGGCAACAAAAATTTATACCAGTTACGAATCAGAGTTCGTAGTAGCGAACTGTAAGTAAGGAGCGAATCGGCCCAATAGTAATCGAAACTCTAAAAACGGTTTTTGTTATAACAAATGATCCATCAAAAGAATTGGCTTTTTATGCTGATTCCAATTATATAATATTTATTAAGTTTAATGTTATCCATCGGAAAGCTTCAAGCCTGCGAAAGCTTACCTGATTTTCGAAAAAGGGGGTAAACATCCCCCAAGAGTAAAAAAAAAAATCTTATTAAAAATTGCACCATCAGATTCAGCGTATCAGAGAACCAGAGAACTTTACTGTAAATGTTTCAAGCTCCCATCTGCATAAATAGGAAGTTTTTAGTTTTATGACAGAAGAAAGGTCACGGATGCGTGTTCACTTTTTTTGTACTTTCCAGGGGTGATTGTATCGAACCAATGGTGCTAGAAGATCGATTAGGGCTCACTTGAACGGATATAAAAGGTTAGAGTGCACCTTCTAAGTGACCAAAAATGGAGGACAACTTGGCCCTCTTCCACGTTCTTTTTCTCCCAAAGTCGTCCGATCAAAACTTTGAGATAACCATTTTGTTCAGAATAAAGGTTCAATAGTTATGGCTTTGGGGATGGCATGATCCTCCACAGCCCCTGGGCGAAGGGCTGCAAGCTATGAAATTTTTCCATTGTTTACACAGAGTAATTGTTATTGAGAAGCAAGATTTTTCTATTTGGGAGGGAAATTTCCAGTGATGAACTTTCCAGGGGAAATTTTACACAAGTGGAATTTTCCAGAATTAACATATAAAATTGGTTTTATTTGTCTTACTTTCTCGTTGGAGACTCCATTTAGCATGTGGACATTTTCTGGGGGAATCATCCATGGGAAATTTTCAGCAGAGTTGGAATTCTCTGAGGGTTTTTTATTTGGGGGTGGAATTTTCCACGGGAGAAATTTTCCATGGGGAACTGTCACCAGGAGAAATTCCCCACGGGGTAATTTCGCATGGGAGAAACTTTCTACTCGGGTATGGGGATTCCGTTATGACCTGAAAAAGATCAGAAATTAAACAAAAACAAGTCTTTTTTCAAATGTAAGCATGCTAAGAAGAATTTTTTTGGCAGAATCGTCGACAAGAAATTTTTGGGGGGAATTAGCAGTGATGATGGAATTATCTGGGGCAAATTTTCCAGCGGAAAGGATTTTACGAGGGAAGAACGTTTCATCGAGGATTTTTTTTCGTATGGATGGGAGGGGGATTCTATGGAGGAGGTGGTGGCTTTTCTGGGAGAATTTGGAAAATGATCAGAAATTTAATTAAAAAATAAAGTTTTTTTCTGCTGAAAGTAAGGGGCAACATTAAAACTTAAAACGAACATAAATTATTCCGTATATGAAGGAGGCTGCCCTCTCCTCCACACCCCACTTTTTATGGTAAAGTTTGACCTTCGTCCCAATTATCTAAGAACGACTCCTGTAACACAAATGGGATCCAATTTTTTAGGAGGGGCCATCCCCCCTAGTATACAGAAAAATTCCTATTTGCTTTTAGTTTTAATGTTGCTCCTCACTTTCAGTAGAAAAAACAGTTTAAAAAAAAATTAATGTCAATAAAAAGCGAGCCTGGTTTCTAAGTAGCCTGGCACATTTAGAATCACGAATAAGGAGTGAAGATTAAATTGTTCAAAATGTCGCCTTAATTCCTGTTTTAGTGATTGTTATCAACATCAACCAGTGGGCAGGGGGCTCTGGGTCACACACCCCCCTCTGAAATCCAAAATTTTGCTGAATTTCAGGCCACTTCCTATTCAAATTATAAAATAAAAATTGTGTTTATTTATGCCCTCCCCCCGAACAATTGTTTGTGGTCGTGCCTGATCGATAGCGATTTAACAGAATTCAAAAGAATATGATTTACTTCATAAAGCTGTTTGCTTGTTAGACAGTAAAAATAGTTCGATTTACAGTTTGTGTGAAGGTCACGACAGTAATCATTTTGATTTGTCACTAAAAACCAATAAACAATAATATGTCACTAGCAACTGGATCTGCTATTCAGGTCTTGACCGATATGGCCTTGACCATTCTTGAAAAAGAGTAAAGATCAGTCTCTCCGCTTATCACTGATCGCTAATGTCAATAAAAAGCGAATCCATCTTGGCAAATCAGCTCACAAACATTGTTCTATAGCCAAACCGGTTTCTACAAAATCCTTCAAACGGCCAAAGGTTATAGTATTTTTGACCATTAATCCTTATTTTTGTGAAACATACTTACGAACGTGCAATATTAAATGTCAATCAGAAACGTTCACACTTAAATCTATAAAAATACAAACGTCGACTTATTCAACTTGGCATCTAAACGGCTTATATGTCACTACTCTAGAAGAAAGATACAAATGCCAAAAAAATATCTCATTCTCAAAAAGAGGCAAACAAGACGTAACAAAATAGTTTGGACAAATTACTTTACCTTTGTTCTCCACAATTAAATTTCTAAAACAAAACAAAAAATGATAATATGTATATAGTTGAAGAAAAAGAATATTTTACTGAACATATCAGTAATTCTAAAACAATATCAGTTAAGCTTATATTAAATTAAAATTTTAAGTCGCCACTTAATTTTTTTGGCACAATTTAATAACTGGGATAACGAATCTGCTTTCAATAAAATGAATAAAATTAATCAGCAACCCCTTCTTGATTATAAAAAAAAAAGAGAAATAATATTGCATATTGACTATCAAAATGCAAATGGCAGTGATTAAAATATGACAACGCAGGAAACAAACAAAGGCCTAAACTTTTTCATCATGGACATACAAATTTACATAAACATCAAACTGCTCAGGAGCTAGACCAGTGCTATCAACATCTATAGGCTTGCCTATTATGTGCAGCCTAAACTTTCCAGGCTGCTTAAGCCGCTGACGAAAGTGCAGAGCCCAGACTCCCCGTCGCTCAACCATCTCAAATAAGTTCTCCTCATTTCCGTCAACAATATCATACTCAAAATGATCCTAAAAGTAAAGAAATATTTCAACCGAAACAAAGATTATTTGGCAAGGAGATAAAAATAGTCACATCAATTAATTACCCCGGCAGAAAAGGCTGGGATTGCCCAAAAAAAGAAGAAAAACAAAGATTTAAGCAAAAAAGAATAAAAAATTTAATCAAACTATATATCCTAATTAACATAAAACAGGAGCAGATCCCTAACGTACGTGACTAATTACCAGACCTATAGCCAGAATTTTGACCAGAGCATAGGTTTGTTAGAGGAAGGAGGGGGCTAGTTCAAGCCGTTTCTTGGGAAAGAGGAGCTCAACTATGGGAAAAAATATTTTACACCCACTGAATAGCTAAAAATGTATATTTCATGCACCTTTTGGTAATTCGAGGGGAGAGGGCAATTCCCCTTGCTAGAGTCCAAATATATCATTTAAAAATTTAGCTCTGATTGCATAATTAGACTCGACTAAATCCTGCATATCGCAAAAATGTACGTAAAAAGGCTTACAACTACAAAAAAAGACAACGTGATATTTTTTTGCCTTTCATCGGTGTAGAATTTATCAACTGATACACGATTCTCGTGTGTCACCCATTTCAAAAACTACTGTTTACGATACGAGCAAAAAGATATGAGACCGACTTTAGTAAGTGATTTACTAAGTACAGAGCGTAAACTCATATGAGTAGCTATAAGCAAACTTGGCTAGTACCATTTTGGTTATTCGAGTTGGTTTGGTTTGTGGGGATTCACCTATAAGAAATATCTGAGCTATAAATAAAATACTGAGACTTTCTTCAAAAATTTCCGTGAAAAATACTACTTCATGTATAAAAAAAAAAAAAAAAAAAAAAAAAAAAAAAAAAAAGACAAGTGGTGGCTCATTCCCTTGAACACAAAGTAAGTAGGCTATAAGTAGTAATATATTAATAAGAACAAAAGTAAACAAGAATAACAGAAACAAGTAAGTATTAGAAAAACGGAAAGGTATTAGTAAAAAGAAGTAAGTTAATAAGTAAAAAATTAAACAAGAGATTAGCGAAAAGAAGCAAAAAATAAGAAATTAGTAACTAGATGTAAGTTGAAAGTCATTCAATGAGATGACATATTGTTGTGCCCAAAGTAATGGGTGCGTCTTCCATTATCAATTTTATAGGAGACAAAATGAGACTTCGTAGCTTTTCGCTAGGACATTTTTCTGCTCAAGAATTTGTACAAAAAAATCGACAATCATCACTATGATTTTCTAAAATATATAACTTATTATGGTATTTATTTTTATAAACTTTTACCAGGTTGTCTCTGAGCTGGAGACGCTCAAATGTTTTTGTACCAATCATGGGTGATCTTCCCTACCCACTATACAGTAAATAAGCCTCCACAAACGCGACCAAAGGATAAAATCAAACTGGAAGAATTTTCATCACTTCAAACAAGTGTCAGCTGCACTCTTTCCGAAAGGAGCTTGTTATACGTTGAAGTACTACCTAATTATTACTAAATTTTGACATAAACTAGTAGCTTTCCTTCGGTTTTATTAAGTACTCCGTCTGAATTTCATTAAATTTTGCATACCTGTTCAGATTATGCAAACTAATCTAAAACATATCCCCTTTTCTTAAAGGCTGTGAAACAAGAGCAGAGGATCAACCACAACCCCCCCCCCCTCGCCCCAAAGGATTAAAGTAATGCAAAATATACATTATTTTGTAATACTCAGAAGGAACTTAGTGCTTTTCAGCAACAAAAAAAAAAAAAAATTCTCAAACATTCATTCCGGAAAACTTTTGAAGAACTCATCCCCCCTCCTTCTACCTCGAAAATTTTCTGTCTGATCCATTGTCCCGAATCAACTTATTAATTTATCAAATTGATAAATTAATTGGAATATACTCGTCATTTTTACCCATTAACAACTGATCTTCTGGTAGTGGGTATTGTGATTCGGATACGGAATGAGCCGAAGATGTAAAGTCGAAGTGACAAGCCATGAGAATTCTAAGTAAATAAGAGTCGGTAATAGGAGTAGGTGTTTGGTTTTATTTGGATATTTTTTTTTACGTTTTGCTCCTAGTTTTAAACTTGGCGGTATCTACAACCAAAAACTGTATAACTACATATGAAGTTTTTTTTCTTAAGAAATCGAGTTTCCAACTCTTCCTAATTTATCAAACATCAGATCAAACCAGCTAAAACAATCAGATTTCTCTGTCTTTGGTACTTCAAAGTTTTGCTGTCTTATCTTGTTCAAGTCGTTGTTTATTTAGTTACTTACTTGTAAGTCGCGAATAGCCGGTTGCATCCTCAATATTCTCATTTTATGTTTAGTTTGAGCCAAACCCAGCGTCATATTCATTTCATGGTTGGGTAGCTCCAATTCTTCGAACTGGGCACTTCTCTTGACAACCTAAAAAGATGAACCCTTAATAATATTAAATAAAAAAACAAGTTTTTTTTAACGGAAAGTAAGGAACGACTTTAAAACAAAAAACGAACAGAAATTATTCCGTATATGAAAGGGGCTGTCCCCTCCTCAAATTAATTAGAATATTAGAATAATATTCCGTTAAGTAGAATAAATAGCTCTTACGAAAGTACAAAAAAATCTTTGGCTTAAAGAGCGAGGTATTGACTAGGGGGTGAACCCAATCATATACGTAATACTTTCTGTTCGTTTTAAGTTTTGATGTTGCTCCTTACTTTCAGTTGAAAAACTTGTTTTTTTTATTTAATTTCTGATCTTTTTCTTTAATAATGCTGGGAAATCCGGCGCCCCCTTCAATGCAACGTTCCTTCCCCCATGAAAACTTCCTTAATGGAAAGATCCTCCAATATAACCCCCCGACCCCCCCACCAAACAGAAAAAAAACCCTGAAAACGTCTGTATACTTCCCAATAACCAGTTCTATATGTTAACATTGGGCAAAGTTCATAACTTTCAGCCCTCCCCCCTCCCCCAGGGACTTCGGGGGATTAAGTCATCCTAAAAGACATAGTTATCATATTTTCGACCATGCTGAACAAAATGGCTATCTCAACATTTTGATCGGGTGACTTTGGGAAAAAAATGAGCGTGGGAGGGGGCCTAGTTGCACTCCACTTTTTTTGGTCACTTAAAAAGGGCACTAGATCTTTTAAATTCCGTTTCAATGAGCCTTCCCTCGAAATTCTAGGACCACTGGGTCGATACGATCACCCCTGGGAAAAAAACAACAACAAAAAAACAAATAAACACGCATCCGTGATCTTTCTTCTGGCAAAAAATGCAAAATTCCACATTTTTGTCAATAGGTGCTTGAAACCTCTAAATTAGGGTTCTCTGACACGCCGAATATGATTATGTGATTATCATTAAGGTTCTATAATTTTTAGGGGGTCTTTCCCCCTTTTTTTTCTAAAATCAGCAAAATTTTCTCAGGCGCGTAACTTTTGATGGGTAAGACTAAACTTGATGAAACTTATATATTTGAAATCAGCATTAAAATCTGATTCTCTTGATGTATCTATTGGTATCAAAATTCCGTTTTTTAGAGTTTTGGTTACCATTGAGCCGGGTCGCTCCTTACTTACAGTTCGTTACCACGAACTGTTTGATTAATAATAATAATAATAACAGCGATGAAACCGAGTAAAATAAGACAGACGAATTTCAAAAACACCAAAATTCGTTACTACAATCCCCCTCCTCCCAAGAAAAACCCAGTAAAACCACGTTAAGGCTCGAGTGCTTCGAGGATATAACCAATAACCATCATTAGTGAAATTGTTTGTTATTTTTGACTGGAATATATTTGTTTTCTTTGTTTTATTTTACTTGACAAAAAAAATTAATTTATCAATTTTGTCACTATTTAGAGTCCAAATATTCATGGGCACCCATAAGCTGAATTCCAGGGGTGGGGTGGGGGCAAACCTGGTCTAATTAGCACTTTTAATGCTATATGATAGAAATCTTAGAACAACAATATAAAACTAAGGCAGCATCATTCAGCCAGGGGGGGGGGCCTGTCCCCCGTTATGGGCACCCATGCAAATATTTAACATTTTATAAGTGATTACGATTTCGTTTTTGAAGTTAATCCTAGGACCTCGTAAAAGGGCCACTGGGTCTCTTTACAATAATGTTTTTGATTGCCCCCCAAAGCATTAAGATAATAAATAAACGAAAATCTCCAATATAATTTTTCGTTTTTTTTTATATTTGACGTTGTCAAGATAAGGTTTATACCCCAAGGATACACAAAATGTTTTTTAGATCAAAATATATTTTCTCTCTTTCAAATTACAAGCCCTTGTGGTTTTTTGGCTACTTAAAGTGTTGCATATTTTGTAAGGCCACTCTGCCCGCCAGTCTTTAGATTTGGATTTCGGTGTGTATTCTTGCAATAACAGAAGAAAACTCAAGAGAAAAAAAGAATGTTCTCTTAAATCTAAAGTGAGAAGAAACAAATTTGGAGGGATGAGTTTTTGTTCAAGTTTTTTTAGGGCTGGGAGGAGAGAGCTGCCAGGCTTCCCCACCCTCTTGCTATGCCACGATCAGTCGCCAATAACTCGTAGATAACATAATAACATAAAAAAAACATTTCAACTAATTACATAACAAATATATTAACATGGTCATTATATACTGACATGGAAGGTCGTACAGGCTTAAAGTCAGCCCAACCAACTTTCTGCTGCCTTCCAAAAACTTGAATCCCTTAAAGCACGTCGTTTATTGTATAGGTTCCATATATTCCTTTTTTTCGAAATTTACATTTATTAGTCAAAATACTGTACGCTCACAACTGTCTTGATTATATTGTGCTAGTTTTCGTGTTTTTTTTTTCCTAGAGGCCAGACAATCATGCAAGGGTCCACCGTCATTCAAGCGTATATTTTAAAGATAGTATGAATTCTAAATTTAAGTTTTCCGAACTCCTAGGGCTCAAAATTGAATACAATTGTAAACAAATTTAGAATAAATGAATGGCTGAAATAAAATTCCCACATTAAGACACTCGAGAACAAGCATGAATGAATCCTTTGAAACACACTTTTTAAACAAAAAAGACAACTTTTCTTTCTGTAAACCGTAAGAAATAAAATAAATGTTTATTTTTAATCATTTATAATATCCAAAAATAAATTTAAACATAATAGTGAGTTCTGAGAGATGACACTACGCTAATAATTAATAGAAGTTTCAAAGTTTACCTTATGACCTTCAGTCTTTTCGTCAGCTATCACCTCTGTGTCATTTGCATCTCGCTTATGTCTTCTTCCACTTATCCCATTCACCTAAAAATCAAAACAAGAAAAAAAAATAAACCAAATGAAACAAAATAAACAAATGAAGCGAAACAAACCGAATGAAGCTATAAAAAATAAACCAAATGAAGTGAAGCGAAAAAGAGTTGAAAGTAAAATATATATTTGGTACTTGTCTATTATACGCCACTCACTCAAGTTTACGATGCGTAAAACTCGAGAAAAAACCGGTTTCCTCGTTAGTTTCTTTCATCTTAGCGTGATACAAGAGAACGACAAGTGACAGAATAGATGTCAAATATATAATTTGGGCTATATATTTGCACATTAGAGGGGTGGGGTAAAGTATTTGGACAGTTTGAAGTTAAAAAAAATTCTTACTTAATAATATGCAGAATAATTTTACCTAACACATTTTGCATGCAGAGCCGCTAAAATTTACCCTCCTCCTCCTAATGTGCAAATATATAGCCCAAATGTGTTTCTGAAGTAACGAAGAAACTAACGAAGAGACCGGTTTGTTATCGAGTTTTACACAGTGCAAACTCGAGTGAGTGGCGTATAATACACAAGTACCGAATATTCTATGAAAAGATCAGCTTCCTCTCGTCCAAAACTATTAAGTATATTTGCATTGTTCTTTAATTTACAAGACAAAAATAGTAATATTCCCGAAGACAATTGTGAAAACATGAGGAAAATAAGGGATCAAGGAATTATAGAGTTATAAAAATAACCAAGAATTTCGGTAATACATTTCAGGCAAGCTTCTTTATGCTGAAGCTAAAACAGTTATGTCCTGCATAGAAATTTAGACTAAATATGTGTATTCTATACTTTGGACAAAAAATTCAATTAACTTCATTTTATTTGGTTGTACCCTGGTATACACTTCAGCCAGAAGAAATATTAATCCCCCCTTACCCTTTGAAATTTCAGCATTTGAGACTAAGAGTTCTGTTCAGTATTGTCAGACGCTTAATACAAGGTAGCCCAACAAAAATTATGAAAATGCAATTTGCAAAGTATATGTTTAGTTGTGGGCTGATTTGAACATTTAAAGTGCAACTGTTTCGAAAAGAGCCCAAATAGAGTAAATGCCAACATCTAAAAAAAAAAAAAATAAATAAAATGAAGAGGTATACCTTGTTAAAGTAAAATTGGTTGTATGTACAAGGTAGTTTATATGAGATTAGAATCAAAACAATTCTTAGAAGTTTCAAAAAGATACGTAACGAGAAATCATATTTTATGTAATTTATTTTTATGAAATTCTGTTCAAAAAATGTGGTTTTTTCCTACTGCTAGAATACCCTACTTGTTAATGTTTAAATATGGAAGAAAAGAAAGAAACTATTAAAGACAAACATTCCTTTTTTTCTGTATATTCATACTCTAAGATTCTTATGGCTTGAAAGATTAAGCTTAAAGGAATAGTGACGTCATGAATCCCTGTCTTCTCATTGTTTATCGAATAATTCAGTCACGTGCTTGCCTTTTACGGGAAGTTAAACTTATCTCAGCTTTTCTAATGTAAACAGACATTTAAAACAGAGTAATATAAACTTTTTAGGATAAGCTATATCCATATACAAAAACAACACGGTTGGATAAACCTTACATAAACTCTTGGATAAACCACACAAGTCTGAAACCAAGACTAAGATTTCTGTCTAAAAATAATACAGAATTATTATAAGAATGACTGACTCCAGAAAGTTGACGGTGCTAACCTTGCATGAAAAGCATCCTTCAGTTGAAATAACTTTTTCAGGATTTTGGTTATATGGATCCAATTGAAGATCCTGATCTACACCATACTGACTTCCTCCATATCCATACTGATAGCTACCACTCTTTGTCTGGAAGCTGTTTGCACCATATGCACCATTTGAAGATCCGTAAACGTTGTTCAAACTATTGAGACTTGATGGAGCACCAAAGCCTTGATTTGATCCTCCGTAGCTGTTACTTCCACCATAGGAAGAGCTGCCATAGGAATAACCACCGATAAACTGGTTAGGTGGTGCGATTGTGGAGACACAATGACCCTAGAAAAAAAACACGATTGTAGAGAAAAAAGCAGTTGCATTGAAATACAATATGATGTATTTTCTCCATACAAAAGGTATCAGGGCCAAGTGAGATAAAATTTTGAATATATGTAAATTAAGGATTTTATTTTTACTAAGGATATTTGCAGAAGAATAGGCGAATTTAAAGTATTTTTTTCTTTCCCGAGAGAGTAATTTTAGAAGATAGTGTTTGACATTGTATAGCCTGATGGAACTGAAAACGGCAGAGTCATTTCAATAGTTTCCATATTTAATCTTCTTTTGAATTCTTTGTATGCAATTTATAAGTTCTGCTCTATATTGAGAAAGTCCCCTCCTCCTTAGAGCTCTAGAAGTCTAGTCTAGAGGAGATTAAATTCAAAATTTTGACGTCTTGACGTCAAGCCCTTTCCGTTCTTTAATTTGATCGTCAACTAACTTTCGTGATAATCATCGCCCCCAATCAGTTCGGTTTTAGAACCAGACCTGGGACTGGATTTGCTAGATTTGAAACTGGATTTTTACCTACTTCCTTTTGTCAGCAACACAATCTTACCTTTTTACATATTAATAACAATTTCTACTAAAACCAAAAGGTATTGGTATTGCCACACAGGTGGCACCAATTCACAAAAGTATTAGAGTCGGGGCAAAATGAATTTTTCAAAATCTGGGGAGGGGATTTTTTTTCGTTTTTTTTTTTAGATGAAAATCTTTAAACAAAGCAGTGTTAAAATCTGGGGATGGAGGGAGGGAGAAGCCACCCACTTAAATTAAATTTTTCAATTAAAATACCAAGAAAAGCATGTTTCATAATATAGGCAGGGGGAGGGGGGCAAATGCATCCCCTTCCACGTTCAAGTAGGTGTTTGCTGTAGCATCAATAAAAGGAAGAAGTTTTTTTTCTTTTCGGAATTTTATTTTTTTATCTAAATTCTCTAACTCTCTTTATTACAATTCTCATTCTTTTCTGCCACGATTTTGTCAGATCGAGATAATCTCTCCTTATTAAAGAATTTATTATTTAACTCAAAACACGAATTCTGCTGTTTTAGGGCAATTTTCAAAATGAAGTATTTCAATTACGTATCTAGTTAAAAGACAAATACCTGGCCAATTCTTTGATAACCTGGTGGACATCCACAGGTAAATCCTCCGCCAAAAGATGGCTGACATCCAAATGCGCATGGATTTCCACTACATCCAAGTGAAACCTAAGTGAAAAGCAATATCATAAAATGTTAGTCTTATCATCTCTTCATATATTCACTCATTACTGATATATAAATAAATAGATTAAAAATAAAATCCATGACAACTAAAATAAAATTCAAACGATGATATTTTTCAGAAAATAAAACAGAATGACGTAAAATGAATAGCAGATATTTTGGCAAGGGTATTTGTCAAGCCGTCTTCAGTGCTAATAATAATGAAAGACCGGCCATCCAAAATAAGTGAACAAAATAAAGATAATAGATAGATGAAAAGGCACAATACTACAGAAAAAAGCACACACACACACAAAAAAAAAATATAAAACGAGCTGAAAATTTCCTCATTGAAATTTCTCTCTTTTTTTCGTCAATCCTGGCCAGGTGTGACATTCAAACTTATTTAATTCAAAAATTGTATTCCACCGTTCGATTCTTTTAGTCTTTATTATAAGTCTCAATCAAACTAACATAGCATCATAATTATTAACTCAATCAACAATACAGGAGATACAAAACAATACGAAGATAAATATAGTTTAAGTCACTCATAATCCTTAGGTCGCTCTTTAGATTACTCAAAAAGGATAGGAAGATAAGTCTGCGAACCAAGACTAGAATATTGGAAGCTACGGTGATGATAGTAAGAGTAACTGTCTACGGATAGATTCATGTGCTCGTTTGATTGATTGTAGGTAAAACAACAAACTGCATTCAAAATATGGCTCTATCCCACTTTCTAGGCTATAATAAAAGAAAGGTTGAGATGGCTAAGACATGTTTTACGAATGAGAGACTGTACAATATTGTTCTTTTTGGCCATCCATCTGGGACATCTGGCCATCTGGGCCCAATTAAAAAGCAGGTTACCCAGAATGAGGTGGGAAGAAATCATAGGAAAGGATTTAAAAAAAATTGAATGTCTTGGCAAGGCGTAAAGAGTGAAGCTTTGAATAGATATTGGGGCGGAGAAGGAGCATGCGTAACTGTGTTGGTCTCAGGAGGCTTGGTGATGCAGTGAGTTGTTAAATAAGTGATTCCTATTATACCCTTCTAAAATTACAACTAAACACACGTCCTCTTGATTTGAATTATTTTGTTGATTTATTTCATATCCAAAGTTGATCAGTCTTACAATTCTTTAAATGAAACTTAATTGTACTTTCTCGAAGGAAACGCATTTTGAACATGAAAAACAAGTTCAGAAAATTTCACGAGTGAATCTTATGCAACAAGTATTCTTTATTCAAATCCCTAAATTGGCCTTTTTGACTCAAACGAGACTGAAACCTCACTAGTTACTTTACAGTTGATCACAATCTCTAGATTTCAATATCAGTTTATATCTGATACTATTTGTTATTCATTTTATTGTATTTTTGAAATGTATTATAACGATTTTATAATACTTTTATTCATTATAATATCCTCAAAACATATTTCGGAGTTACCTCTCTATAGGATACAAAAAACGACCCAATTAAAGGAACAAGATTTCAGGCATTCACAAAACCATAACACACCAAAAAATTATGCCTAAATTTACGGATTCAGATAATATTTCAAGTTATGCTGATCAGGAGGATTATCTAATATTACGCTTTGCATCAACACTACAATACCCTCAACCAAACGCATTAATAACAGACCATTTCTTGTCGAAATTGCTCTGTGACATCATACACAAGCCATGCCACGATTACTTGCCTTTTCTATGGCAGCCAATAAAATTTCCTTCCAATTACAAGGCAAAACATTACCTGAATACAGACAAGAAGATGTCCATCAAACTGATAACCATGTGGGCAGTTGCACTTGTAGCTGCCTAGAGTGTTCTGACACTGTGCTGTGCCGCATGGAACATTGGAACATTCATCCTCATCAACACACCTATTATAGTAAGTGTGCTTACTGTAGCCTTCTGGACAGCCACAGCTGTATCCACCAACTGCATTCTAAAATTCAAAATGATTAGGATTATCCAAAACTAGCGCTTTACTGAAAACATAACCCACGAACGAAAAAAGGATTTTATTTGAGCAGTAGGTTAGTCGTTACGGAGACTATGTGGCTTTACGATACTTTTATTATCAAATAATGTTATTATAAAAAAGCACGTTTATTAAAACATTTATTATTTAATACAAAAATATTAATAATTTATTTGAAAAATAATAAGTATATTAAAAAAAAACAGAAGTAAGCCATATATTTAAAATATTAAAACGGCAGAGAGTATAAAATAAACATAAAAAACTCCAGACAAAGAATATGAGTAACTAATAAGACCGGAAGTTCAAGATGGTGTTTAGAATGAGAAGATTAACGCCATCCAGCGTTGCCTAGCCAAATCCTAGAATTGAATATACTTATCAATTTTACTCTGTGTTGGTAGCACATCCCCAGCAATTTTTTTTAGTTTTCTATTCCTCCTCAGGATGGCAGTATTGTCTGAAGTTTTAAATAGCTATCATAACCGTGTTATAACCTAGACATTTTCTTCTCTTCAGTTTTTTATTTTATTTGATCTTTGCTATTTCATTCAAAATAATATCAAAGCAAAAATTACAAAAATCAAGAACGTCTTGACAAAAATCAGGACAAAAATCATGAACTAGCTTCATGCCCTGAAAAAATATAAAATTATACCGGAGATAGATATAAAGCCATAAATATAAAGTTGCTACAAAAAGTTGTCATGATATACAGCTGTCATATAAAGCCTCATCAAAGATCACGTCCCGCCTGGAACGACCTGGGATCTTGGTTTATTATTGTAGCCCTGCTTTCACTCTTATTCACAAATCATGACTAGTCTAATGATATTATCTTACTGTTTTAATGTCGTTGACGTTATGACAAGTAGAAAACCCATCCCTCAAAATACCAAATGTTTTCAATGACGCGGAAATGACACTCTGGCCCCGAGGAAGTTTAGGGAGCAGGCACTTCTGCTCTTATTTCTGGTATTTCTGCTCGTTTTGGGATTCAGCTATTCATCCGCAGCAGTATGTTTTATCTTTATATTTGATTATTCTTTTAATTCTTGTTTGTTTTGAATTTAATTCATAGAAGTTTATATTCATTTTAATTTTGAACTACGAGGTTCAAACTGGTTCAGATAAAATACAATACTGAATGGCAATTAAATTTTTCAATTCAAGCAGAGCATTTTTATTTCTGAGACCACACTGGCTAATCATGAGAAAACAAAAAAAGCAGTAAGAAAAGAGAAACGAGGATAATGCAAGCCAGTGAAAAACGTATACTACAATGCAAATATTTACAAATTACCTGGGAAGCAATTGGCTATTAACAATGCTCTACATAAATTGAAAAATTGAATTGCCAGGTTAGGTTAGGTTCAATTGCCATTCAGTATAGTACTTTTGTTCAGTTACCCTTTCACTGTTACTTTCAGAGGGTCTTCATATTTTAGTTTTTGTGTTTGTTTTAAGGTTTGATTTTTTATATTATTTTTGGATTTTTATCAGTAATTTTTTATTTTATTAACGTGTACTGACGACGGTCAAGCACAGGTCTTGACCGAAATATTTGCATTGTAGTATGTGTTTTTCACTGGCTTCTATTATACTCTTTCTCTCTTCTTTACTGCTTTTTTCGCTTTGTACATAAGTTTCATGTGGATCAGGAAAAATGGCTTTTTAGAACTTCATTATCAGGGGTCCCTGAACTGAAACAGAAATTAATAGAAGTTTTTTTTATCCTTTTTTAGTACATCAGGTTTCTCTTGTCCAAGAATTTTTGGCTATAAAGTTCAAACTGATCTTTGACGTAAATTTTGTTGGCCCATTTTCGGGCCCCCTAAGCCATCTTCTTTCCCACAAAATATTTATTCATTTTGGCTCAGGAAACTCTCCTTAATGCTTCGGTCCAATCAGATACCCTAGAGCAAGCACACCCCTCTTTTTACATTATAAAACATACACCCCCAGGGACTAGGAGAGGGGTCATGTCATCCCCGGAGGTTTTTTTATTGGTCCTTTGAACAATTTTGAGCAAAATGACTTAAAATAATGTCAGTTTTTTTTCTACAGATAAGGATCTATAATGAAGCTTTTTAATTGATTAGCGTTAAATAGATTTCAAAATAATCAAACAAACTGAGCTTATAATCTGGCTAAAATTAGGTCTGATAAATAGGAAGATTTTAGTGAAAATGGATCCAGACCTTCTCAATTTTAGCATCAGCACATTCTTGCGTTTGCTAAGCCTCATTGTGAGTGGGCCTTACGCCAGCTATTATAGTACCAAAATTAGGATACAGATCTACTGATTCTACAGAATGTCGATTAATGATATCACATACCTGACAACTATGTTCACAGGCAGAGTCGTCGTCACATTCATCATTGTCAACGCAGAATTTGCCAGTAGGGTCAAGCGTGTAGCCACGCGGACACATGCATTTGAAGCTACCAAGAGTGTTGATACATGTAGCAGGAGCAGCACATATTCCTGGAGATTCTGAGCATTCGTTGACATCTAAAAAAGAGTGGTTATAATAATTTTTGTCTTATAAATGGCCATAATGATATAAATATTCACAAAATACACCTAATGTTGCGCTTGCGAGAGTCCATAGACAAAAATCTTAACAAATTTAAATTGATTAACATACAACAATCTTTTTTTGAACTAAAACCATAATTAGAGTTTCTTCAATTCTATGTATGTCTATGATCAGAAGAGGTAAAGCCCTTTGGTTATCAATGTCTGTGGCACATTATCCTTAAACTGGTAAATAAAAAGCAGATATTTTTGAATCCGCGTTCTTGGTTTATTCAAACGTCATAATTACACTACATAAGCGGAAGATTGAAATGACCAGGATTTGACAGGAAAGTTCAATACCAACCCTAGTTTATTCTCAAGTATTTTCCACTACTGCTATATCTTTATATCTTTTATAAGGTCCAGTATTCAGATAGAGAAATTGCGTTTCTAAAGTTCCATTTTTCGTTATTTTTAAAAGTCTCTTTTCAGTCTGAAAGCACAGTTAGAGACAGCTTTTAACCAACTTTTCTCAAGAGAATTTACGGCTTTAGAATATTTTAAAGAAAAATAAAGAAAACGCCAGCAGAATCTTCATCTCAAATCCATCAAATATTGTATTACAAATTCGTAGACTTTTTTGTACAGTTTAGATTGCTTTTTTTTCTGTATAATCAACTTGATGAGTCCATAACGCTCTTAATTTCCTCTCATTTGAAGCTTATAGGGTCTTTTCAAGGGTCATTATTATTGTTCAAGGGTTTTTACCTATGCCTTGAAAAAATGCTGGAATTGCCTTTCCTTCAGCTTTTTCCTTTAACTAGTTCTAGCGTTGGTGCTCTAGGCTGCTATCTTTCATGCCTACATATAGGGATAAAGGAATTTTACCTACCCCAACATGTTTCCTAAAGATCCCCATCTGGTGATATTGAAATTAAGACCCACCTAAGTTGCAGTTTGTGAACCTCGCAAATAGAAATAATAACAATTTTGCCTTGTAGAATCTTGATCAACTTGTACTAATATTGAAAAAGTTTGCATTATTGGAATTTACCAAGTCTTCCTTCTCCTTTTTAGTCTTTCCTTTCCTTTAGCTTTTTAAAATAAAGCAGATGTTGCAGAATATGGCAGGTTACCCACCAATACATTTATCATTCGTCACAGTCTGTTGCCTAAGCACTAAAAAATGTTCTTTTAATATCATATTTTTTTTATCAACATGCAATTGTATTTCTTTCCTGATAAAGTAAAAACTGACAATATATACCTGACAATAAAATTTTTAATAATCACTTTGATATACTAACAATATTTTAGTTTCTTTTACTTAAATGTGTATAGTTACTTCCGGGTTCCAGATTGCATATCTATCAATAGAGCTTTTAACTATTCCAAGTAATTTTTGGATTTAAATTGCAGAGGTAAATTCTGAGTAATCAGTCCTTCAAGTAAATATAAGGGACAGGGCGGAGGAGCTTCCCTCTAAGTATAGGTATGATCTCTGGGCATTAAGCGGTTCATGGTAATGAATGATAAATAAGGAGCGACCTCTGGTAATAGTGGATAAACAAAACCAATGAGATAAATTTTAAGCTAATGAGAATTTATTCGCTGAAAATTTAAGTTGTTGGTTTTGTCCTTGGTTTTTTAATTTCTTTTTTTTAAAGCAATTTTTTTCTTATCTATTATTTAAGGCAAATAAGGTCTTACAATTTATTTATTTTTGTCAATAAAAACGAAAAAACAATTTTATAACAATACCAAGCATTAAAAAATCTGATTTAAGGCTGATTCAAAATATGTAAAATAAGTTGAGTTGAGATTCACCTATCACAAGTTATAAGAATAGAAAAAATTGACAATTTTGACTCTGTGGTTTTTTTTTCTTCCTTGGAATATTTTTGTGATACCTAAGGACCTATATTTGAAAGCTAAAAGGTCTATTGCCTTAGAAAATATTCAAACTGCTTTTCCTTACACATCAAAGAACTTATCTACATTACTTACCAATACATTTATCCCTTGACTCAGTGTATCCTTTGGGACAAGAGCACTTATAGCTTCCCAGAGTGTTAACACATTCGTGCTCACAGTTATGTTGACCAGTTGCACATTCATCCAGATCGCGACAGGTCACACCATCTGCTGCAAGTGTATATCCTTTCGGACATGAGCACAAAAAGCTGCCTTCGGTGTTGGTGCATGCAAACTTACACGGAGCAGGAGTTTGCTCACATTCATTTATATCTAAAATGATGCGAATAGAATTAATTTTAGCAATTTTATTTGTAGTTATTATTTGAGTCTTTAAATTGATAATTATACTTCTAAGCAGCTTTCAGTTTAAGCAACAGGCTCTTTTACTTTATACAATGCTTAAGCTATTATTATGTCTACAAGGCAGTAGTAGCCCATACAAAGCATTTTGTAACATGTCCATGTGGACACAACCACATATTTACTAAGGAATCAGAGAATTTGGGTTGTGGTCTTGTGGGATAGGATACCAAATTCGAAAAATCAACTAATTCTCCCTGTTAAACATGTTTTTCTGTAAAATAAGATTAGTAGCATGAGCAATAACGTTAAAATGCAACTAGTCTTTGCAAATATGGAAATTTGTATCAAAATGTCTCAGATGAAACTTGAAGCCATGGCCATCTACATACTAGATGGTTCCTTTGCCCTTAACTATAACAGCATTTTTGAATATCCCATCAAAATTAATCTCATAATTGTACCAATAGGTTAATCTTAAAGCTTTAACACAACGTTTATCAATCATGAAAATAAGTTAAATTCATTCTCAGGAACTATTGTTAGTTAAGGGACACCAGAAATCCTATACTTATCACTAAAACAAATCCTACAAGTTATATGTGTTTGAATTTTTTTCTAGGTTTGGTGATCATTTTTTGCCATATTAAAAGTTAGACACGATAGACAAAGCCAGAAATGTCCTTATGGGAATCTCTTCTTGTTCTTCCTGCTTAGGTTTATATGGAGGTACTTTCAGTAATCGTCCACCAAAATCAAATTCCAAGCCCTGTATCCGGTTGCTGCTGCTGATATCGAACTCGGGTTCTCGTATTACCAAGCAGAGATTAATCGCAGTCTGTCACCGCAGGACCCCTTCTAGAGATAACATATTCTGGGAAAATGTTCTTTGTTGCAATTTATCAATAAATGAATATTTTGTCAAATTTTAATTCTCTGTGTGACTTGTTATGTAAAAATTACAGGTGGCGTCAAATTTTGGCAAAAAAATCAAATAAAAACGGTTAAAAAAAATTTTAATTGCCATTGCTGGTTATTTGGGTCAATCAAAGAAATACCAGGCTCCAGCAATAGTGACACTATCTTATAGTAGCTTTATATCATGTTTGAATTATGTCTTTAAAATAAAAAAATCTGTGAATTTAAACGATTCTTAAAGCCAAAAATGGAACATACAAATTATTTAATCGATCGTCAGGAATGTTTCTTCTTTTTAAATACTAATAATTTTGTATATGGCTGAACAGCTCACTACTACAGTTATTATTATTACATTTAATACCTTCGCGCAGAAATTTGGGCTAGCTTTGGCTGAAAACATGCTAGGTGAGCTAGCTCAATGTAGAGCTCATAGTTTCAGCAATGACTTAGTCCTATAAATATGTACTTACCAACGCAACGAGTTCCAGAATGATCAGGTTTGAATCCTTTGTTACACATGCATCTGTATGACCCAAGAGTATTGACACATTTCCCATTCTTACATAGTCCAGGTATCGTTTGGCATTCGTCGATATCTGAAATTGTATTAATTGTACTGATCATCAATTCGACATCCTAATCTATATGGGGTTCTGGTTTTGTGGTTGACAGGTAAAGAGCATTTGCTTTTTCCGATATTGTAACTCTAACCGCCAAAGACAGACAAAAAACTGGAAAAAAAAACTTAATACATTTTCCCCTGCCTGCTTATCTACAGTTACTGTTCGTCTAAGTTTCTAACATTACACAGTTATACCGCGATCTAGAACAATTTACCTGAAACAGATCCTTACTCGTGATCTAAAAAAACAATTTGGATCTCAAAAATTGAGAAGGTATCATCAAAACCAGCATGACAACCGACAGACAAAACATCAGCTGGCTAAAGAAGTGAAATATTCACCAGTATGTCTTTTTCTTTGTTTGCTTTTTTTACACCCAGTGCATAAACAACAAATAACAAGTAGAACAATAGGGAATTTTTTCCGTTAGGTGGTGGAATTCAAAGCTTTAAATGAGTTTATCG
Organism: Artemia sp. Qi Xiang Cuo; assembly: GCF_049724085.1. Taxonomy (NCBI): domain Eukaryota; kingdom Metazoa; phylum Arthropoda; class Branchiopoda; order Anostraca; family Artemiidae; genus Artemia; species Artemia sp. Qi Xiang Cuo. The sequence goes on along the minus strand of NC_142802.1, from coordinate 28,655,282 downwards.
ACCCCATGTCCAAGTGCCGTCCACGACTTGGCTAATATGGAAACGTAAAAAAAAAAATTGCATTAAAATACAACCAATAAAACCAAAAAATAAAAACTAAACTGCCCAAGCATCTTTACTTCAATGAAGTTCAACCAGAACTGATTGATAAAGTGAGGTGAGTCAATGTAATTCATTCAGGCGAAATAAAAATAATTAAATACATGCTTTCAATGCAAATCTTGCTAACCAGCTACAAAAAGGCCTATGAAGTTAGCTGCCAAAAAGCCAAGATTTGCATTGAAAGCACGTATTTAATTATTTTTATTTCGTCTGAATAAATTACATAGACTCACATTACTCTATCTATCAGTCCTGGTTGAACTTCATTGAAAGAAGGATGCTAAGGCTGTTTCAATTTTTTTCTTTTATTTTTTTTAATGGTCGTATTTTAATGTAGGTTTCTCTTTTGAATTTTCAGTTGAGTTATGCTGAGGACGGCCCTTGGACATGGTTCGAAATATTTATTTAAAATTCTGAATTCCACCGTCTTACGGAAAAAATTCCCTATTGTTCTACTTGTTTATTGGTTGTTTATGATCAAAAGGCAGTGTGGTCTTCATCACTATTTACTACCACTATATATTTTCCAAAGTTGTAAAGGTATACAAATCAAACATGAAAAAAAGGAAGAAGAATAATGCTTAATAAGTAATAAATAGATAATAACTAATAGATAAACACAATAAAGTTAAGATACGAAAAAAAATTTAGTTTTTACAAATGTTTTCCTCATAAGACCAACTGAGAGCTTTTAAAGAGTCTCAGAAATTCCTAAATCCGAGTTCAGGAGCTTCAATTGAAGAGGAATACCAAGTCATGGAATAAAAAATATATAAATATAGTTCGTATGCGGTAAAACAAACCATATGACGGGGCCAGCTTTATAATCCTAAAACTGATGGCATCGTATTCTTTTCCTTTTTTTTATTCTATTCATCGGTATCTATTAGTATTTTTTCAATCATCTTCTTCTTCCTCTTCTTGCCTGATTATTTGAAGAGCTAAAACATAATCTTCATGCAGATTCCAGGCCCTGCAGCAGCTTGGATTGAAGCCTAATCCCCGTAATGCCAAGCAGACATCAATCCACTGTGCCATCACAGGATTTTGATTTTACATCTTATTCTTCGGTAAAAAAAATCTAAAAAGTGACATAAAAGACAGATGAAAGAATTCTTCTTACCGGTACCATCTATAGAATAGCCAGCTTCTAAGCAAAGTTCGTCATATTCCGTACTTCCTCTGCGAGGACAATATTCGCACTGTGGACCCCAAGCGGTACCCATTGTGCAGCAGCAATCCGCTTTAGTTACAAGCATTAAGTCGTCAGTCTTGGATGAACACATTCCACCAATTAGCTGCCTAAAGCAGTAGCCTGTCCGACGATCTGGAAAAGGATTTAATTTGAATGTGTTAACGGATTCGAAGTTAAATACAAAAGCATTATCATTTTTTTAGCTCGAGTAGTTTCAATAGTTTATGAAAATACCGATAGTAATTTCAAGATGATCATAATATATTTAGATACTTAAACACCTTAGAAAAATTTCTACCAGCTAAAAAAAGAAGCCAATAAAATAGAAATACAATAGCACAAAAAAGGAAAAAATAACACCAAAACAGTCTTTTCTAGAACAGTAATATATAAAATATAGTTCTGAGTTCTAAACGTAGTTGCCCTTCCTCAATACCATTATTTACAGCACATAGTGAGTTGGATGGGAATACATTTATTTTGCTTGCGATTCAAAATATTTCTCAATCAAGAAACTGAATTTCAAGAAATAAATAAAGTAAAATTACCTGGAATGTTATTTGATTGAGAAAACAAAATGTATTTTCAAAAAATCAAACAAAAAAGATAAACTAGTCTTATTCGTCATTGAATTTGAAAACGTCTCTATTTCCCTAATGCAATTTAAAATTTAATTATTTTGGAAATTTAATTATTTTGGGAGGGCCTTTTTTCGGCCAAAAAAATTGCTTCTAACTGATGAAAAGACGGGATTACACTTTTTCTAAAATTTGATGGCTAATGTGTTTAATATATAGCTCCAAAATGGGCGGAAACATAGTGAACTTTTGACAATCTGAAATAATTTCTCACCAATGCAAGATTTTCCATCTGGTGATGGCTCGTATCCATCTTCACATTCGCATCTATATGAGCCTTTGGTGTTTATACACATACCATTCTTACATATGTTTGGATTGGCATTGCACTCGTTGACGTCACGGCAATCATCAGTTACACCAACCTATAAAACGCAATTTTATTATAAGCGTATTTTAAGAGCACGCCTTAGATCTATTCCAAGTCAAAATTACCAAGTAAATAAAGAGCTATTAAGTAATACTTTCTTCAACATCGCAAAAAATGTGATGCTGCGCCATCTATCAGCAGATAAAAACAGGATTTCTAATTTAAGTAAAGGTAGTTGGGGTTGCAGTCTATCAATAGTCAGAAGTGCAGACACTGAAGATTTTGAATATTTGTAGCTTTTATTAAAATGATTTCATCGTATGATTTTTTATTACGATGCAGTAGATGTAATCAGTGAGTCGACTACCAGTAACCTAAAAACTACGGGCAGCTTAAAGTTATCGTGACGTAAATAGTAAAATCATTGATTCTAATTGAATTCATGATAAAAAGTAAAATTCATGAAAGATATATAGTATCATCATTATTTATAGTTTCTGGCGATCAAAAGGGATATCCATTGAAATTATGTAGCATGATTTTGACGTTCTAAAAGGAGGGATCGGAATATAACAGTAGATATAAACAGAAGAAAATATAACAATGCATCATAGTTACCATAGTACAGTAAAACTACAAAAAAAGGCCAAAACTCGGCATCTGAGCAACAGAAATGTTTTTTTGCACCAAAATGTTCAGAGAAATTTGTTTAATAGCATAATAACACCTTTTTTTCAGGGAATGGGGGGGGGATCCGGGAATTTTTCAGGGAATGGGGGGGGGGGAAATTTCTGCAATATTTTCTGGATTGAAAGGTCGCTTCCTATTAATCCAAGTCCGAGAAGACCAAAATTGACATCGGAATTGAAAAATTATATCATTTAGTACGCCCTTTCAGGGCACGCGCAATGTGTCAGTATTTGGCGGATTGAAAGGTCATTTCCTATTTATTCAAGTTTGGGGAGACCGAAAATGACACCAGAGTTAAAATACTTCCATCACTTAGTACTTCATTTCATCCTTAGGCGAGATCAAAAGGGGTAAAAATATTTTTTGTGGTATTATAATAATATGGTACATAATTTGAAAAAGATATAACTGAAAGGTCGTTTCCTATTAATTAAAGTCATGAGACGGAGAATGACATCCAAATTGGAAAATTTCATCACTTAGGACCCCAATTCTATCCTAAGCGAGGTCAGTGGGGAATGAACAATCAGAATCTTAATTTATGAAGTATCTAGTGGATTGAAAGGTCGTTCCCCATTAATTCAAGTCTAGGCACCAGAACTGAAAAATTACATCACTTAGTACCCCATTTCCACCCTAAAATAGGTCAGAGAGGGGAGGGGGTGGAGGAAATAAGCCTATGAATTTGTTATTATTCGCATATAAATGAACACTAAAATGCTCAAAAAAGTTGCTAACATGCTCAAAATAGCTTGAATTCGCCTGTGTAGAACGCATCAGTGCTACCCATGCAAAAAGTGATTTCCCTTGTTTTTCAAGTCAGGGGATTGTAATGTTCCCCTGTGGGGTGTTCGGCCGTGACAATCCCAATGCTGTAATTTTCTGTCGATCTGACATTATTTTTCTAGGGGTTTCAGAATATTTTTCAAAATTCCTATCAATTCGTTTTCAAAATAACATTTTACTATTAAGACTAACCGAGATAATAGTTACCATTCCTGAGTCAGCTAAAAATGGCCTTTTTTCACTAGCCAGTTTTACTCGAAACGTGTTTTTTAAATTTTTGGTTACTATGGGTCATGGTTCATTCTTTACGGTTTGGCACCCTGGTATTTTGCGTGAAGCGTCAGACAAAATTGAATCTATCATAAAAGAGCCTTATATCATAAAAGAGCGAATACTCTTCGAAGACATTCCATGTTATTTTCTTCTAAATAAATGCAGTGTGGAAACACTTGAGTGCACCAGAGTTAAGTTGTGCCTCCGTTTTTCAAAAAATGCAATACAAAACCGGAAAATATTTTCCCCAAAAGACCCTTCCCACCCAGACCTTGCCTACCCCAGACCATCTCTCAGCCTGTTCCTATCTGTTCGCTGTTTGACTTCAAGATACGCAAAAACTTTTGTCCCGATATGCATCCAACTAACTTACTGCTTGTTATTTGTTTATGTCCGCTTTTCTCTTTCTTTGTATGATCTTTATTTAATTTTTAATGCCCATTTTTAATTGTTAGTTCTTTATGTTCGTTTTTCTCTATCTTTTTTGGCTTTCAATTTGCCTTAAAGTCTATAATTGTTTTTTTAAACTTTTTTGATGCTATTCTGTTTTTTTTTTCTCCAAAACCCGAATTCAGCCCAGCTGGGCTAGTGATAGTTATTGTTTGGAATAAGTCTTATCCCGTACCAAGGACTTTACCAGACAATAAACACAAAATAATGCTATGTTACGCAATCGCTCTATATCTATGTGTCTTGAAAACTTTGGCAAACATTTTAAAACGAGGAATTTAGTCCCGTACCTTGCTGTAGCAACACACTGCATGGCCAACGCAAGGACCTTAGTAGTCAAGAGGCGTCATTAATTGAATTATTTTAAAGCAATATTTAACTGCAAAATCGTGCACATCTGGCTGTTAAAGACCTTTTTATTGCTAAAAGGATTCATCTGCCTCATAACATTGCTAAAAATAATATTTTCTGTGTAACCTACAGGAAGATGCATACCCTTTGAACGACAATTCTCAACTGAACAGCGCGTCATTATATCCTGGGTTTTCATTGGTTAACAAATAGCCAATAACGACCATTCTGCGCATAGAGAATCTAAATTGTCGTGGATTTTTGACCTTAATGCTAATATATGGTCTTCGGTTGGACGCTAAAATGTCAAGAACAAATCCAAAAAGTGGAGTTCATCAACAGAGCTTTGGAGTTCAGTTTTAACAGGACAGAAATAAAATAAAAAGGATTCTCTCATTCTATAGCTCTGTTAGCCGTTACTTGGCTTTTATGGACAAATGTAAACGAACTAGACCCAAGTCAGCGCTTTCACTACCCCTAAATCATCCGCGTTTTCCAGGATTTCCTCAAAAGAAAACTTGGTTCTCCGAAATCTGCTCAAACATTAAGGTTCATAAAGACGCGAACGTTAACGTAGCATTAAAACCGTTAATTTTCGTTAACCTTAACTTTCGAGGAAGATTTCGGTGAATCCCATTTTCTTTTGGAAAATTTGGGGAAACTCCGAAAAGTTTGGGGGTGGTATAAGCACTGACCCAGGTAAGTAAAACAAAACGAGAATTGGACTTACCTGGGTATAACCTTCAGGACAAATACACATAAAGGTGCCAATGAGATTCTTACAGGCAAATTTACAGTTATTTGCAGGAGTGGAACATTCGTCAACATCTGAAAAACAAATCAATCAGAAAGATATTTACGTAACTAAAACTCTCCAACTGAAATTCATAGTAGGTGCTCCTTAAAAGTATGCAAATAATAGCAGCGTTAAATTTCGATGCAGAATATGAAGAACAGATAAGAGGACAATCTAGATCATCTTTGAGGAAAGGATCATCTTTGAGGAAATCCCATCTGCATAAAGCATAGCGAAAGCTTACAGTGCAAAGCAAAAAAATCATTAGGAAATTTTTTTTTCTACATTTTTAGACGGGATTAAACATAAGAATATATGTCCTGTATAGCTCTAAATATTTCCTAATCGAAGCGTACACTTTATCTATTTGATTAAGCATATCTCCGATAGCAGTTCTACTAATAGAGACCGATTTATGCAAAATTTCAGCAATCAAATCGTAGGATCTTTTTGAAAAATGACACAGCCCATGAAAACAAAAATTAAAGCGACAAAAAAAAAATCCTAAGAAATTGCTACAATCTTCAATAGCTTATTCTGACAGCTCCTTCTGTCACCTGCAAATGAGCAGCCCATGGGACAGTTACAGTGGAAAGATCAGGGAACACATTAATAGTGGAACTGTGGAAGGCAAGATGGTGTCCTGGATTTCAAGAGGGTGAGAAGGCGGCTGAACTCGGCAGGCAAGTTCTGCATTTTTTCAGCTTTCAAACAGATCGTGATAACGAACTGTAAGTAAGGAACGACCCGGCTCAATGGTAACCGAAACTCTAGAAAACAGGATTTTGATATCAATAGATACATCAAAAGAATCAGATTTTAATGCTGATTTCAAATATATAAGTTTCATCAAGTTTAGTTCACCAAGTTTACCATTTACCCATTTAAAGTTACGCGCCTAAGAAAATTTGGCTGATTTTCGAAAAAAGGGGGAAAGACCCCCTAAAAGTTAAAGAACCTTAATGAAAATCACACCATCATATTTAACGTATCAGAGAACCCTACTGTAAAGTTTTCACGCACCTATGTACAAAAATGTGTAATTTTGCATTTTTTTTTTTTTGCCACAATAAATATGCCCAAGACTGTTTTATTTTTTTTTTTTTTTTTTTTTTTTTCCAGGGGTTATCGTATCGACCCAGTGGTCCTAGAATATCGTGGGAGGGCTCATTGGAACGGAAATCCTAGTGCCCTTTTTAAGTGACCAAAAAATGGAGGGCAACTAGGCCCCCTCCCACGCTCATTTTTTCCCCAAAGTCACCTGATCAAAATTCTGAGATAGCCATGTTGTTCAGCATGGTCGAAAATATGATAACTATGTCTTTTAGGATGACTTAATCCCCCAAAGTCCTCGGGGGGAGGGCTGAAAGTCATGAACTTTACCCAAAGTTTACATATAGTATTCGCTATTGGGATGTATAGAGACCTTTTCAGGGGGAGTTTTTCTGGTAGTGGGGGGTGGGTGGGTCGGGGGTTATGCGGGAGGATTTTTCCATGAAGAAAGTTTTCATGGGGGAAGGGACAATGCTATGAAGGGGACGTAAGATTTCCCAGCATTATTAAAAAATAAGATAAGAAATTAAATAAAAAAAAATAAGTGTTACTATTGGAAGTATGGAGCACCATCGAAACTTCCAAACGACAGAAAATATTGCGTATATGATTGGTTTCACCCACAAGTCAAACCCCGGCACTTAAAGCCAAAGAATTTTTAGTGATTTAATAAGAGCTATTTATTCTAAATAAAGGCCTTTGTGATTAAGCGGTCATTTTTAAAGAATTAGAACAAAATTCGAACTTTAGCTTAAAGAGCAAGGTATTGACTAGGGGGCGAACCCCCTAATATTCGTATTAAAAATATATAGATATAGAAGTTCGTTACGTAAGTTAATTCGTAAGTTACGTATTTTTATTACTAATAAAAACGTTCGTAAATAAAATTAATCAAGTTTCGAGAAAGCCATTTAACCAAATAAAAGCAAAATTAATATGCAAATTTTGTTTTAATTATTCATATAAAGGTTGAGCCAAAATCAAAACCTGCATTAATTCAAAAACGTTCAAAAATTAAATTAAAAAAAACAAGTTTTTTTTTAACTGAAAGTAAGGAACGACATTAAAACTTAAAACGAACAGAAATTATTCCGTATGTGAAAGGGGCTGTCCCCTCCTCAACGCATCACTCTTTACGCTAAAGTTTGACTTTCTCACAACTCTATTTTTTTTAAACAATAAAAAACTTTAGCGTAAAGAGCGAGGCGTTGAGGAGGGGACAGCCCCTTTCATATACGGAATAATTTCTGTTCGTTTTAAGTTTTAACGTCGTTCCTTACTTTCAGTTAAAAAAACTTGTTTTTTTTTTCATATATTGAGCCTCAGTGCTTTTTAGTTTGGCTTGCAGAATGCAAGAACTATGAAAATCATGGATCTTGGGCAGGATTAAATAAAAAAGACTAGTTTTTTCAACTGAAAGCAAGGAGCAATGTTAAAACTTTAAACAAACAGAAATTATTGCGGATATGAGGTATCTTTAATACCTCATTCTTCACTCTTAAGTTTTTTAATGCTTTTAAAAAGCTTCTTATTGTTCTAATTAGTCCTTCTTGAAGAATTGGGAGAAAAAGTCAAATGCTAGCGTAAAGAGCAAGGTATTGAGAAGGGGGGACCCCCTTATATGCGTAATAGTTTCTGTACATTCTAAGTTTTAATATTGATCCTTACTTTCAATTGAAAAACTTTTATTTGATTTCTGGTTATTTTTTGAATAATGCCGAAAAATCCGGCTCTCCCTTTATGGAGAGATCCTCTAGACAATTCAATCTTGGTGGAAATTTATCTCGGACAATTACTATTAACATCACAGGTAAAATTAATTTGGCAAAGAGAAAGTAAGATAGATAAAAACAATTTTGTATAGGAATTCTGGCATATTCCCTCAGCATAAAATTTCCAGTGATAAGTTCATCCCCCTGACATTTTCCTCCCGTAGAAAATTTCCCATTGGAAAATTACCCCAAATTTCATAACTTAAAGACCGTTCTCCAGCGGCTGCGGGGGGAAGGGGGTACGTTATCTCCAAAGGAATAGTTATTAGACCTTTCAATAATGTTGAACAATATGATTATCTAAGAATTTTGATCGAACGATTTTTGCAAAAAAGGGACGTGGGAGGGGGCTCGCTTCCCTCCAATTTTTTTGATCATTTAAAAAGGGCACTAGAACTTTAAATTTCTGTTTGAATGAGCCCTCTCCCGATATTCTAAAACCACTGGTTCGATACGATCACCCCTGGGGAAAACAAGAATAAAAAAAAAAAAAAAAAAAAAAAAACACGCCGTATTTCTTTTGCCAACAAAAAAAAAAAAATCCCAATTTTTGAAGATGGGAACTTGAAACCTCTACAGTAGCGTTTTCTGATACGCCGAATCTGATGGTGTGGTTTTCATTAAGATTCCTTGACTTTTAGGGAGGGGTGTCCTCCTTCTTCCAAAATCACGCAAATTTTCTCAGATTCTTAGCCTTTGATGGGTAAAACTTAACTTGATTATTCTTGTATATTTGGAATCAACATAATAAGCCCATTCTTTTGATGTATATTGATATCAAAATTCCGTTTGTACAGTTTCGGCTAGTATTGAGCCGTGTCGCTCCTTACTTACAGTTCGTCACCACGAACTGTTTGATTCTAATACACAGAATAATCTTCTTTTTTTCCTTAAGCTTTGATACTTTTTGCTTTAATGGTACAGGTAAACCTTGAAATAGCGAGAGATACAAACATGTACAAAAGCTTTGATTTCCTTATTTATTTTACCATAATTTATATTATGGATAAATAGCAATATACAAAAGAGTAATAATATATTAGGCGTTACCATAGAAACTAAAGTAAACGTTCAATTACATTTGAAACACAAGTTCTCTTGTATTGGCCAAATGCATAGCCAAGAATGGTTGCGCTGAAGTAAAGCGTATGCATACTTTGTCCGATAGGGCGAGGGTTCGAATCCTAGTGTATCCAATTATTTGGTTTGGGACGGGGGTCAGTGGTGAGACCTTGTAAGCTCAGCCAGAGTCAACCCAGCTTTGAATTGGCACCTGGGTAAATCTGGGGAAGGTAAGCAGGAAGGGTGTGTGAAAGCACACGATGGTTGCCCCCCCCCCCATTGCACTTCCTGGCTGAAGGGCATAGAAACGGAGATCAGCACTGCCGGTAGGGACTGTAAAGTCCAATGCCGTATTCTTTATCTTTACCTTTTACCTGGAAAAAAACATGTAGGATCTCTGATGACTCACCTTGACAATGTCTTCCGTCAGGAGCAAGGGTGTAACCATAGGGACATATGCAACGGAAGGATCCAGGAACGTTGTGACAGCGGAAGGCACATTGATGTCCGTACTCTGAACATTCATCAATATCTTCACAGATCTGTTGAATTAAAATTAAATTAAAGTCCAATTGCAAGTAGTCTAATTACTAACCTCCTCAGTTCAATTATAAAGGCCTGTGACACTCTTAAATGGCACAAAATAAGGAGCAGGATATTAGATTACAATTGCAAATGCCAAGGCACAGGATCAAAATATTGACCCCATGATATCTAGTTTTCTCCTTGAGATCCAAAAGACATTGATCGAAGAGTGATCAGATTTAATAGGCTGCCCCTGACTGCTATTTTTAACCAGTGTCTTGTCGAAGTTGTCTTTCCACGTATTTGTAAACTTGCTGTTACAAATGTTCCTTCGATTCCTAAATAATACCCCAAGTGATCATAGTCGCCTTTGGCTCATTTCAAAAACACAAGCTCTCTCAAAGGTTTTCAAAGTTGTTTTTTTCTATTTTCATTTCAAGATATAAGCGGAACTATTAATCCAAATATGTTTTGCTTCAGACCAAAACATAGTACACAAGCATGTATCTAGGATTTTTTATCCGGGGGGGGGGAGGTAGGGGGATAAATTTTTTTTAATAAAAAGAAAATTGTTTATACTCATTTTTGTTACATTTTTACAAGTTAGACAAACATTTCGGAGGGGGGACCCCTCCCCTCCCCTAACTGGATAGGGCCTTGATAGTAGTACAATTATCTTGTATTGAAGTTAGATACTATCTGAAAAAATTTAGAGACCAAGGAATATTTTGAGGCAGGTATTTTTGCTGATATTTCATAAGCCTTTGACAATCTGTACAACTCAATTGTCTTTGATGAAGCTAGAAAACTCGGTGCGCAGAAGTTCATCATAAGAACAGTTTGTCGGGAAGTTTTTTGTCGGATCAGGAATATGGTGTTCTAAATGTTAAGTCCAACTATACCAGCATTTCTGACAGGTCCAGTCAGGGAACTAAATTTAGCCGCTAATGCTTTCTGATTGATTTCAAGCGTTATGAATTGTTACTGAAATCATTTTAAATTTTCAAATCACTTAGGCATCTTAATTTTGTGACAAAGTTAGCACCTTTACCATGGAATTTAATATTAAATCCATACTTATGACACTGAAACACGACCTTGACAAAATGAGGCTTATTTTGAACAGTAAAAAAAGCTTTCCCGCATTCCAATTTCCTTCCTAGAAACACAGCTGATTGCAGCTGATTACACCTACATAGGGGTGAATACCAACAGTCCAACCTTCGCTGTCACTTTCACCGACAACTTGGGAATTAAATACCATGCAAGACTAGCTTGGAAGAATGCCAATAGACTTTAGCCTCAAGAAAATGTCACTTCATCAAGAGGAAATACCGTAGTTCCCCTTAGCAGTATTTTATTCGTCATTTTGACTGTTCATTTTATTGATAGACGTTATCCATTTATCTTATGATCTTGACCCCGAAATAGTACTCGCTACCTTGTATTTGTGTTGTTACAAATACATTCTTAGACCACACTGGCTATACATGACAAACGAAACTCAGAGAAGAGAGAAAGTAACAAAATGAAAAATAAAATCAAAAAGGGTGAAAAAACGAGTTTTTTGTCAGCAAGTGAACCATTAATAATAAAAAATATAAGAAATTATTTCGACAAGGACCTCAGCCACGTCGTCCTCCTTGCTAAAAAAAAACAAAAAAGAGACGAAAAAAAAAAAACAAGATTCTAACCTTTCGAAGTTTCCTGTACAAAGACAGAATAACTGTACTTTGTACATTTTATTGTACAAAGTACAAATTTCATTTTGTTACTTTCTCTCTTCTCTGAGTTTCGTTTGTCATGTATAGCCAGTGTGGTCTAAGAATGTATTTGCGTCAAGCTTACGGGGAGCACTGGACCAATATTGTTTTAGATTTTTTAAATTGTGTTAAAAAAAAAAAAAAAAGTGTCTATTCTGTCTTTGTACAGGAAACTTCGAAAGGTTAGTTTCTCGTTTTTTTTTTTTGTCTTTTTTGTTTTTGTTTAGCACTGAGGACGACTTGGCGGAGGTCCTTGTCGAAATATTTGCTTATATTTTGTCTTCTTCATGGTTCGCTGGCTGACAAAATCCTCGTTTTTTCACCCTTTTTGATTTTATTTTTCATTTTTTTACTTTCTCTCTTCTCTGAGTTTCATTTGTGTTGTTGCTAATTTTAGTAGCTCCTTACACTATTTTATTCATTTTTCTGACAGGCGCATGTTACCTCACAGCTCTTGTAACGAATGAACACATCTAGATGTGATCAACATCCTATGCTGACAAAATGATTAATTATTTCTTTTTCTGGTGTTTTCAAGAGGTATCCTCGGGAAGAGAAAAGGCTGGAAAGGATTAGAATAGTGAAATAATACAAGTGCAATCCTATTAGAACAGTCAAACATTTGAAGCCTGAAAAGGTGGATTAAAAAACGAAAGAAAAAGGATAATTACCTGCATAGGACCAGGAGCAAAGCCTTCTTCACAGTCACACTCAAAACCTCCATCTACGTTTGTACAAGTTCCATTTCTGCAGATGTTTGCCGATTGCGAACATTCATTATCGTCTGAAAGTATCACAGAAAATTATTGAAAATAACATTAAATAGATGTAGGTATCCAAAAACAGATATGCAATGGGGGCAGGGGGGAGAGCAACATTCAAGAAATTGTTTTTAAAGTTGAACTATTTTGTAAGTTTGTAAACATACTAAAAGTGGGATATGGTACATTTCCGTAAATTGAAGCCCTATTAAATTCAAAGGCAAAAATTAAAGATCCGATAGATAAAAAAAAGATCATCTAATCAATTATTGCTTCGCTCGACGCCGGCAAACTGAACGAATTACCCTGTTCAAAGCTTCTGCTATTTTTACTTCCAGAGATTTCCCCGGAGTTTTTCAGCCATTTCATACATTCTCTCTAGTGCATACTATTTCCTTAAAAGCATAAAGACCTCCCAAAAATATTGATGAATGTCATGTCAAGTGTTTTTACGTGAAAGAAACTATTACACCTATTTACATTCGGCGGGGAACAGAGAAAGATCATTTCTTCCCAGAACCATTAACGACAGAATGACTGATGTTATTCAACATGATCTGTCAGCTACAGCCTTTTCTGCAATCTTCAGTCAGTCCTTCCAAACGACGGCCATGTCGGCCGAAGCCATCCCGGGGATCCAGGTGAGTCTTAAATGTCTACTAGGGATTCCTTCTTTGGCCACCATACCTACGTTTTAAGTTGGAAAAAGGTATCAGACGAGGACACCGCGGGATAAGGTCCCTATTGCTCGTCATAGCGTGAATTGAAGGAATTTCAGTCGAATTTTTTTCTGTCTATGATTACCCAGAGGGGGTCATTTTGAACACAGCACCCCCGAACTTCAGAGTTTTATATGCCAGGCCATCAAATGGAAAGTAAAATGTTCCTTGCATAGCGATAGTTAAGTGTTTCTAGGGGTGAGTACTTCAGTCTTAATAGACCAATTCCGTAGGCATGAAAAAGTTAGCACAGGCGTGTAACATACCATGAGATTCTATATAAGGAGATTAGGAGAAATAATAATCAGAATACAAATGTTTAAAGTTTATTTTATTTAGTTCTGATTGTCATATAGTAATTAATTTCTATAATAACTAATTTCTTTAATTTCTATTAATTTATAGTTCTGATTATTATATATTTGCATGTTATTTATTTTTTTTTAATTGTGTTGCTAATGGGCTAAGCTCTAAACTGTTTCGTGTTTTCGATGCATAAAGCCATTTAGGCTCACTCACTGCACATGATAGATTTTTTAAGAATAATATATGATTTTACCTATTTATTATTTTCTATTACATTATCTTATACTTCCCTTATCGTGGTTGCAGTGTTAGCAACAGCCTAGAAAAAGAAGACCTCTTAGAAAAACATTAACAATAACTGCATAAAACCTACCCTAGTAAAACAGAAACGACGTTAACAAGTTGTAATTTCTTTTGGACAGAATTCTCATACTTAAGAGTCAAACTTAAGGTCTTCCTATGATTGATTTCGACAGCAAGTTTGAAACGGACAAGTTGTAGATACTACAGAGATCCAGACTCAAGCATCTTGTTTCGTTTAATATATGAAAAGAAAAATTGCCAACTTACCAATGCATTTTTACTAGATACATCAAAAACATACCCAGTAAAAACTTATAACTAGTTAGAGAAAAAAATTAGAAAAATAGGCCAAAAGAGTGGATCGAACGGGTCAATTTTGACAGGTCAGGCTATTAATATCAGTTTCACAACAGATTTCACGTGACGCCTTTCGAATTACCCTAGCCAAATCGTTGGTCACAACTTGCAATAGCAGAAACAGGTGTGCTATTCCTGCTTTTTTAGTAAAGGGTAAGTCGTGACTTCTCTTTTTTTGCATCTCCTTATCTGAGCTCTCCTCTTCCGATATCCTTCCCCTGCAGAAAAAAACGTAACTAGTTATGTTATGTCTCCAATTATTTTTGTGTTTCCTGATAAGATTTTGCCAATATTCAAAAATATTCTCTGTGCCCGCCTCTACCCCCCCCCCCCCTCAGCAACAAACTCTAATAGATGAAAAGAACAGTTTCATACTTACCGATGCATTTTCTACCAGAGGCATCAAGTACATATCCAGGTGGGCAAGAACATCTGAAAGAGCCATCTGTGTTGACACATTCACCTCCTTCACAGATGCCAGGCATTACAAGGCACTCGTTGAGATCTTCACCTTTAGTTCCTCGCCCAGGACCATCAGGGCAAAGCCTCTGGAATTCAGCTAGAATTAAAAATCTACTTAATACGAAATAATTATATGTCCTTCGTCTATGTTGCAGTATTATAAGAAGGGGGCAAGGAGAAGCTAGTGCGATTAAAATATCTTGCACAAAAAGTCGCTATGGAACTAGACTGTTTTTATATCCCCGAACAAGTGAATAAATAATAATAAAAGTAAAAAAACTCACTGTAATGTAGGAAACATAATCTTGACCTTAATTGTTTTCAGGATATGGTACTTTTATTTAGAGGCAGCATTATTTCAATTGTTCATCAGCGAACAAAATGAGATAAACAAACCATTGAAAGCTGTTGCAACTTTAAGTACCTAAATGACGATAACACAATTCAAGAGAACACAAAATAGGTCTTTAAGGGCAAGCTTTAGCACCGAATGTTACCATTCAAATCTCAAAATGAGAGATTTGAGGTGGAGCTAATGGCTATTTTTTACAAGCACAAAGGAGTTAAAACAAGAATACCAGTAATAATTTAATCTAAAGTGCAAACAAGTGAGAAAAAACTAAATAAAATTATAGTGGCTGTTGTTGTTGAATAGAAAAATTAGCCAGATAGCTCCAGCCATTCTTCCTCTGATGTGTTATCTAAACTAGTACTGCCGTTTGCATGGCAACATGACAAACACGGCTTATGTTGACTCACTGATTTCCCGGACTACCTACACTGAGAAGACACCTGCAGTGATTTCCTGAAGAATAGCTTTTTTAGACGCAACATTTCCATCTGAAACAGTCTATTGAGGAGAATCAAGCCCTTCTGTTGATTCTTTTAAACCGAGTCCTAAGGATGAATGATGTTGAAAGACATAATGATGTTAATCAAATAAACAGTAAACAGTAAAAAATGTTCTTTTCTAAAATGCACTAGAGTTTTGCAAGTTCATGAGAAATCGGTGTTTTTAGGGAGATGGTGAAACAAGAACTTGCAGGCAACACCTGCGCCCTTGTTTTTCGCTGTAAATGCATACCTAAAAGCTTTATTCTTGTTGCAGCTAGGATTGCTAGGATTAAACTATATTTGATCATTGTGCGTATTTAGTCTATGTCTTCAACATCATTATGTCTTTCAACATCATTCATCCTTAGGACTCGGTTTAAAAGAATCAACAGAAGGGCTTGATTCTCCTCAATAGACTGTTTCAGATGGAAATATTGCGTCTAAAAAAGCTATTCTTCAGGAAATCACTGCAGGTGTCTGTCTATTGAGGAGTCTATTGAGTCTATTGAGGAGAATCAAACCCTCCTGTTGATTCTTTTAAACCGAGTATCAATAAGGATGAATGATGTTGAAAGACATAATGATGTTGAAGACATAGACTAAATACGCACAATGATCAAATATAGTTTAATCCTAGCTTAATGCAATAGTACCCCCCTCCCCTTAAAAAGAAATGGTTCATTAGAACTTTCAAGCTTAAACCTTTCCTATGATTCTTCAAAACTTAAATCTTCCATAATGTCGAAGTATTGAAATTCGGGTTTTAAATTTATGGTTTAACTAAGAATATTGAAAAAAAAAATCCAAGAATATTAAGAAATATCTCCAACTGCATTTTTGTAAAAACTAAGTTTCGAAACTCCCACGAAACTGGATTTTCTAGTCCCTTGGTCAATGGCTTTTGATCCAGTTTTTAATAAAATTATACAAGAAATAACGAAGAAGAAAAGAAAAAGAGAGCCTACCCGTTCCTTCTTGTGGACACCTTTCACAGCCAATGCCCCAGGCCGATCCCATTGTACAACAACATTGTTGTTTGGTTGTTGGCACCATTCGGGGATCCATGCACTGACCTACAAATAATGGAGTTTTAGTTATATACTTGTCCTTCCAGGTTTTAAAGAGATTCCCTGGAACGTCATAAGGATGGAAAAGGAATCTTAAAGTCATTATTCCATGCCAAATAATTTACTACAATCGCGAATTTTCTTTTTATCTCATTGACGGATGTGTTCTTTAAATTTTCATTTGAGAGGGAACTAAGATAAACATCATTGATTATAGTGAAGCATTCTGAATTAAAATCTCGACTAATACCAAGAGGAACAAGAAAAACACAACCCTGTTCTGTTTTCTGTTCTGTAGTACATATTCTGTTATGTTCTGTTCTGTAATACATATCAGAATTTGCACTACTCACCTTATTAACGTTAATGCAAAAAAAAGGATCCGTATTACCGTTATTGGCGAATGAAGACGAGCCACTACATCAGTAAAGACAGGGCTTAACTGTACGTGAGTTTTATTGGCCTTCCAAATATTGAAAATTAACGTATAGGCCTACAGAAAAGAGCAGGTTACAGAATTCTTAAACATCGTTACACTGATGAGGAAAGAGTTTCTTTGTGTTCACAGTAAAAGAAACAAGAAATTAACATTTTTTCCCTGGAAACATAAAGTCTCTATTACAGTCATAAAGTCATTAATCAATCATTTTATATTAATCTTTTTGTCTTATTGCACTATCTTTTATGATCTACTTAATATGATTTATAATATAATATTCATATGATTAACTTTAATTTTATTTTAATATATAATATGAATATAATACTTACACAATTAAATAAACAATTAAATATTATGATTTAATGTTTACTTATTCCATAATCTTTATGTCCTATTTAAGCGGTGCTTTAATATTTTTTCAGAAGTAAAAGCATACTGCCAAAATAATGCAGCCACGTTCCCAAATAATCAATTCAGTATTGGAAAAATAAAGGCCATGGGGCACATCCAGAAAGTCTGATGAGACTTAGTCTTCAGATTTTCGCTGTCACGGTGTCTGCAATTTCTTTTATATTTCTCTTTCTTTTTTTTTTTTTACGGGCACACTCATTTTAGCCTAAAACGACTGTGGTGAATAAACATTTTGTATTTTATTCTTGTTCATAAATAAAATTATTTTAGCAAAATATGAAGAATCCTCATTGAAAATTGTACACTCTCCTGTTCTACATTAATTCTGTTAGCTCTAAATTATGCCAAATATTGGATCGGTGCTCCATGGAACTAACTACAGTTTGATTTTTTTTTTTTTTTTTTTTTTTCAACTACTTTCTTCGATATAATCAAGAAAGTGTTTGAGCTATGTTAATGAAACATTCTGGGATTTTTAGAAATCTTTGTTAGTTGAAGATTTTATGTCCCTGTTAAGAAAATTTTATTTAAAATATTAAATAAAATGTGAAAGAAAGCAAACAGTTTACTTTGCAGAACCTGATTTCAAAGAATATGTTTAATCAAAGAATAAAATACGTTAAAGTTGTTTTGTTGAATCTTCATTACCGTCAAGAGTGACACCAGGAAC
The DNA here is from genome assembly GCF_049724085.1 of Artemia sp. Qi Xiang Cuo. Taxonomy (NCBI): domain Eukaryota; kingdom Metazoa; phylum Arthropoda; class Branchiopoda; order Anostraca; family Artemiidae; genus Artemia; species Artemia sp. Qi Xiang Cuo. The sequence continues at coordinate 28,637,184 of NC_142802.1, read as the reverse complement.
TCTCCCCTCCAACGTATTCGATCAGTCCAAAGAACAGGTAAAAGACCAATTTTTTTTTCAACTCGGTCCAGAGATGCACGACAATCCTACTGATTTTACCGTGAGCTCGATCCCGGCAAGTAAATGCCACGGTGCTATCAACTGGAAGCAATGAAATATTACGTTCATTGCTGGTGAAAAAAAGGTAAAATTTACAGCCAGTCGAAGAAACCCATTGCTCCCCCAATTCTGATCGAGACACATTGCCTACTCACACCTCAGCCCATGGCTATTCATAGTTTCGTTTTAATTGTAAATAAAATAAGCTTAACTAAGGGCTACTCTAAAACACAAAAAAAGAGAGAGAATTGAGTGAAACTTTTTATTTTGGTGCTTCAGCAGTGATCAACGGTCCCACTCATATCTCCAAACAAGTCGCTAGCCTATAAATTCATGAATACACTATGCCGTTTGCAAAGCAAGTTACCTCTTCTGTAGATGTTGAAGCACATTTCCTCACGCTTGTCGATACAAGTTTTACCATCTGGTGACAGAATAAAGCCATCTGGACATTCACACTTGAAACCTCCTTCGGTGTTAGTGCATGTACCTTCTTCACATAGATCTTCATCGAGACACTCATCAATGTCTAAAATAATCACAAATAAGTACCAAATATTAATAGTCCAGATCTTAGAGAAACACTAGAAAGGAAAAGCCCTAAATTATAAATAAATAATATCTGTAAGTGCCTACACTACCGCTACTATTACTGCTAACAGCTCGCTGCAGTACCAATCCACCTGAAAGAAAATCAGCTTCGCCGGCTCCTCCTCAACCCCAATCTATTCATTGCTTCACAGGCTCCTTCTCCACCCCAATCTACTCGAAGCTTCACCGTTTACTCCCTCTCACGATGTCCTAATTTCTTTTAAGTCCTTCCTTATGACCTCTTTGCTCATTCGGGAACGACCTGCTTTTCGTTTTTACCTAGTTGGAAGACCAAAAAGCACAATCTTTGGCAATCTATCATCTCTCATCAACAAATCGTGTATCATCCTTCATCAGTGCTGATATTCTGGATGAGGTTATTATATCAGTGTATTCTGGATGAGGTTATTATATCATTTGGTATTATATGCTATATGGATATGCAGTACCGTGTTATATTATATTAAATTACTTAATTATAATTAGGTAATTCAACATTTTGCACAAGTAAAATGACCAAATCTCAATTACAAGTTTCCAGGAAAATCTCTCGCTTGAATATTAGGGCAAGATCAGGCTAGCACGCAAGAATTTATATCAGGGTGAGGAGGAGAAGGGGCAGAATAAAAAAAAATAAATAGATGGAATTGTATGAAAAATTTTGAAGGTGTAGAAAATGTAAAAAAAACAAGAGATGGTAAAATTCCCAAAATTCATGTGATGGAAATACAACCTCCCCAAACCCTGCATATTTACCCTATTCTGTTCTAATCTGCTGAAGTTTTAAAAACCTGGCAGTTATTACTCATCAGAATGGATTTTTCACAGACAAACCAATCCTAAATTAATAAGCCTCCAACATCACGCCCATGATTGAGTAAAGTTTATCCCTCAAAATCTCTTTTTAACCAGTATTTTTGCAAAGAAGGTAGTGTCATTAGAACACAAAATCAATAAAATCAAATGAAAGTTAAAGAAAAATAACTTGATAATTCCTTTTTTGCAAGATAACTATGTCTGTAACGTTTAAGTAACATTAAGTAACGCTCTCTTTAGTCTATCTATTATTTATATTAAAATAAAAATAATTTCATCGTTTCCTTCTTCTTCACGGAGGCTGCTGTAAATTTTAATTATGCGCTATAATTTGTGGAACGGTTGATTCATATCCTCTTTTTGCAGGGGAATTAAAATAAATAATTCGACTCAATTCTAAAACGAGTTAGAATATTTTACAGTTGTATAATTATTCTTTTCTTTCTCTTAACTTTTTGGTTGTTTTAATTGGACTTTACCCGTTTTCTTTCATATTTCACCTCTATTTTTAGCGCTTGACCATTCTACCATTGTACCACAAGCTCCATTTCACCACCACAGGATAGCAGGGTCGGAGTGCTTATTACAGCCTGAAATTGTAATTTAATACTAAACTGAATTTTCCTGGGACGATAAACTCATTATTAGAAATAAAATGAGCGCAGAGATTTCTTTCCTATATATGTTTCATGGTTACCTGGTTATGTATGAAAATTATTTGGCTACAAGCACAAGAGCCTGTCGTACCACAGGCATAAAAAGAAAACAACAAAGCGCACACTGTTACGTAGACCAAAGGAAACATATTTTGCCCGCTTCTCCAAAACATAAAATTATAAACCCACTTAACCCCTCCCCCCCAACAAAAAAAAACAAATCTTAAGGTTTCAAATCGATCACTCGGCCTTGAGACATATCAGGTACATTTACCCAAAAACGTTCAAAATTCGTCACTTGCCGTTGAAACCTGCATGAATAATAATACTTTCTTGTTAGGACAAACGTATACTCTCTTGTGAGGATCAACAACCTACTGGCTCATATTGTGTAATGGAGAAATACTCGCTTTAGGTACTCTTTGCATAACATTATGTTCTTGTTGCTAGATTAGTGATTGGCTAGGAGTTACAGAGACTTGTGAATTATATAAAATGCGACATGAAACTAATTACTCACCTTCACATGTGTTACCATCTGGCAGGAGCTCATAGCCATTTGGACACGAGCACACAAAGGAGCCCATAAGGTTTTGACATTTTCCAGGTGGGGGACATGTACCCGGTACTTCCATACATTCATTAATGTCGCGGCAATTCATTCCGTCATCAGTTGGCATGTAGCCATCAGCGCATTCACAGATAAAAGAACCTGGAATATTCTTACAACGACCGTTTCTACAAACATTCAGCAACATTCTGCATTCGTCAATATCTAGAAATAGAAATAATAAAATAGTTATTCATATAATAATAAAATACTTTTTCATATAGATATTAGGCACATTAAAGTAATCTTTTTTTTCTCTTTTTTGTTACACTTTGAATTTCCACGGATCCCTAAATTTCACTAAGACGTTTGTGATTCTTGAAAATCTCTTAAAGACAATATTATAGGAACTGGATATTATTTCAATATGTTAGTACTCAGGGATGCAGCTGGTGTCCAAGAGAATTCCTTTTTGTTCTCTTTTGTTGGTCCTTTTCACACTGTTAACACTCAAACATTTAAAGTGGGGAAGTTTTCCAAAATACACACTTTTTTGCCCCTTGGACCCATCTTAGGTCCTGAAAAGCGCCATCTCCTAATATTAATCTTTTAGTTGTTTTAAAAGAAAAAGTTTTTAGGGCAGTGCCACATTTTCATCTGTGTTGCCAAGTTAAACCGTAAAAACAAAAAACAAAACCAATTAGTTAAATTTTTCGGCACTTTCCGTCCGTAAAAATCCGGACATTAACAGTTTATTGATTCCCAGGGACAACTAGTCCTTCAAACAGAAAACCTACACTTTCTTAAACTGTCAGGTGAAATATGTGTTTTACTCATCTTATACTGATTTTTACCTCACGTTTCTCTTTGTTAAATTTGGCACCCGGTTCAATCAAAACTACATATGGAGGTCTTGTTTCATTACAAACTGAGCCTTCAATTTTTACTGATTTCGTAAGAACAACATGGTTGTTTAAGTTTTCACTTAACCAATTTAAACAATTGGATTTCATCTCTACTGTTTTGGTACAAACATATATAAATATTTCTGAACTCCTCCTGATAATCGGTAAAATGTACTAAAAAACAAAACATATTAGTTGTCTGCAAATTATAAATTCTTTGTTCTCCGCTCTTTTTACGGAGTAGTTAATTTGGCAATTGAAGAACTCATTTTTTTTTAGCACTCAGAGAATTGAAATTACCTTGGCAATCTCCCGATGCAGACAGTTTGAAACCTTGATGACAGTGGCATTTGTAGCTGCCCATTGTGTTGATACAAGTACCATTGTTACAAATACCAACATTACGGCTACATTCGTCAATGTCAATACATGAATCTCTAGATGGTGTTAGCGTATAGCCTGGTTTGCAAACACATTGGAAGCTGCCTTGGAAGTTGTTGCATTCTCCGTTGTTGCAAACACCAATACGCTCACGGCACTCGTCAACATCTAGTATAATAGAAATATTTTAAATATAAGAAATATTCGGTTTTAAATTTCCCAAATTTAAAACGTTTTTGGTCTTAAAAATTTGCATAAACAGCTGATTTTAATTATTTATAATAGTTAAATTTAAACAACGCGAAATAAAAGTATTTAGATAGATAAAAGAAAATATACATATACTATGAAAAAAATTATTTAGCAGTAAATATAATTTTTATTTTCTCGAAAATGAAAGGATAACTCTTCTTTCCGAAGGAAACTCTTCTTTCTTATTGCACTTAATAATGTCTACAAGTTGCATTAAACCTATAATAATAATAATAGTTTATTTATAAGCAACAAAAACACTATACAATAAGCATTAAAATGTAGAGTAAAAAAGAAACTAAAAATATACACAAAAAATGTAAAGCATACAAAATCGATCAAGAGCAGGCCTTGAGAGCTTCCTGTGTAGCTTTTCCAACTCTAATGTTGTGTCAGGTATATCATATATATTAATTAGAATCCGTTTACGAGTCCAAGGAGGAATGAAAAATAGAAACTTATAATATCTGAAATAAATACTCCAAATCCTTTTTAAATCACTTTTTCTCAGGATGGGGAAATTCCTGCCGTGTAAAGGACTGATTGATCGCAGTATGTATAGTAGAATTGCACCAGCACCTGTCTTTTATATTTCCCTAGATTGGGAACCCAAAACTAGAAAACTACTTTTAAACGATTTTTCCACTAAATTGTGAAATAGGCAAAAAAAAATTTATAATTGTTAAAAGTAATTATTTTGATTAATCTAATCTTATATAAATATTGATAGTTAATTACTTATAGGAAGACCAATTTTATTATCTTAAAATCTAATACTTATTTTTTAACTAGCTTTTAGCCTCTGGGTGAAAGAATAACTACAGTTTGTGTCTATTTTAGTCATTTGTGCCTATTTGTGTTCAAGTCAATTTCTTTTTACGCTGTAGGCTACCTTTTCTTTGTCTCGAAAACCGTAGAAAAACTTTCAAAACATACTACACAAAAGGAAATATTTTATTCATACAAGGGATATTTATAGATACTGCAAGTTAGATTATAATCATACGAATAGTAAAGTAATATTTCCCCAAACGGTAACCGTACAAATCAAGTTGAACATTTTCGCTTATAGCTTTTTTCTGAAGTCTTTTGGTTTTTATCTTGGTTTTCAGATTGATTGTAATTTAAATTGGAAAAAATATAGTGAAATTGTATCGGTGAAAGTTGCACGGGGCTTAAGGCTGATTCGTAGATTTAAACATGTCTTTCCTGTTTCAGTTTTGAAGATTTTATATAATTCACTTATTCATCCTTACATTGTATACGGTTGTTCTGTGTGGGCTAGTAATTTTGTTGTAAATTTAAAACGGATAAAAAAAGTGCAGAATAAAGCACTGCGCCTGCTCGATGACTTTGAAAATTGTGAAAGTACAATGTATTGTTATCACCATTTTAAGGTTTTAAATGTTGGGCAGTTGAGTAAATATCAGACATGTATTTTTGTGCATCGGTGTTTAAAGAATTTAGCACCTAATTATTTTTTTGATGTTTTATCATTGAATTCTGCGTACCATTCTTATGATACAAGGAATTCTGCGGACCTAGTACATGAGAGACGACAAACTGCTAGGTCTAGTTTTGTATTTAGGCATGTGGGTGTTTGGTATGGAACAGTCTTCCGGAAAGCACTAGGATGGCTGAGAGTGTGTCCTCTTTTAAAAATAGGTTAAAGAATTTCTTAATGAATAGGGATGGGTGAGGGGGGGGGCTGTATTCTGTCTTCTGTCTTGTATAAGGATTGGTTTGCGGTTCTTATGAGGTTTATTTCTTATTTATATATATGATTGCATTTTTTTTTTTCCATTGTATATGTGAGTAAGTTTTTTTTCAATATATATATGAGTGAGTAAAATAGTGAGTCCCACCACATCTGTATAGATTTTCACGTGGTAGGTCTGTTTGATATGTTTTTTTTGTGAATATTGATATTTAATAAAAATGAATTTTTCTCATAGATGTTCTCACTTGAAGCACTAATCTTGTTAGAATCACTCACCTTGATCATTATTGACTGCACCAAGATTGTTTGGGAAGTCGGAAAGATTGCTATGAAAAAAAAGAAAAAAAAACTGAAGCACACGTTGGCACCAAGCATTTCGAAGCTCACCAAGAGTTGCTAGGCACTTTCTGTGTAATTCTGTGTTTATGCATTCCGAAGTCAGATTTCGATAATATTTCAAAAATTTACCAGTCATTATTTTGAAGATTCATCATTATTCCTGTGACATGCTCATCTCTAATGAGATGCCGGATCTATGAACCTTCTACAGATTTCTACATGGTAAGCTAGGATAATACATTTAAAAGTCTTTGTTCCTTTTACATATGAGCGTTATGTGTTTATTTGCACGCTTGCAAACCTTGCGAGGCACCGATAATGCATCTCACCCAACTTTGCTCTAAAATAGGCAAAAGAGACTTGTCTAGCAAATTTACTGCCCACTGAAAACACCTCCTATGATCAATATTCCATCCCTCAGACGGTGACTACACTCACAGAAGGTATGAATGAAACGAATCGACAAACCCCAGTTTAAAAATCACTATGCCTTTACAACTCGGAAACGGCTCAAAAACCGAACTCGGCAATAAGTCACAAGAGATCAATTATACATTTTTTTTTATAGCACTCCTTAGAAATCCTTTGCTCAAAACAATCCCAAAAATCTTTTGTCGCACCTGAGAGATGTGTGTACTCTCACTCAGGAGCCCCTGATCTAGAAACATTTTTGAAAGAATTTTTCAAACTTAGATATATAAGAAAATCTTACCAACACATTCTCTGCCACTGTGAGCCAGTTTATATCCATCTGGACAAACACATTCAAAACTACCAGGGGTATTTACACACTGAGCATTGCCACGGCAAGGGTTTGGAACACGGTTGCATTCATTTTCATCTAAAAAAATTACAATGATTGAGAAGAGCTATAAACATGAGAAGTATATCAGAATTCAACATCCAGCATTGGTAGTACTGGCCGAGTTAACTGCCACCTTGATTACCAAACGCAAAAAAAAAAAAAATTAAATAAAACAGATAAATAATTTATACAAAAAGAACATTTGGAATTAATTAGATAATATGCTTTTGCCTCTTAGTTGGCCTTTTGACAAAATATAAAACAGGATTTCTTTTCCATTTTTATGTTTTTCACATATTCTATTACTCTTACAGACTTCTGCTTAGTAAAAAAGGAAATGAAAAAAACTAATCAATTCATGTGATACCAAAATGACACCAAAATGAAAAAAAGAAGAAGAAAGAGAAAAGATAGACAAACGCAAAACATTGTATATTTTCAACACTAGCATACAATACGAGCATACTCGTACTTTTCAGTAGGTCTTTCTTCTGATATACTCTGATAAGTGAAATCCACAAGCGGCACCACAGTCACAAGCAGCATAAATGTCACAAGAGCCATTGGGACAATAGGAGCAAATATAGCTATAACATTTGCAAGACTGGCTGCAGCAAATAAGTTATATTAGCCATTGTAATCATTTACAGCATAGAAGTCAAAAAAATTAAGTATATTAGTGGTAGAGCCATTCACACCACGAACTTCTTTAGTCATAAAATTAGAGAATAAAAAGAGCTAAAAAAATTTATAGCCATAAAAGAAGCAAGAGCCATAAAAAAACTTCATATTAGCCATTTGAGATTTACGGTCATTCACTTAACAAGAGCCATCGAACATGTATATATTTTTCATGGAGTATATGTTTTCACGTAATATTTTTAGATTGGAAACACCATTAAGTAATAAATTATTTACTTTTTCATTTTTTTGTTTATATAAATTCTATAAATAAATATAAATTTTTTTTTGAAGGTGAAGTATGGTAAAGTATGTATATACTTCATTGGGGAAGTATGTATATATTTTTCATGAAGTATATGTTTTCACGTAATATTTTTAGATTAGAAACACCCATAAGTAATAAACTTTGGCGAAACAGTACAAAGAACAGAAATGGGAACTAGAGGAAGAGGTGGTTTTTAGAGTTAGAGGCACTCCCAAAACGACACCTGACCAGCAGAATCCCCACAAAAATAGCTTCTAACGGTTCTGCTTTCGCTATAAATATTCATTTTAAGCATACTGGATGGGTATTTACGCAACATTTTTTTTTTTGGGGGGGGGGGAGATCACAAATACAAAAAGCGTCGAATTACATGGAAAAATACAAGAAACTATTCAAGAAGCGTAGAAACCACGAAATTGTTTTGGGTGTAGCATGTGACCCAGGGCCCTCCATTCTGTGTACGTATTTAGTAATTAGATCTGGTTAGCTCGATATGACAAGCCCCTCCCCATTTAAACAATACAACTTTTCTGCGATACACACACACCTAATTCAATGACGGAAAAGGCGTTTTGCAGCAACAAAAGGTTATACAAACGAATTAAATCACCAATAAAAATCGGCATCAAGTTAGAACAAAAAAGTCTAAAATTAAGTTGTTTTTGAACAACAGGCATCTTAAGCGCGTAATTATTTTTATCATTTAGCTGGTAACTACCCTTTTTCAAAACACATTGTTCCCGTATAATATTATGATCTCCCAAAATTTTATTCCTGCACAAAAAACGTCTTAATATTATGATCTCCCAAAATTTTATTCCTGCACAAAAAACGTCTTAAACACGTTTCATTTTTAACTGATAGTACACCAATATATAAATAACAGGAAGGAAAGGGACAACACCCGGGTGTCGATTGTAGGGTCAGGGGGCTCATGCTTAATTTGGATTGTAATTGATACCATAAAAACAGTAAAATTGCCTCTCCCTAGATTTAAAAAATATATTTTGCCCCCCTCCCCCCTATTCTCTAATTGTACTGAATCGAAGCCACTGGGAAACATTTCCGAAACATTAACAAAAAAATATCTTATAAAAACTATACATTTCTAGTGTCAGGTCACCAGCTTCTGTTTGATTATACCGATGACACTTCGGCTTGAAATTCTCTCTTCTCCTCATATTCTTTTTAAAGTTTTTTTTTGTTTAAAAATGAATCAAGCTTTTAAACATACGACTGCGTGTTTACATATGCTTATTTCCGATTTTAAGTAAGCTAGGTTCCCGTGAAACTCTGCGGGCAGATATTAAATAAAATCAGCCATGGCCCTCTCAGAGGCCCACAGTTTCATTTTCATGACTCGAATCTTCTGAATCTCTGGCTGAAAATTCGTCTACAAATTTTTCAACAATGTTTTGAATTGTTAGAAAAATCACTTGCAATTCTCAACAACGATTTTTCGCTAGCTCCCAGAAACATATTTTCTATTGAAACTGTTATTGACAAATTTGTGATATGACAGCCAAAACATATTCTACGGCCTCGGGTATTTTTGGCGGGCTATAGAGGCCAATTATCATATTTTGTTATTTGCTATTATCTTCAACTACAAATTCAGTGATTTTTCGCTAGCTCACGGAAGCATATTTTCTAATGAAACTATTACTGACAAATTTTGTGATATGACGGCCGAAACGTATTTCCAAAGCCTCAGATATTCATGGCGGGTTATAGAGACCGATTATCATTATTAGTTATTTGCTATTATCTGCAACTAGAACTTCAATAGCTTGCAGGTTAATAATTAGTAAAAAAAAAAAAAAAGGTAAAGAATAAGGCATTAGACTTTACAGTCCCTACCAGTGGTGCTGATCTCCGTTTCTTGGCCCTTCAGCCAGGAAGTGCAATGAGGGGGAGGGGGGCCAACCATCCTGTACTTTCACACACCCTTCCTTTTAACCTTTCCCGGATTTCTCCAGGTACCCATTTGAAGCTGATAATTAGTAAAAGGGGCTAATATAGTAGTTCCTTCAGAACTTGCAATAATGAACGTGGATAATTTTTTTTTTATTTTATGCTTTTGAGCGAAAATGACGCAGAAAAATTAATTATCCTTAACGATAGCTTGTGGTTCAAAAGCACCCTCTGAAATCCTTGCCACATTAGGACTTTTTACGCACAAAAAAAAAAAAAAAAAAAAAAGTAGCGTCAAATTGCCAATTTACTGACGAGATTCAGGGTCTCCAGTAAACCATTCACGGCCTTATAATCTCAGGTGAAAAATCCGAGTGTATTTCAACCCTTGGTTCATCCCTATACCCCCTCCCCCGCGTAATCCGGAAACCATCTGAAGGGAAATCGCTTGCTTTTTATGCTAAACCTTTTTAAGCGCATGCGTCCAACTTATTGTTCTGATCTCTTAACTTGTCTTATTTTTAAAAATTAAGTTTTAATTGTTTTGCATTTTACGATTGCTTATAAAAGTTTTTTTTTTTCGTTATCACATGGTAATGATTGATTATTTCCACCTGATTGATTATAGACCAGCTTCGTTGCACATTTTGCATTTAGGCAGGAAAATACCTTTGATGGCTAAGATTTCTAAAATGCTTGCCATGTTTCGATTTTGTTACCCCAGAAAAAAAGATTAAAGTACCAATGCACTGATGAGATTCAGGATCTTCAGCAAAGCCTCTATTACAATCGCACTTGAATGATCCCGGTGTGTTCATACAAATTCCATTTTGACATGCTTGAGGCATTAGCGCACACTCATCGATTTCCCTAGCTCGTCCGGTAATTGGATCCACGATTTGTCCTGGTTGAGATCCACAAAGAGAAAGATAGTCTCCTGAAAAAAATGTGTTATAAAAGCTGTCTGTGACATAGATAAATCAGGAGATACAACAATCAGGGGTGTAGCTCCAGCACTTTTATTTGGGGGGGGGGGTTAAGAAGGGTCCATAGCCGGATGGTCAAGGGACATGGGCTATGTAATAATTTCTTCTCCAAATTATTGGGGGGGAGGGGGAGGTGTAATTTCCCCCTTGCCCCCCCCCTCTCCAAAAAACAAAAACAAAAAAAACGGCACCCCTGACAACAATCTAAACTAGAAAATATCAAAGTTATTAAGCTTTTCGCGAAAGGCGTATTTGGCCTTATTAAAATGTGATACCATTTAGTTCTACAGGTATATCTCTCTTAAACTGTCGGAACATAGAAAATAACGAAGTTATTAAGCTTTCCACAAAAATTGCTTTTGGTCTTATTAAAGGAGGATATTATTCGGTGCCAAAGGTACATCTCTATTAAGCTGTTGGAATGTTTAAAATAACCAAAGTATTCAGTTTTTTAGCGAAAATTTTCTCTCCAAGGGTAGCACCAACTTAAAAATGATCCCATTCAAAGATATAATAATATCAAACCACCGAAAAAGTGTAGAATTTCAAATATGATATTAAAACCCTAATTTTTAAAAACTTAATTTTTATTCTAAGTTCTTAATGTATCTTTACTCCCCAGTAGTTCACTCCACTAATTTCAGTATACCAATATACAAATAGTGCATAGTACATAGTACCACAGTACATGTCAATGAACCACTAGCTACCCCACGGAAAATATTGCAGAGGGAATTTCTAAGGAATCATGAAGCGAAAACCTTAACTATATGTTGGACGAAAATCGTTACTACTTTAATTTCCCACTCAATAGAGAGTCAAATTTCCAAGCGAGCCTTTGATACTGTTCATCATAGAAAGGGTAAATAGAAATTTTTCTGCTTCATTAGGAACTGTAGATAAAATAACGACTTGAAGGTATCAAAATTCAAAGCACATGGAGATCAAGGCTTGTGGATACACAAGACCTTATCACTAAATTTGTCCCTGAAGTTTTTTTAAAACAATATCCTAAGACCAGTTTAATTCGTATTTTTGAGGGTAACCTGCTTTTCATATTTACAAATTTAGACTAAGGTTCAAAAACCAAGAATAGGTGGAAGAAATACTTATTTTCTATAATTATTTTCTTACATTTTTAAAGCTTGTATTTTCAGTAAAAGGAGGGACAGTTCCAAAGCGTAGCACGAAGGACAGTGTATCTAGTTAAACTTGAGATTTTTAAGTTTTAGATATAAAATTTATAAAAATAAGTTTTAAAAATGAACTACTTCTGTATTTTCTCACTTTTACCATTTTAAAATCTATACAATTAGCAATACTTAAAAAAGTAAAACGTACCACAATTATTTGATTGCTAAATTTATATACATACAGCAAATGAGCACTAAATTCAGAAAACTAAGTATATATTTAAAGTTCTTTAAACACACATTACTTAAACATTAATTTAATAGTGTTCGTATTGACTATGATAAACAGATCCTAAAGACAGATTGCCAAACTAAAACAACTTAACTGTTTTGCAGGCATAGTGTTTTCAAACTAAACCGATGGTGTTTTGTGAATTCATGTCTTTTACGCTAGTTTTCAATATACAAAAATTTTGTCTAGGTTAAGACCCATTCTCAGCATTTCTTTATCTAACTCTTTGATTTAAGCATTTGACTTGGCAAAAAGAAATGTTTTTTTTTAAATCAGAGGTGCAATAAGCACCTCTGATGAGGTGCTTATTGCAGAAGCTTATATTCATTAAACATCCCTTAAAATACTTAATAATGAACAAAAATTTTAATTATTTAACGTACTCGTGCATCACCCCTTGAAATATTTGCCATAAAACACTCGTTTTTAACATTTTCTAAGAAATAAGAAATGAAAAAAGAATTGGCTGATTTTGCGCATGTGCCTGATCGTACACTACTTAAACAAACTTAGACTTTTTTCTAGTCTTTAAAGTGAATAAGTAAAAATAGGATAAATGACTAATGAACTAAATAGAACTAACTAGATCCTAAAGCAGGGCAAGCTTCGCAGTTGATACCCCAAGCGGCTCCCATGGAGCAGCAGCACAACATCTTTGTTTGGCTCTGGCTCATAGCGTTGATACACGTGTTGTTTATGTATGACATGTAGCAAGGCTCTTTTCTCATATCAATGCATTCTCCTGAAAAAAGGAAAGTTGAATTAGATTACAGTTTTCCTCTCAAAACCACGGAATCCACTTGCACCCTAGGCTCCGCAGAAGGTCCCATAAAAATAAGTGAGTTACAATGAACTCAGATTAAGTTACGTGAAAAGCGAGGAATAAAGTTGAAAGAGATAGGGTATATTGAGACATGTAATTTCTTTTACGAGTTATACAAGTGGAAAAGGGAGGGAAAATTGCTCAAAAGGGCTGGAAAGAGGCAGCGTTTTTCAAGCTGAAAACAGTCTTATTCTACGTCAGCTTTCAATAAGGAATTCTTTCTAGATTAGAGCTCTTTTTGAGTGCTCGCAACCCCCCAAAAATATTCAAGGGTTTCAAAGGATTTATAAACATTTAACATAATTATAGCAAGATTTGATTGAATTCAAAATAATAAATGGTTCTCTTCAGAAAAATGAACGCTTAACGCTAGTATTTAGTTCACATTTAAAACGGTTGATCACACAATTTTTTTTAAAGTTAGGCAGTAGATAACAAATAAGAATTTCAGATATTAAAAGTTACAGAACAGAAGTAGCTTTGAGATGAGGGCTCCTGGAGCTACGCGCACTGAGCCATTTCTTCGGTTATAATTATAAAGACCAATAGTTACATCCACAGCTGACTATGATTTGATAATGACCGAGGTGAGAGCCATAGACAAAACAGACTAAGGGGAGTTGGTTCACAGTAGCTATGGAAGGAGACGAGATGTTTTCCACAACTGCCGAAATCACAGCCGCTTTTCTGTAACCCCTAAAATAGTCGATAGATGCAAGATTTGCAATTTAGTTCATGAATGTTTCGATAAGCACTCGAGTTTCAAGACATGTTTAATATTGTGCCGAATTCTTGCTATAGGAAATCAAAGAGAAGAGGTTGTCGGACCACAGCTGAAGTTGCTGGAAACTAAGAGTAAGTGTAAAAGTTGTACTTTTTAGAGGTCTATAAACGCTATAAAAACAAAATTTTTAGACCAAATCCTCTGTTGAAATATCAGTACTAAGAACATATCTATAAAAAAGACTAGATCCACGTTGATATTGAACCCTCTAAAGGTTACTTTCAAAAAAAAAAAAATTGCTTACTTCCATTTGGCATGAGCATATATCCTTCAGGACATATGCACTCAAAAGATCCTTCTGTGTTGATGCACTTGCCCACACCACAAATGTCAGGTTCTTCTTCACACTCGTTCAAATCTACAAAATTAAAGTCGGTTAGATGTTTATGAATAGTAATACTTCAGTCACACAGGTGTGTCAAGGATTTTGCTAAATACCAACAGGCCAAAGGTCTAAATGGTTGATTTTCAAAGTTTGCAGAAAATCATCGGGTTAATACTAAAAGAATACGCTCTGACAGCTGAGGCAATAATAATAATAATAATAACAATAATAATAATAATAAAAATAATAATAATAACAATAATAATAATAAAACAAGATCAGGTACTTGTGTGATAAACCCACTACCGCTCAAGTTGTTCATACATTGACGCACTATAGAACCGTTTTTTTTTCGTTGGTGTAATTCAGCTTATCGTGAAACAAGACAAAGAGAAGTGACAGAATAGATAGAAAATATACAATTTGGGCTATATATTTGTGCATTAGGGGTAGAGGGGGGGGGTAAATTATTTTAGCAGTATGAAGTCAGAATGCAATTCTTACTACATAATAAGCAGAATAATTGTACTTAACACACTAGGCATGCAGACCCGCTATACTTTACCCCCCCCCCTAATGTGCCAATATATAGCCCAAATGTGTTTCTAAAAAATCATTCTTTATCTTACTTTGGTATATTTCATTAGGATTGAGCGTCAGAGAAACATATTAGAAGAAAATTAGGTAGTAGGTATATCATACAAGTACCCAAGATCATTTCTAAAGAAATGAAAATTATATACAAAATTCAAACAAAAGGAGATAAGAAACCGTAAGTTTGGATAACAAACAAGCCATATACTATTCAAGCGGCTCGGTTTCGCGTATGAAGCTGAGTTTTTGTAGAAGAACTAGGTGGTTTTTTTCAATATCTGTCAAGGAACCTGTTATTATTTTTCATGGAACCAATAGGAACTAATTTCTACTTGTTTTACATTTGAACACGACATGAGAATGAAAGATATAAATTCTACTGAAAACCTCCAAAAAACAATTGCCTATATGTAAGGGTACAACAATCTTTATTTCATATCGATACAGCCTGACCTAAGACAACCCTTAGGAAATTGCATTTGTGCTTCTTTGAATTTTTGATTAAAATTGAATTATATAAAGCTTTGCAATCCAGAAGCCTTCAATTTGGCTATTACCCAGTATGTCTATGAACTCGCATTGAGAATAATATTTCTTCATATCTGTAAAAGAAAAATAATAATTTAACTAATGTAAACTCTGTTACCAACGCATGTAAACCAGAATTTATTTTTCGGGAAAAAAAATTTGTCGAAACAGCAAAAAACCCGTGAGTTACAAGGTCAAGGAAATGGTAAAATAGATGCCATTTTTGGAATTTACGGTGAAAACAGCAAAAACCACAACATGTGTACTTGTCTTGTATCATCAGTAAAAGTTATTTTGCAAATTACCTAAATAAAAGCCATAGATTGCAGAATTCCTTTTTAAAATTAATACTAAGCCTTTTCTAAATAGAACTACGATTCTTATTCATGATCTGAACTGAAGAATATGCTGTTCCACTGACAATCCTGATCACGAAATACTACTGTAATTTTGAGTTCATTATCTAGATCGAGCTTGACAACATTGCTGGGAAGTAAGATTTTGGCTTCCAATCGTGGGTTTTGGCAGACTACAGGTTTTGTATTGTAAGTTTATAAATTTTCTTGTTTCATAGTTCGACAATCCAGTTTTCAAACCGGTGAGTTCGAAGGTCCGAGGAATATTTGTTAAGTATCTTCCAGGAAAATTATCTAAAGATAATTTTTTCATTCATGTGACTGAAATTATATCAAACAATAAGCTATACGAATAATGCGACTCGATCCCACTTTCTAGGGCTATAATCACAGAAATTTTAAGATGGCTAGGCCACGTTTTACAGATTAAGACTGACAGATCGCCGAAGATTGTGATTTTTGGCCATTCTTCTGGGATCAAACAAAAATAAGTCGTCCCTAATTGAGGTGGGAAGAGGCCATAAGGAAGGATTTAAAGGAAACACACCTCTATGGGAAGGGGTAAATATTTAAGCTTTGAAAAAATTGGGGAGGGAGGAGTGCGCACTGCTGTTCTGGCCTCAGGTGACTTGCTGCAGCAGTGAGTTGTTAGTAGTAGTAATTTTATAAACTTCCTTGTTCCACTTATAATTGTGATTCTTGCTTCAAGAGTCAGGTTCGTCAGTGTAAAAAAATTACAGTTTTGTCAGTATGGTAAACTGAAACTGAAACAAATAATTAGCAAGCTAAATATTGCCGTCAACTTACCAACACAGACTGCATTGGTTTCGTCAATTTTATAACCATCATTACAAATGCACATAAAAGAGCCAAATGTGTTGGAACAGCGACCATTTGTACAAAGGCCATCCATTTCATCACACTCATCAATGTCCTCTAGAACAACCTAAAATTTAAAATATAATTATAGATATTAGTCGTATTATACAGCTTAAAATAGCCATAGTCCAGGAAAAAAAACACCTTGTTCTATTCTCGCTATCATATCAGTTATAGATCCCAATTCTTTTGTGTGCGTAAACAACTGTAGATGATCAGCTAACAATAATTTTTGAAAAATATTTTTCGTTAGGTCTTATTCAAATTTACAACTTTGTAGTATTTCTTACTCTCTGCAAAAAAATGAAGATTCTTAACTTCTTGAAAGGCGTTTTGATAATAGTCTCGTACAGAAATTCTAAAATTTCTTTGTTTCCGAGCCCCTAGGACCTGAAAAAATTCTTTCCCTCCCTTTCAAGAATTATTTTTGTTGTAAAAATCTTTATAACAAAACACGCCCCACCGCCAACAAAAAACCTTCCCCTGAAACAGACTACCAAAAGTTCCAGCTCAGAGTGCTAGTCTACCACGTTAGCATTTTTTTTTAAAGCATTTTACCTAATGAAAACATACCGTGATAGAATTGGGTCTAAAGCCAGATCCCGCTGGACAAAGATTTTTATAGTCTTCCGAATCTGGGTCAGGACAGGCTTCACACATCGGACCCCAGGCTTTGCCAACCGAACAGCAACACGTTGACTTGGAAACTTGCTCTGTGAGGGGTTTGCGGCATACATTCCTCCCGTTTATCATGGTCATGAAATCTAAGTAACAGTTACCAACGCGTTTATCTAGAAAATACGAAATCACGATATTATTGTAATATCTTGTTATGATACTAATATATTATTAATGCAATACTACTAGTAGTGACAATTAATCACAGGACCAGGCTACCTGAAGCTGGGCGCGCCCTGGGGAGTAGAATCAACCCCGGGATAGTGCCTTGTGCGACCTACCTCCCCCCTCTAAAATCGCTTGAAAGCGTATCACAGAAAATAGATATATTTGCTGTTAGCAACTGAGATCTCATCAAACTTAGAATGAGGCCTAATTGCCCCGCCCACCCCCACTCCCCAATCTCAGGCCAAAAAAGAACATGGTGTCTATGATCAAAGTAATGAGTCAAAGTTTGGAATTAAAAAGATGACACAATTAAACAGAATGGTCAAAGTGCTAAAAACCTACAGGTGAAACATGAAGACGGCTGAAAATTGAGTTTTTAATTTCAGTGAATTTGGAAATTACACTTTCCTTGATTTATAGTTGAACGGTGGAATGAGAACCACGGATATCCCTCTGTATGAGCATCAACATTGTTGTGAGAATCAAAGAAAAGGTTGGGGTGTATATTTGCATATTAGGGGTTGGGGTGTATATTTGCATATTAGGGGTTGGGGTAAAGTATAGCGCGTCTACATGCCTAATGTGTTAGGTACAATTATTCTGAATATTATGTAGTAAGAATTATTTTCTAACTTCATCCTGTCCAAATATTTTTAACTTTTTAATACTTTTCTTATCGTTTTTTTCGCTAGACGCAGAACTTGGCTAATCGGGGGTTACATGGGAGGATCTTTCCATGGAGGAAGTTTTCATGGGGGAAGGGACATTGCTATGAAGGGGGCATCAGATTTCCTAGGATTATTTAAAAAAAACGATCCGAAATTAAATTAAAAAAATCATCCATATCATAGGCACATGCAACCAAAATCTGAGGAAGGAGGAGGGAGGGAGTTGAGCCAACAGAAGTATAGATTTATCAAGTAGTATTTTATTCAAGTAATATTTTATGACCGATTTTGTTTAATACGGAACTCTCAATATCAATTTCAGATTAGTGAGACTATAGGCGCGTTTCCACCATTTCAATTGGTGCAAGCAAAAATTTTCTGTAGATGCGTGGAAACATAAATATTGACACACAAATAAAAATACAAAACAAGCAACGATCTGCAGCAGCAGCAGCAGCATCATAAAGTACATGATGTTACCACACATATTTATGACATGTTGTCAACAACAATTCAAGTAATATTTTATGACCGTTTTCTTTTTAACATTGAACTCTCAATATCAAACAGTTCGTGGTAACGGACTGTAAGTAAGGAGCGACCCGGCTCAATAGTAACCGAAACTCTAAAAAATGGAATTTTGATATCAATAGATACATCAAAAGAATCAAATTTTCATGCTTATTTCAAATATATAAATTTCACCAAATTTAATTTTATTTATCGAAAGTTACACGCCTGAGAATATTTGCCTAATTTTTGAAGAAGGGGGAACACCCCCTACAAGTCATAGAAACTTAATAAAAATTACACCATCAGATTAAGCGCATCAGAGAACCTTACTGTAGAGGTTTCAAGCTCCTATCTGCAAAAATGTGGAATTTTGTATTTTTCGCAAGAAGAAAGATCACGGATGCGTGTTTATTTGTTGTTTTTCTGGGTTTTTTTTTTCATGGGTAATCGTATCGACCCAGTGGTCCTAGGATATCGCGAGAGGGCTCATTCAAACGGAAATTAAAAGTTCTAGTGCCCTTTTTTAGTGACCCAAAAAATGGAGGGCAACTAGGCCCCCTCCCTCGCTCATTTTTTACCCCAAAGTCACCCAATCAAAATTTTGAGATAGCCATTTTGTTCAGCATGGTCGAAAAATATAATAACTATGTCTTTGATGATGAATGAATCCCCCACAGTCCCTGGGGAGAGGGCTGCAAGTTATGAACTTTGTCCAATGTTTAAATAATAGTATTGGTTATTGGAAAGTATACAGACGTTTTCAGGGGAGATTTTTCCTGGTGGTGGGGGGGGGGGGGTCGGGGGTTACGTGGGAGGATCTTTCCATGGCGGAATTTTTCATAGGAGAAAGGAAATTTCTATGAAGGGAGCCCCGGATATCCCAGCATTATTTAAAAACGATCAGAAATTAAATAAAAAAACAAGTTTTTTCAACTGAAAGTAAGGAGCAACATCTAAAATTAAAACGAACAAAAATTGTTACATATATGATTGGATTCACCCCCTAGTCAGTACCTCGCTCTTTACGCTACAGTTTTTTTCAATACTTTCATAAGAGTGTATTGAAACTAATAAACTAATAAATAGTTTATTATTTAAATATAGTGTATATTCAATATAGTGTATTGAAACTAATAAGTTTAATATTCCAATTAACGGCCTTTTTGATTAAGGGGTAATTTTTAAAGGATTGGAACAAAATTCGAACTTTAGCGTAAAGAGCGAGGTATTGACTTGGAGCGAACCCCCTAATATACGTATTAAAATATATTAATATAGAAGTTCGTTACGTAAGTTAATTCGTAAGTTATGTATATTTATTACAAATAAAAACGTTCGTAAATAAAATTAAACAACTTTCGAGAAAGCCATTTAACCAAAAAAGTAAAAATAATCTGCGAATTCCGCTTTAATTATTCATGTACGGTGAGAAAAATCAAAACCTGTATTAATTCAAAAACGTTCAGAAATTAAATAAAAAAAACAAGTTTTTTTTAACTGAAAGTAAAGAGCGACATTAAAACTTAAAACGAACGGAAATTATTCTGTATATGCACGGGGCTGTCCCCTCCTCAACGCCTCGCTCTTTACACTAAAGTTTGACTCTTTCTCGCAACTCTATTTTTTAAACAATAAAAAATTTTAGCGTAAAGAGCGAGGAGTTGAGGAGGGGACAGCCCCTTTCATATACAGAATAATTTCCGTTCGTTTTAAGTTTTAATGTCGCTCCTTACTTTCGGTTAAAAAAAACTTTTTTTTTATTTAATCAATATCAGATTAATAAGGCTGTAAGCTTGTTTCCGCCATCCCAATTGTTTCTAGCAAAAACTTTCTGCCGATGCGTGGAAATACAAATGTTGAAAGACAAATAAGTGTTACAAACAATTTGCGGGAACATCTGACTGGCCGCGAGATTTGAAAATAAATTACTGGAACGTATAAAAAGATTTAATGTAGCACTCAATATTTTAAAACGAGTTTGTGAAACACGGAAAAAAAAATCTCCGCAATTATTTTCTGTACCAAAAATTGACAAATGTTATTTCTGCTGCGATATTTCTGAACCATATACTATTTCCTAAAAATAAAAAAAACATTTCAACTTCTTCGAGAAAATCACAAACAATTGCCAAAAGCAGTTTCCAGTTAGCATGTAGAAACATATTTGCTATTAAATTATCACAAACATTTTTTTTGGGGGGGGGGGGGCCGAAACACACCTTTAATGCACGGATACATGAAACGAATGATCTACAGCAGCACCAGTATCAAGTGTTTACAGCACCTTGAGCCTTTTGACCTTTCAATTTTCAACGCTGAACTTTTCATAGCAAAGCTATGAAGGATTTAGAAATCCAAACACCTCATTTAATTAGCACAATACATCTTACCTACACACCCATTGCCGCCAGGGACTAAATCGTGGAAAGGTGGACACTGACATACATAGCTTCCAGGTGAATTTATACATGTACCATAGAGGCATGACTGTGGGTTTTCACATTCATCAATGTCAGTACAATTTCCTGAAAAGAATATACATAATTGATATAGTACCTGAACGAAGGCCAATTTAAAATAATAGATAGTTGGATTTAAACTTGACTGAAGTTTGAATTTTTCTTTTCTATATTAGATTCTACACTTCAATTAGTAAGTACATTGTAGATTTCACTTAAATCTCAATTCACAAGTACAGCTTGGAGTTTTTACTAAAGTACAAGCGTAAGCACTTAGAAAAGTGCCACAACAAAGTGACGCAGGTATATCAATGCCATAAATCAGCAATTCCCAAACTTATTAGGTCTACTGTCCCCTTTCCAGAAAAAAATATTACAGTGTTTCCTGGAAATTAATCATTTGTAAGTTTTAATAGCAAATAAACATAAAGGTATACATTAATTCTTCTATATTTTTCATAGAATATAGCAAAGAAAGGTGTCAATTAGAAATATCCATATTCGTAACCATTGAAAAAATGTCCAGACTTTCAAAATTATCGAGAAGTTCTTTATTTTACAAATAGCAGAAAAGGCACATTTTGGAGGCTTAATACTAGAAGTATTCTCAGATTCAGATATTTATTACTTCACTCCCAAAAAAAAGAATACAGCTACATTGTGCAAAAAACAAAGAGGCACATAAAAGACTAAAGTCCTTTGGGTGGCTGTATCTTTTATCCTCCTTTTAACATAAAAATTATTCAGTAAATAATAACACAAAAACAAATTTATTATTTTTTCACAAAAAAATTCTAATAATTGACCTTTTATACAACTAAAAACCGAAAAGAGAAAAAAAGGTTTCATCTTGTTTCCAGTTAGGGTTTGGACTATCTCATATATGGCTAGAGTATTTAATATTTTTACACGAAAAATATCATGAAATTATTTTTTCACAAGAAAAAAACAATGTAATATTCGATCTTTGTACAACTAAAACTGAAAATAAAGGAACAAGCTCATGTTGTTTCCCGTCAGGGTTTGGACTGTATCATTTATGGCTAGTTCTTAACTTTTTCAAGCAGAAAATTATCACAAAAGTTAGTTGAACATTTTATTCCACAAAAATAATTATAAGTACCTCCAGATTCGTCAAGAACAAATCCCTTATCACAAATGCATCGGAACATACCGAAGACATTTTCGCATTTACCATAGACACAGAGGTTGCTGAACATATGACATTCGTCAATATCTGAAAATATAAAACAATTATATAGTTAAATTTAACTAAATAAACAAGTAATAAGTTTCAGTCAGTCAGATAGGACTTCAATCCCCAGAACGCCTGTCATGCTACCTAAAATACTCTGCCTGAGTCATCTAGAGACAGTCATTCGCTTGGTTCATTCAAACAAATCGTAAGCGTTTTCTTACTTGTAAGTGTTTTTTTTTCTTTCCATTTTCTTTTTTTACTATTCTTTTTATGTTTTGTTGTTACTTTTTTACTTTGTATTTATTGTTTTATTATTTTTTCTTTCCTCCCTAAGGTGGACGTCTCTGGGCCGTGTTGGGATTGTTTTTTTGTGCATAGCGTCTCACTTTGTCTTGGTTTATGGCAGGTAATAAGTGGTGGACCACGGTTCTCCATTCTTTTTGTTCTAGTGTTTTCACTTACTGTCTTTTTCTTCTCTCTCTCTCCCCTACATTCCTAGCCGTGCAGCCTTGCGGCGGAAATATGATGGTGATCATGTTCCTTGTTTAGCTATAATTTGTTGCTGTTAAATAAATCAACTCTGAATTAAAAAAAAAATTCTGGTTCACCGAGCCTAACATTTTTGAAAACAAAATTATCCTTAATTTGTCAAATCAAACAGGCCAGCCTTTTATCACTCCAGTTTAAAGAGAGATGAGGTAGGCATATCTAATACACGCCCTTCAAATGCAACAAAGCCACCTTCCCCTGACAGTTTATTATCGAATACCAGATGGCCAAAGAAAAAGATTTATTTAAAAAAAAAAATACATTACGGTGAACTTATGGCCAATATTTAAGAACGATTGGGACCTCGTTAGTAACGGAGTGGGACGATTTCATTGCTGTGGCACACCTTCGGGACAAGTAGAGAGGATTCATTGACGCCCTATGCGCCATCAATGTCCCTGGAGGAGCGAAGGTCTAGGGTCAAAACTGAAGCAAAGCTTCAACAATCGTTCTATTTATAGATCAGGAGAAAGGAATGATCAAAGATTAAAACAATGCACATAAATGAAATGGGAGGAGAAAGCGAGGGAAGAGTTCTTACCTACACAAGCCCTCTCATTATCCTCAGGGTGCATAAATCCCATGTCACATTCACATCTAAAAGATCCAGGATAGTTAAGACACTGTCCATTGTCACAAAGATTCGGATCATTTGAACACTCATCAATATCTTTACAAACTGAACCATCTCCAGTAAATCCTGAATCACACTCACACTAAAAATAAAAACATTTAAATCAGCCAAATAGGTATGGATACAGGATACAAAAATTGGGTTCAAAATACAGATACAAAAAACCGTATAAGTTGAACTAGAGATTAATAGCAAGTTTGCTAAGTTCGTATGAAAATGTAAGCTATCAGCATCTTCAGTGCCTTTACAGGGTAAATCAATTTCAGTTGATCCTAAATTGAAACAGTATCAAAGCAAAATAAAACTATGAAATATGTTTACAAAATAAAAATAACAGGCTAATTTGTGCATGGAGTCATAGATACGGGTTCGAAGATTTTTGCTAAATGGGGAGGAGGGGAGATAACATTTATAGACAATATTTTCCAGTGTTTTCTTCGAGTGAGGATGAGCTTCCTGGACTGATGTACAGGAAACCTCTCCTCCGAATCTCTATGTGCAGTCATAATAAGGTTCGTTTCTCTGCGCTTTCAATAGAATATGAAAATGCTATTAGAATATTCTTAAATGAAAGTTTCTGTAAAGTAGCTAAGTAAAAGAGGAAAGTTGCTGGTTTCTAAGGGAAAGTAGTTTCTGGAAAGCAGCTAAGTGAAAGAGGATAGTTGCTAGTTTCTAAGGAGAAAGTAGTTTCTGGAAAGCAGCTACGTAAAAGAGGAAAGTTGCTAGTTTCTAAGGGGAAAGTAGTTTCTGGAAAGCAGCTAAGTAAAAGAGGGAAGTTGCTAGTTTCTAAGGGGAAATTAGTTTCTGGAAAGCATCTAAGTAAAAGAGGAAAGTTGATAGTTTCTAAGGGGAAATTAGTTTCTGGAAAGCAGCTAAGTAAAAGAGGAAAGTTGCCAGTTTCTAAGGGGAAAGAAGTTTCTGGAAAGCAGCTAAGTAAAAGAGAAAAGTTGCTGGTTTCTAAGGGAAAGTAGTTTCTGGAAAGCAGCTAAGTAAAAGAGGAAAGTTGCTGGTTTCTAAGGGGAAATTAGTTTCTGGAAAGCAGCTAAGTAAAAGAGGAAAGTTACCGGTTTCTAAGGGAAAGTAGTTTCTGGAAAGCAGCTAAGTAAAAGAGGAAAGTTGCTGGTTTCTAAGGAAAAGTAGTTTCTGGAAAGCAGCTACGTAAAAGAGGAAAGCTGCTAGT
Organism: Artemia sp. Qi Xiang Cuo; assembly: GCF_049724085.1. Lineage (NCBI taxonomy): Eukaryota > Metazoa > Arthropoda > Branchiopoda > Anostraca > Artemiidae > Artemia > Artemia sp. Qi Xiang Cuo. The sequence goes on along the minus strand of NC_142802.1, from coordinate 28,612,460 downwards.
TTCTAAGGGGAAAGTACTTTCTGGAAAGCAGCTAAGTAAAAGGGGAAAGTTGCTAGTTTCTAAGGGGAAAGTAGTTTCTGGAAAGCAGCTAAGTAAAAGAGGAAAGTTGCTAGTTTCTAAGGGGAAAGTAGTTTCTGGAAAGCAGCTATATAAAAAGTAATTTCCATGCATCCAGTTTTGAGCTTTACAAAAACTAAATAAGTGACAATTCAAAACAAGGAGTTTGGTGGGGGATAGTAAAAGACATTTTACCAACTGGATTAAATAAACAGTAAATCCAGAATGCCTGAAGGCGCGAATGATAATCGGATAACGCAAAGGCAATCTTGGTTAGAGCAGTAGCTGCAACCAAGTAAAGAGCTAATACAACTGACAGTAGCAAAATTCTGCGTTTTGAAAAAAAAAACTGTGTTGTGAGAAAGATTTTTCATTTAAAAATGACTCTGCAATGATTAAATTTCATACAGGTCATTTTAACCGTAAAAGCTTAATGCGAAAGAAAGTTTTCAAAAATTTAAAAAAAAAGCTTGAAAATCCTCGAAAAAAGGGGGCGGATCAAAATGAAAAGTTCAAATTTGGAATCACCATTGTCAAACACACTAAGATTGAGATACTGAACTCCCTATTTACAAAAAAAAATCGCATGCAAGGGTAGCAGTGATGCGTCTCCTTTTTTCTGCCAAGTATAGTCCAGATTACAACCAAATTGCAAATCTACCAAATCCAAATTACAACCGTATTTTTAGAGTCAGAGAAAATCTGACTGCATTAGCTGATAATAATCATGATGTTGTCAATAGCTCAGATTTGCTAAAAATGCAACTAAGATTTTTCGTGAATACGAAAAATATGAATACGTGAATCATCCTTACTAAGAACTAAAGTTACCTAATTTGCAAATGAAAAACCTTGCAAACTGGGTTTGAGTAGGTATAACTATGGCAGAATATTTCTAGCTTGATGCTGTACATTTAATAAATAAATCTTTGAAATCGTAATATTACAAAACAAAAACACCCCAGAAAATCACAAAACAAAGCTTTAAGAGATAATTACCTTGAACGATCCTTCAGTATTAATGCACTGTGCATCTTGATGACAGCCTCCGTTGTTAGTTAAACATTCATTTATGTCTCTACATGTGTGCCCATTTCCAGTGAAGCCATCATTACACTGACATTCATAGCCTCCCTGAAAAAATAACTTTTGATACATTTCCTAAGTTTATAAAGACTTAGACAAAGACCAAGTTTATAACAATATTTAAAATCATGCACATTATTTTGAATTTTATTAATTGTCTATTTATAAAAAAAAAAAGGAAAATATCCATATCCCTTATTATCATTTATGAAAGAAAATATACGCATGCAAGGAGTTTATTTCTTTTAATCCTTTGTCGTTTAGTCAAATATAAAAACACAAAATACTGACGTGTAAGGTAGGAGAAACAACAGTTCAAAAAATTCGGCTCTAAGAATTTTTAGCAATGAACATGGAAAATTTGATTGAATTACGAGTATTTGAGCAATGAGTATAGTGAGTATTGAGCATTTGAGTGACGAGTAATTAGTATTGTGGATTTGAGTAAGGAGTATCTGAGTGACGAGTATAGTGAGTATTGAGTATTTGAGCAATGAGTATTGAGTATTTGAGTAATGAATATAGCAAGTATCGAGTATTGAATAATGAGTATTGACTATTTGAGCAATGAGTATAGTGAGTATGTGTATTTGAGTATTGAATAATATGTATTGAATATTTGAGTAACGAGTATTTGATTAATGAGTATAGCGAGAATTGAGTATTTGAGCATGAATAATGAGTATTGAGTATTTGAATAACGATTATTTGAGTAATGATTACAGTGAATATTGAGTATTTGAGTATTGAACAAAGACTATTGATCATTGAGTAACATGCATTTGAGAAATGAATATAGTGAGTGTTGAGTATTTGAGTAACGAGAATTTGAGTAACGAGTATTTGAGTAATGAGTATAGTGAGTATTGGGTATTTGAGTATTGAGTAATGAGTATTTGAATAAAGAGTACTGGGTAATGAGAAATTAGTTGAATTTTCTACAACATTGTTTCTAGGTTTACATACACAAAATCAATAAGAAATTTTAGTAGCCGTTTAGTATATATATAAGAAATATATATATATACATATAATATATATATATGTATATATATATATATATATATATATATATATATATATATATATATATATATATATATATATATATATATATATATATATATATATATATATATATATATATATATATATATATATATATATATATATATATATATATATATATATATATATATATATATATATATATATATATATATACATATATATATATTTATATCGTTTCCCAAATCAAATAGCTTCCTATGCAGTAGGGTCAATTCACCAAAATGTAGAGGAGGGAAGGGGTAAGGATTTTTCTTAGATCTTTTTGTGACGACAAAAAAGTTTTTTTTTTCAAATTCTGGGGAGGGGGAATTTCTTTCTTTTCGGCTTTTTTCCAACAATACCAAAAAAGGTGCATTTCAAAATTTAGGGACGGTATCCCCCCCCCCAATTGATTGAAACCCCTTATCATAAGCAAACCTCTTACGTGAAGAATCACACATAAGATAAGTCTATTTGGATAAGCAAAACTATCATTCAAAAGCAACACAGATAGAGTAAACCTATTTCTCCAAGTAGTTGATCTTTTTCAACCCATCCTAATGGGCCTTACATTAAACCTACATAATTAAATGCCCAAGGTGTTACCCCCACCTCCCAATGCCCCTAATCTAAGAAAAAACTTACGTCCGTATTGATACAATCGGCGTTAACATCGCAGTCATAAGTTCCCAGAAGACACTCGTCATCATCTGTGCAGCCAGGTCCCTCACCAATCTTTACTGAATATCCCTCTTCACATTTACATGTAAATGAGCCTAGAGTGTTATCACAGCTGCCGTGCTGACAGACATTTGGATTTGCAGTACATTCGTCAATATCTAAGGAGAAGAGAGAACTAGTTGAACTCAAAATTCCTAATGAGTTATCGCTAAAAATATAAAAAATCTTGTAACCTACTGGAAGATACAGGACGAAAAAAGTCCAATGACTATATATATAAGCCCTACAATAGAATTCAAAATATAATACAATATAAAATGTAATAAAATAGATTCAATAATAGAATCCAAAGTAGATTCCGAAACTTTGACCTTTCTTATCCTTAATGTGAAGGATTTAGGCCCACCGTTTTTTTCTTAAACTGAGACCAAAGCGTTAAAATAAAAGATCACATGAAGATTATGAATTTAATTTTAATTATCTACTCATAAACTTCACTCATAATACAAAATTAACACTAAATCTTTTTATGTATGTAAATATGCGGAATTCTGGAAAGTAATTTAAAATGGTAGAATACGAGCTTTTAAGATGTGGAGCGTCTCTGCACTAATTCAGTGTACTGCGGAACATCTTAAAGTTAAGGTTCACTTTTTATGTGGTCACAGATAGCTTTAACATTATCAAAAGCTAGACATATTTTTGGCAAGGGTTCATCATTTGCTTGAAGGCATTTTAATTCTAAATCAAGGGGGTATCCAGAATTTTTTTCAGCGGAAGAGGGGTTACAAAAAAAACTTTTAAAGACGCATCAAAATTTGTTTATATGCACTTTTGTTACACTTTTACGAGTCGGACAAACATTTCGGGGGGGGGGGGGGCATTAAACCCCGTAAACCCCCTGAATACGGCCTTGGTATTATAATAAAGATAGAATAAAAACAATTTGCAGTTGACTGTCATATGGCAAATCACAGTGTTAATCTAGCACTTTGTTGGTTGCGTCCTTTAGAGTCAATCATAGTCATCAATGTAAGTGAAAACACAAAGTAAAAAAAAAAAATATTGACCGGCGCAGTCCTTTCAACCTCAGAACTATTGGCAAAACTAAATTAGCAGTGCAAGAGGCACATGTGCTGTCTAGATCAGCGGTACAATGTCTTTGATGCAAAAACATAATACCAAGATGAATTGTTATAAAAAATATAAAATAAAAAGTCATAACTATTGTTTCGAGATATTGTATTGTTCATTCGAGAAATGGAATGCAAAATGTCTAAGTCATAACTATTGTTTTATCTAATTCGAGAAATAAAATCCAAAAATGTGTAACACGCAATTGGGCAGGCGCTAAAATCGTTCCTGAATAGACATTCCTGTGGTCAAGGAATGTAGTGAAAGGATAGAATTTGAAGAATCCTTCACCTCGCCATGTCGGTAGAAACAAGGATCTATCCACAGATATATTGTAACAAGGATATATTTACCATAGATAATATAGAAATGATGACACGACTGGGGCATAAATTTAGATAAGTCACCCTCTCCCCTTTTCAAACCATCACAAAGAATTTTAAAATACTTGTAATAAAATATTATACTCCGCGAAAATTTAAAGGAAAACCAATCGTCTATTTCATCTCTTCGGCTGCTCAATTTTTTGTGTTGGGACATTTTCCCAGTGGGGGGAGGGGTAAACACTTAGACCCCTATTTCATACGTAAAATATGTCTTTAATCATATGAGTTAATGAAAAATTACGCAAGAAAATCGGGTTTTAATTTTATTAAAGAAGTTAATAAATAACAACAAAATAAACACTTAATTAAAAAACACTCCGAATATTTCGGCACCACGTCCGAGAGCCTTTCTCAACGGAAAAAAAGAGAGAGAGAAAAAAAATGTTGCATCGAAAAATTTTTCGATGCATATTATATTTTTTAAAGAACATTTTTTTCTCTCTTTTTTTCCGTTGAGAAAGGCTTCCGGACGTGGGGCCAAAATATTCGGAGTTGTTTTTCATTAAGTGTTTATTTTGTTGCTATTTATTCACTGCTTTAATAAAATTAAAACCCGTTTTTCTTGCTTAATTTTTCCTAAATAGAAAAGCAGTGTGGTCTAAGAAATTATTTACATATGAGTTAATGGTAAAATTTGTGTAACAAGTGGCAATGGCAAGGAAAATTGGTATAAATCCACGTAACGGCACTGAATTGAAATAAGGTCAATTTAGGACAGACAGAATTTTCAAAAATACAGAGCTAAAATAATTAAACCAACATTACCTAATCGAATCGAAGTTATCAAATAAGTGAAAAAAAGTCATTTTCTGCTTAAAACTACTAGGTAAAGCAGTGGCCCCAGTTCGCAATTTTTTTTGGGAGGGGAGGGGGTATCTAAATATCTGGGGGGATGGCAAATTTATAGTTTCTTTTAAATTTGTTCAACCAAAATGCCAAAAAAAGGCATTTTTCGATGAAAATACCCTAAAAAATACATTTTCAAAATATAGGGGAGAGGGCAAAACTCTAGGGTAGGGGAACATCCCCCCACCCAATTGACGCTACTGAGGTAAGGTGAGAAACTACAGTACATATAATTCAATACGTGACTTATGTGTCATATGCGTCAATACAAAATAAAGAAAAAAATATAAAATGATCTCTTAGAGACCACCAGTGGATATATTAGGGGCGATAAATAGATATTATTGTGTCTAAAACAAAAGAACAACTATAAAGTGTTATCAACTTTAAAAATGAGAATAAAAATCCTTAGGTTTTTGCTCAAGAATTTCAATAAGAAAATGTCGGCAGAAATAACGAAGTACAGCTGAATATTTTGACTTTTCTTTTTATTTATAGACCATAAAACGAACATTTTCTGGCCTTGAAGCTGGAGGTTCTGATACATCATATTTCCCATTCATGGCCAGTCTCCCCTACCTCCTCTGAAGAAAACACTACTCTCCCAACTACGAATAAAGTACACCAACTCGTAGAAGAATTTTTAAAGCACAATTAATCGGTTTAGGAAATTTGCAAGGTACGCCCTTTTTCTTTTGGCGCGACGATACGGTCTATTATCTAAGGCAGAATACTGAAAAATATACTAAACGTGCACTCCTTTCTGAAGGCCAATATATGTAATCGAATTTTTGCATAATCGGTATACATTTAGACGGGCGGTCCACACATAGAAAAATAAAAGGAGACTAAAAGTGTTACACATTTCAAAATGATTTTCCTTGTTGTCATTGATGGGGGGGGGGGGTACGCATGAAAGCCTCCAGGTTTTTCCAAGAGTTTTTGACAATACAGATTCAGCTGCTGATTTTTTATTTAAATTAAACATTATTTTGACAATTTTCAGGATCATTTCCGGAATTCTCAGAATTCATTTTCGTATCTAAAAATTATATTCAGATGAATGTGAATGACAATTATTATGTTCAAAATAGTGTGTCTTGGGGAATCTTCGTCACTGGGGGGAGGGGACACACTGTTTAAAATATGTTTTTTTGCTACTACGGATCGTAGTTAACTTTTTACTAGATTGCAGCTATTGCTGCAACCAAGGCAATCAATCTTCTGAATAATCTAAAGAGCAATCATTTCTAGCAGTGATCGTTGAGCGACTTACCTTCGCAGATTCCGTCTGGTCCCATAATAAGCCCACCATCACAAGTACACACAAAACTCCCTTCAACATTTGTGCACTGGCCACCATTGCAAATTTTGCCACTTTGTTTACATTCATCCACATCCTCACAGCTTCTACCATCAGGTTGAAGAACAAAACCTGAGCTGTTATCGAAACAAAATATTAGAACTGAAGCAATTAGAATTATGCCTCTGGTCTTTAACAAGATAAATAACATTACAGCAAAGGTTATCAAGCGAGCGCAACGTCCATATGTAATAACCCTTCCATGTGTTTAATGGTCACATTGAAAGTTGGCATGTTGACATTGCTCAGAAACTTCAGATTTGTGTAAAACAATGAATCAACTTTTCTTTACTCAACTTTTAGTGTAAAGAATGCTTAAACTACAGCAAAACTAGGATTACCAACCTTAAGTTTAACTGTACTGTTTTAGCGATTTTTTTGCATATTTTAGCGAACTTTTTTTAGCGAAAAAATTAAACAAGTAGGTTGATCTCTAAGCTAAATTAACAGCTTAACAGTATTAAGCTATTTCAAACGATATTTTACTTAGATAATACCCATGTGCCTTTTTTTTGTCAAGATAGCTTCAACAGCAATTCAAAAGGATTGGATACTTTGCAAATTTTCGTGTTAATTAGCTTTACTTTAAGTTAACTTCTAGGTTTTAGCATTTGTTTTTAAATTGTTTAGCAAATTATCTTTTATGAAAAACATGAAGACATGTTTGACTTTAAGTTAAACCAACAGTTTAACAATATTAAGTTGTTTCAAACAATATTTCATTTACTTGTATTATACGTGTATTTTCTTAATTAAAAAACAGGTATTTTCTTTAGTCTGCAGAAAACTTCGACAACGGCAAAATCAGGCTAGCCAAACTTAGCGTTTAACCAATGGTTTCTTTTTGTATCAAATTAACTTCTATCTTTAAACGATTTTTAGCGAATGCTTAGAAAAATTTTTGTTTAGCAAAAAATTTCTATAATTAAGTTAACTGACCTTAAGTTAAACTAACAGCTTTACAAAGTTTCAAACGCCATTTGATCACTTAAATAATACGGGTAATGCTGAAGAAAAATTCTTATCAAAAAACAAAATAGTGATAGAAAAGAGAACTTACTCGCATGCGCACATAAATGTTCCTGGAATGTTAACACACTGATGATCACAGCCCCCATTGTTCAGTCCACATTCGTCGAGATCTATAAAATTAGCCTATTGTAAAATACTAAAAATTAGCAACTATATTTGAATCAATACTGCTTTATATGCTATCATTATAAGCCTTTTTGATTAACATTTGGATTATCAAATCAATAGTTCAACTTTTGAATTCTTATTTTGCTTGACAATCAAAATACGGAATTTGATGTTTGTATGACAATCAATAATGTCTTTTTGATGCGGATAGCAAAACCGATAATTTTCCCTTTGAGAAAGATCGTTGATATTAGATTGCCAGAATGTCACAACAATTAAAATATTGAATTCATGACAAACGTAGTTTTGTTACTCTGACTATTATAAGTTTTTTCGCTAGTCTAATTTAAAATTTGCACAGCTCTGTCTTTTTTCGTGTATTACAGAGCGAGCATAACTACTTTCGTAGTTTTTTTTTCTAATGATCAGATGTCTGTAGCTTGGAAACGGGGAGATTGGGTATGGGTCGCTAAATCCTTCCCATCAAGTCATATCTGAACCATCCTGTCTGAACCAGCTGCTGTGATGACTCCTGTCATCACATCAGCTACAAAATCGTATTGTCAGACCTTAGTTAAAATTGGCTGGAAGTAGGAGCTAGTCTCCTACTAGGCTTGTTTTTGGGGTTCTGAAACGGTGCTAGATCTTTGGGGAATGGGGAGGGAGGATACAACATCTGTTCAAACCGATACATTTATCAGAAGGAGTTGCCACATGTCAACTGTGCATAGTTAACGTTAACTTATCCATTGTCCTTTTTTAGATCTAGATCCAATTCAAGTCTGTGGTGGGGGGGATGTCTCTATATTCTTATCATCATAACAACTGCCACAAAATGCCACAATTTTCCGTAAGTTGGCAAGTACTTACCTTTTTATTCTTTTTTTTTTGTTATAAAGTAGCCAAGCTAAGCTAATCTGCTGAACTTATACTATCTTTTTTTAATCTACACTAATATACGTATTGTGCACTTTTAACAAAAACAAACCCTTTGACTTCCCACCTGATATAAAGTAAAAGCCATAATACAAATAAATAAAACCAATATTTTATTTCAGTTCTTAAAATTATCTTCAAGAATTTAATGAGTATTGTTAGATGACTTTGGTTGTTTTGCTGTATTTTAAGTTTTCTTCTCTCAGAGATGAACTCTAGTTTTCTCTTTTATTAGTCCGCCTACTCTTTGTGTCAATTTTTCATAAAATGATATGCCAAAATAATTTTTTCCATGCTAGAGATGGAACATTGACGCAAGTGTCTGCCAAACTATATGTATCCTACCTTCCACACTGATTATTCTGATAGCTTAAAATATATCCCCTGACAAATGGCTGTTCTTATGCAAAAAAGTTTGACGTACGATAGCTTAATTTCATTGCAATGATATTTATTAGTTCTATGGCTGTTATTTTACTAAAAAAGTTTGACTACGACTTTCGTTTAATCTTTTTCTTTTCTTTATGCTTTCAATTTATTTCAAACAATTTTCATGACATACATAAGAGACTATGTTTCAGTACAATTCTTCGCACCATTTGCCACCCAAACAGACAGTTTTAGGAAATGGAACTTTGGTAGGCCAACAATACAAAAAAAAATTATGATTTATATCCATTTATTTCGAGAAAGAACAAACAAAAAGCAAAGTGGGAACCAAGAGGATTCTCTCCAACCTTTTTCTTTTGCTAAATGTTTTCCTACATGCTAGAAGTGTCCTACTCAGAAAACATAACTTTTTATAGTTAATGTATCACCATAAATTTACCGTTTCCGAAACTTTTGGAAAGACCCGTATCTGCCTCCTAAAGCCCCCATACGAAGATGTACTATACTGTCATACTATTGTTGCCCTCCCACATTAACAGACTGTAGAGCCTTTGCGGGGAATAATATCTTGTATTTTAGTCTTGTATTCATGGATAAAACTTATTACCTGAAAACAAATTTATTCAAAGCAAATTTTTCACCAGACCTTAGAGACGATATACTGAGATTTAACTTGCCTTTAAGATATCCGTATTTAAGATAACATTTTCCAATATGGCCCTACAAAATTATTCAAGATTTGCGCAGCTCAAGCGTTAGGTGCTAAGCGAAAATTTTAAATTAAATTTACACTGCAGTCTGCAGTCTAATTAATTGGCTTGAAAAATACTCTAACAAAGATATCGTTACGAACCTAATAACCGCTTGAAAACGCTATGAATGCCTCGTAAAACTATCTTTACCACTATATTCAGTCGGATATCAAAAGGACGTATCTTCATAGTGGTAAAATTCAGAAGAGCAAAAAAAAACCTAACAACTTTTTTGTTTCCCCTCTGACATCCGCAGAACAAAAACGGATTGATTTTACAAAACGATCAGTTTTTGTTTTACGATTATTGGAGGGGAAATAAAAAGTTGTGAGGAATTGTTTTTTGATGGTTTGAAAATTAACAATTATGGATAAACGTCCTTTTGATACCCAACTGACGATGTACGAACAGTAAGTCTTATATCGTCATTTTCCAAAGATTCTTCGAAAATGACGCAGATTAAAGCAGTCGTAAAAGGATATCCCTCTGCGCGTCACAGCAATAATTTCCCATAAGCCCGTCGTAATGCGCTAAACATTTGTCATTGGGCGTGCGCGAAGAGGCGGAGTCATGAAGAGAGGTCTAGACTGATATGTGTTAAAAATATTTAATGGAGAGTATTGGACTTTTCGCCACTGTTCATATAGATATCTATACTGTGATCTTTACTAGCCTTATAAGTTCCACTTATCACCTTCTTTCGCTAAGCTCAACCGATTCCCAGCCTTTTTCCTGTCTTCAACTAGGTGACTATCAAATTCAGCCTAGTATATTGGTTTTGCCGATTACTGAACTTTTGCCGATTACGAAAATATTACGCTTTTTAGGATGGCACTGTTTTTTTTCTTTTTTTTTTTTTTTTAATTAGGAAAAGCAATGGAGATATTCATGTTTATAATATATTGTGTTCTCAAAGCACTGTACATTCATGATAAACACTGATATGTTCGTTCTTTTGCTCACTCTCTATAAATGATATTAATCTCTTAGAATAAAAATGGTTGCGATGTATACATTTACATAATGTTATGGCATAGAACGGTTTTCGTATATTTATATATCTCATAAGAAATATAGGTATTTATGGAAAACTATAATAGAGTAAGAATACCTTCACAATGAGATTTGAGTCCAGTTTGTTGGTAACCATCATTGCAGACACATTGATAAGTACCCATCATATTTTCACAAACACCATTTGAGCATATTCCGCTGGTTCGCGAGCATTCATCAATATCTGCAAGGAGAATTTAGTTTTTAGATACAGCTACAATTGTACTAAGGTCTCCCATTTTTCTTTTCTTTTTTTTAATCCGGCTTCCTCTCAATCAGTGGGTACTGACGTCCTGACTTTCCGAAATTAACAACTACATTTATGTAGTTATTTATCTCCCGTAAAACATCATAATTTTGAAATTTATTTATAAATAGTCGAGTAAAACTCAAAACGAGCAAAAATTAACATGAGTAGGGCTGATAACCCCCAGGCTTTCTCAAGACCAGAACATAATTTCCGCTTTACTGAAAAAAATGCATTTTAAATAAATAAAAATTATTAAAACTTTAAGGAATAAATATTAGTATATGTAAATTAAACTAACAATCCCTCGGTCATTTTTTTTTTTTTTTTTTTTGCAGTACAGTGCAAATTATTTTCTGCTCTGTAGAAGGTAAGGGGGTTATCAGCCCTACTCATGTTGATTTTTGCTTGTTTTAAGTTCCATTTATTTATTGATAGCGATTTGTGGTAGTTTTACCCTTGAAATATTACTTGACTTTATTTCTGCTCCTTTTTGGCTTAATGGAGCTCTTTACTTTTCTTTGAAAAACTTGTTTTGTGGAAAAACTTGTTTAAATTAATTACGAAAAAAGTCAACAAAATACGTAAGGTATCTTAAAATTTAGCGGCACAAATCTGCGGTAAGAAATTGAATTTGGCCAAACATAGGACACATTTAGCTCGAGCCAGTTTTCAAGAATAACTATGAAGTATTCAAAAATAATTTATAAATCGATGCTGGATAATTCAATAGCTGGATAATTCTATAGATATAATCTTTTAGAAAATTAGGTATTTAATCATTGAATAGGGGAAAAACATTAATATTGCCTTAATAATATCAAAATAAAACTTAACAGAATAGATCTTAAATTAAGTGGAGTCACTTAATTAATAATATGCTTCACTTCACGTTCAGGGTCTGCTTCACTTCGTGGCTCTTTGTCCTGAGTTACAGGATTTGAGAAAAGAATTATTTTCTAGTAGCTTGGGGTCAAATGAGTGGTTGTCCCAGTAATAGGATCGAAATATTATAGGACAATAAAAAAGATTGCAAAATATATTAAATCAGGAATGATCCATAGAGTGATTTTTGAATAGATTTTTATCTTTCCTTTTAGCAGCCATGACTCATGTGGGTTTAAAGCATTCAGTGTCTATTTATCATGTGTGCGACATTTTGTGCAACTATGTGAGTTAGTTTTATGGTATTATGGGCTTTATTATGTTTGTTTTTGTTCAGCAATTTTATGTTTCTTCATTGTTATTGTTATGAACTATGTTTTTTCATATTTGTTATTATCATGTGCTATTATTTTGTGTCAATCTTTTTCTTGCCATGGCCCAAAGTGACTTTTGTTTCAGTAAATATCTATCTATTCATCTATAATCTTATAGATGAAAATATCTATCTATCCATCTGTAGGCGAAATATCTTATAAATATAGTCTTATATATATCGTTGCAATAAATATCTATCTATCCATCTGTAGGCCTATAGTCTTATTTATTAACAATAAACAAAAGACTGTCCTATTCATATTTTTTGGCGTGCATATTAGATATAATGTTTTACTTTAATTAACAAAATTCTTTGTTCCAATCAGTCTTAACACAATATTATTTAGTCTGTTTGTCTCATACACACGCCAAAATTTAATTCCCTGTAACAAAGAAAATTCTTTTCAAAAACAGAACTGATTTGTTTTTATAATAAAGGTCTATGTTGCTCATGCAAAGAAGCGATCACACCTGACAGAAACACTTTTTAGCTATGGCGACCAGGGTTGCCACCCTGAGCTCGAAGAATTTACTAAATCGGAGAGGAAAAATTTACTAGATCGCATCTGTTTTTACTAAATGCTCAAAAAAATTTTTGCGCACCATCAAGCATCGATTTTTACTATAGGAGGATAATCAATACGATTTTCACAATCTTTTTTCCTTTTTTTTTTTTTTTCTTTTTTTTTTCTTTTTTTTTCTTTTTTTTCTCTTTTCCTCTTTTCTTTCGTTTTCATAGTAAAATTGAAAATTGAAAATTCCGGAAACCTACAAATTCAAAAATCCTTTTTTTTGGATTATCTGGATGTACTACTGGATAGGCTTCATATTCCAGATGCGGTGTTTGCAAGACGTCAAACAATAGTCTGGAATCTTGGATTCTGGAAATTCTGCTGTTGAAGCCCAGCTTTAAATTTATCAATGTTCTTCAGGTCATAAAATTTAGATATATTGAAAAAGTAAAAAACAATCAACGAAGACAAACAGCTACAACTCATCACGAAGCAATTCAGGCGATGAAGTGCTAAGAATCTGAGGTGTGTTTGAAAGTGACGGCTTTTGAAATTTGTCCCCCAGTTTCTGTTTTTAGGCTTGAAATCTAAAGCTTTCAGTTTTATACTTTTAGGAGGAAATTTGCCAATTTTAAAACACTAATTGGGCTGGTCTTTAAATTCAGGATTAGCTGCTTACAAAGATATCTGGCAGATTTTAAAGCCATTAATTTATGATTTTTTTTAACTGATTTTTTTCTGGATTCTTGTTCGTATACTATATAATAAAAAACAAATTTAATCTTTGTCACTTAAAAATGGAAACGACGTAATCGGCTCCCGGTTTATTTGTGAACTTATGTAAGTGAAAAAGTACACCTAAAATTGGACTTAGGTTACCAAGAAAAAGAAAAATTATATAGTATACGATAAGCTAATTAGTTTAAAAAATACCATTTTGTCAATAGTCTTCAGCTCGGGTAAATCATACATATTTAATAGTAAAAAGAAAAACATGTAGTCATAATTAAAAAAGTCGCACTTAAAAGGCTTTACTCGTCCTCGTCCTCATCCAAATTTAAAGCATCGTCTAGTGTCGAATTCTGACTCAAGGGATCCACCTGTTTCCATTTCTTGGTAGCCCGAGTCAAATCTCTGGGGATCACTCTGTCATGGACTCCACTTGACGACCTGAGGACAAGTTGCTTTGTTTTCATAAGGGCCGAAACAGTCGAGATATTTAGCTTATTCCGATTTTTGGTTTTTATGACGGACAAAATCGAGAACTGTCTCTCTGCTCCAGCGCTTGAATGGGGCAAGCTGCAGAGAGTCAGAAAGAACTTTGGCAAGTATGGAAGCAGTTCATTTCCAGCAGCGTCTTTAAAAAGGGACCAAGCTTTCCAAAATTGCACGGATTTTCGAGGTCCAACTGGTAAACGTGACGGAGAATAGTTTTCTTCCGTTTAGTTGACGCAAACTCAAGTTTGCGTTAGTTAAAATTGCTCATAACGCAAGTTTATCGGATCCACCTATTTTGCCCCCCCCCCCTAATTTTTTTTTCGGATCAACCTATTTTGCCCCCCCCCCCCTAAAAAAAACCTGGATCCACCCCTGTGCAGACTGAAACCATACGTCATCTCATTCAGAAGAGAAGAAGCACTCAAGTTCAGGGCATTCATCTAACAGTGGTCAACAGCCATTTTAGTAAGAGACTCAAATATAAACAATGGGACAATTATTTAATATCTGACAACAATAAATGTTTATTAATGTATCAAACCTATATCATAGATTTAGACTTTAACTCAATTATGAGTGCCCCGCCCGCAATTTCCCAAACCCAAAGATATTACTATTTACGTTAGTTCGACCCCAGGATGAAAGGATGATAAACTTTCTATCTACAAGTAAAATGAATCATTTTATGCAATTCTGAAAAAAAAGATAACTTATTCAGAATGAGGAGATTCACCAAATCACCTTGGGTGGTTTTTGTTTTGGGTGGCTTTTCCGATAGATTCCCAATCATCACAAATCCAAGTGTCCATTACTGTTTCATTTTTAGTTGGTAAGATTTGATACAGAGAAAGATGATTTTGTCGACCCTTAGTCGCCGGAAGTGAAGTGTCTGTTTATGAAAATAGGTGACTGCTTGTCTGTCTCTTAAGAGACAGGCAAGCAAAACTTGTAAATTGGCATAAATTTAAGATAATTTTTTCCCCTGAATTCATTGAAAATAAAAAAAAAGTTTCGTTCAATTTAAATCATGACTTTTTACTAGTTTTTACTAAATTTTAGGCAATTTACTAGATCCTCTAAATTTACTAGATTTTTTTTTTACTAGATCTAGTAAAATCCTACTGACGGTGGCAACCCTGATGGCGACACGCACATAACAAAAACACGAACCTTTGCAAGATCTTTTATTCGGCGCAAGTTCGTGTCCTGGTGGGCATTCACATTTAAATGAGCCGGGCGTGTTAATGCATCTTCCACCTCTACAAAGGCCAGGGATACGTGCACATTCGTCGATGTCTGAAAAATAAAATGAAGTTCAACAATTGCCGGAGAAGAATACAGATGTAAAAGTATTCAAAACTAGTTTACAAGGGTTGCATCGTATCTAAAGTACAACCAGAAAAACTAAATTAAATTAAAAATGGTTTAAATTGGATGGTTTCTTAATGCTTTAAGCTAATCAAGCTATAATTAGTAGGTTATTTAATATTAAAAATAATAGCATTCAGTTTAATTTTTTAGGAAACAAATATTTAATACAAAAGGAGTCGTTAAATATATTATTTCGAAACTCAGAAGCAGAGACAAACATTGCAAAAAAGGAGTTCTTAAATGTCAAACTTTTTTAACGTAAATCTACCATATTGAAATTGCAAAAACCAAACCTAAAGACTAAATGCAAATAATAATATCATGGTAACAAAATATTCGCAATTCTATAAGCTGACAAGATTAAGGGAAAATATTATTAAGTTTGACTACAACAGAAGAAAAAAAAGCGAGACCAGTCAGTTTATGTCAAAAAATTTTACATTATACTAGCAAAAGAACTGGCTTTACTTCACCATTTCTTTTGCTAGCTAAAAGGGACCTTCGCTCCCTCTTTATATACGGAGATTCGGACCTTCACTAAAAGATGAAGAAATTACACCACGAGCTTTCTGACTTTATGGTGAGAAGTACAGGATTATTTTTCTAATATCTTTATTTTTACAAAGTAAGAAAGATTCCAAATGAAATTTTGGTTCAAGTGAATTCTTCTCACTTTTCAAGTTTGAAACATCGTAAAAATTTGCAAAACTCACTCACAGTACCTTCTGACTCTAAATACACTTTTTAATAGATCACTGTTGTTCCCCTTTCCAAATTTTTTTTTGTGTATTTCCTAGTCAATTTTTTCTTTCTTCGCCGGTCTTAACTACATCACTTTCTTTTTGCTGCCTACATTCTTCGATGAATACATTGAGCCTGAAGTGGTCTCTCACTCGAAAAGTGGTCCTGAAGGTTTGGCAGGACCAAGTTTTATTAGGAGAATAGTCCTAGATTGCAATTTCTTAGCTTGTGTTTACGGCATCACCGGAAAACTATTATGCTAGGTCGAATCAAGGTATACAAGTTAAGCCGCAAGAATATTTCTACCGATAAAGGGATAAGGCGGTATGATATACAAGCTATGATGATTTACACATCCTAACTTTTTAGTCGAATCTCTCACTGGGAAATTGGTTGCAGCAATTCAAAAGGCTTTATGTGAAATTTATGTGATCAAATTTTGATTAGTAGCTTATATTTTGAGACTCAGCATACCCTATCGATTGGTTCAATCCGTTTTCCGAATTTTATTTGGTTCTCAAGATACTCTAGCAGTTTCTGTATTCCAAAAAGCATTTTGGCATTTTGCCATAGAGAAGGGATGCACCATCGCAGGATATTCTGCCATATACCTGTACAATATTTTTCATTTTGTCATGAAATCAAAATAACTTTTTCAGTATCTTTGAGACACAAAGAAACATCCTTTTTTGATACTGCTGGCATTTAAACATTTTCTTTTTTTTCCATTCAAATATAGAATTTATTGCCTTAAAACATAACGCCTTCTGGATGGCTGCAACCACAATACTCAGCACAAGGCTGGTCATTTTTCACTTTTCTTCAAAATACCTATTCTTGTGCTTGATATGATTTTGACCTTCCGTTGAAAGAGAAGAAGTGTCTGACAGAAAGGTAAAAACATCGATGAGTGACTCTTAGTCAATTCTTAGACTAGCTGGAATAGAATTTTAACGTACAAAGTCTGCAAAATGATTGTCAGACACAGCCCCTGGAGAGATTCGATGACAGTCTATACGCCACACCTAGATTATAAGAACCTACCAAATGAAGTATCCTCCTTTTCTTTGGTGACATAAATAATACATGGTTAGTAGTCCAGTTAAGCTAAAGCTTAACTTCTATCTAACTTCAACAAAGAAGTCACTTTAAATGTAACTAAAACCAAAAAAAGGATTGACTAATTAAGGTACTGTCAAATTAAAGTATAGTATACGTTAAAAATGGATGAAGACCCTCCTGAGCCATTACTATCACATAGGGTGTCGAATCCACGTTTCAGTTGCTGGTTTTTTTTTACAGGGACAAGTAGCAAGCGTGTCGCTCAACCTTGCTACGGGAGGGGGAGGGGTCGAACCCCGGGTCCCGTATATCCAAGCAGATCATCAATCCACTGTGCTACAGCAAGGTTAGCACCCATTTAAGCTTGTTTAAAAAGAATGTGAACAAAATAATTTTTTACCCCAAGCAAGATACGCATTTGGGTTTAATTCTTTGAATCACCATTATTTGGCTTACAATGTTTTAATATACAATAGACTGAATTCAATCCATATTGAATTTCATTGGCTTCCAGCGAAATATAACATTAATATGTAATAGCTAATATGCGTAAACTATAGTGACTGCGCAATGAACTGAACATCAACAAAATAACACATCACCAAGGAACAAACCACCAAGAATATTTTGCAGAATGTTTTCCGCTTAACATCTAGTAGTGTAGTTAATGAGGAGAAAGAAGAATTAAATTACCCACACAAACTTGCATTATCGCAGTAGACTCGTAGTCTTCATCACAATCAGTCACAAAAGATTCATTTGTGCTTTTTTTGTGTGTATTTCAATTCTTCAAGGTTCTTGGAAACAGATTAAATCCTTCTCCCACCCTGGCGAATGCATTTTCAGAAGAAACAAGTTCGCAAACATTTATTTATTTTAAACCCGCTCGGAAATTTTTTCCGTCTGGAGAGACGAATTTTTCCGCTCTAACCAAAACAGAAACGAACAAAATATTCGCCCATGTTTTTCGAGGGGTTGCCCGTAAAAATTACGCAACAGCAAAATTCAATTATAGTCAGAACCATGGTTAAGAAATAAGGATCGCCGAAGGATGGTAAATGTGATGCAAAGCACTTTATATATTAGTTAAGCTTAGGACCTGATTAGTATACTGCATCTTTTGGGAATAGTTTAGATATTTGGATACGATTCGAGCAGAAATAATACAATATAGGGAGTTATTTGCAAGATTGTAGGTCCTGCTCTGAGAAAATTAGACGAAATACGGGTCTAAAAATGTTTATAATCCTCTCCGAAAGAGCTTGTGTTGCTAGATTCTAAATGTCCACAATATTACATAAAGAAAGCTGACGTAAGTAAGCATTCCTGGGGTAAAACTAAAGAAGACAAAATAAGTACTGTATACTTCTTGAACCGAAAATCTAATTTTTCTTGAATTTTGCTTCAGTTTACAATAGATTAACCTAGTTTATTTCTTAACCATAGTTAAGAAATAAACTAGGAGATTGAAGTGATTACTTTCTCGAGTTGCTCCTGAGAGTAGTAGGCACAAATCAATGAAAGTCATAATTTCAGTAATCGCCCAGCCACTGGCCATCCTGCCCAAAGTCTGACCACTGGACACATGAAGCGCTGAGGGTGGCAAAAGAAAAGATCTTCTCTCTCTTTCTCTGTCTAAGGTATTTACTCTGTCCATTTATAGAAAAAATGTTTTTCTATTATGTTTTGACTGTAAATATATAAAAGCAAAAAAATAAAAGCATTCGTAAAATAAATAAAAAAAAATTGCGCCTAACGGTTATTGCACCTTCGTAAAATATGATCTTAAAGCCAATCAAATAGATATTAAATGAATTAAATTTAAAACACACCAAACCGAAGAATAATTTAAATAATTGAATTAAAAATAAAGAAAAAAAAAAAAAAATGGATCCATTGTGGTACAAGAATAACTTGTCAACTTTTTGAATTGCTGCGAAGAGCTAGAAGAAGCAACTTACCCATGCAAACTTGCATCATCATAGTAGACTCGTAGCCTTCTTCACAGTCACAAACAAAAGATCCGTTTGTGTTTTGACAAGTACCATTGCCACATACACCACGCATTATGTTGCACTCGTCGATGTCTAAAACAAACAAATTGCGATTTATTTAAGTGATGCGCAAAGGTTCAACCTCTTTGAATCTCATGTTTTTACACTAAAATATCAATTAAAAAAGACCTTTTTATCACAAAACTTCGCCTTTTACCATTAAGGCAACTATTTTTTGGCAACTATATTTCTCTCCTACTTTTCTATCTTATTATTTCATGCCAGCGGGAACAGTCTTACACATGTCCCTTATTAAATTTATTTTTAGCAACAATTACCTTCCAACACATATCTATTGATATTTTCTCACTTTAATAGTCACAGGCGCGCCAGTTCACAAACATTTAGGGGGGGGGAGGCATTGCATTTTTCAGAATCCTGGGGAAATAATTTTGTTGGTTTTCGTTTTCTTACAAATGAAAATACAAAAAAAACAGTATCTTTTCTCCCCCTCCCCCCTAATCGGTGCCTCTTGAGTCAACGATTGAACAGGTGGCTGATTTCCAAATAGAAACTCATGACAGCTGTTTGGCAATATATATCTTATACTGTATATTTGACAACGTTTAACAAATTAAATTTGTACCGACCACATTAAGACATTTGAATCTCCCGAACTGAGTCTGTTCCACATCCGAAGAACCATATGTTTCGCGGATATCCTACCAAATACTTTGTCTATTTTACAAGATTTCTGTGGGTATTTATTTACATTCCTGCTTTTTGTTGTTTTATTTTTCCAGAAATTTTAAGGTTTTAATACTCGTAAATATCTGCAACAAAACCTTGTTGTTCAGGGTGCTAATCTCTTACAATAGTTCCCAGGTATCTGAGCATAACCAAAGAAAATTCAGTTTAGCAAAAATAAAGGTACCAAACTAATATTCTTTTTCAAAGTTCATAATGCCTTTCTCGTGGTTCTCAAACATCAAAACTCTCCTGTTTACGAACAATTGTGTAAGATATTATTGTGTAAGATCTATTACTTTTATATGCACAGATGTACAATGTGTTTAAAATTTAAATTTGGTTAAGCGACCACCGTAAGAAGATAAATACCCACAGTAGCGTACAAAATATTTGACATAAAGTCGGTGCTAAGAAGGGTGTCAACTAGGGGGGACATGGGGGGGCATCTCCTTTCCCCTAGATTTTGAAAATCATATTTTTAGGTAGTTTCATTGAAAACACCTTTTTTTGTATTTTCTTTAGGAAAATAGAAAAAACAACAAAATAGCCTCCCCTCTAGATCTCAAAAAATACATTTATCGACTCCTTCCCCTACATTTTTCTGACTGCATACCACTGATGCCAAGAATACGTTTTCAACGCGCTATCTTAACGTTAACGATATTTTATCTTAATGATGCCTTGGCGAAGAATATGTTTACAAACATGACAAAACTAAAAAGAAAAAAAAACGGAAAATAAACTGACACTTTACGTGTCTTATTAAAGTCACCATTTAGGTTTCTAACTGTGATTTATCATAAAAAAAAATATGCAATACGCACATTTTATTTTGATAATTGAATTTTGAATTTTCCACAGGAAAAACTTACCATTGGGGGGGGGGGGAATTCTTAGAAAAAATTTCAATTTTTTTTCAACTGAACCCAATACCTTATACCAATACCAACCAGTACCCAATACCTATACATATTTGATTTTTTTTTAGACATTTTTTTCTTCTTTAAATAAAATCCAAATCTTTCCCCCTCATTACATACACAATGGGGTCAATCCACGCCAAATCATCCAATCGTGACTGCGCGTGAAATTCCAATTTTGCTGAAAAAATTCTCAGCTGTTCTCTTCATTGATAGTGCACACAGGATTTTTTTTTTTTTTTGAAAGCTATTTTTTCGGTAAAAAATTTACAATTTTTAAAAATTCGCAAAAAACGAGGTTTTTTGAAAAAAAAAAATCCAAAAAGTTGGTATTTTTTTTCCACTTATTTATCCAATTATCTACATAGCCAGGAGAGATTGGATAGAAAAAATTGAGGCAATCCGATAACGACGGAAGAACTGACGGCCAACCGAAATTTTTGAACCCTTGTGCGAAAAAGCAGAACTTCAAAAATCTGTAAATTCTTAACGGTAAGAGCTAGGATACCATTTTTTTTTATTCTCGTCCTCTTGTCACCAGGTACAAAGTGAAGTTTTGCATTTTGTCCTATCGCTTTTAGTTTCGGAGATATTTTCATAGAATTTTGACAAATTGTGAAAATTGTCACTTTTCATCCCCAAAAAAAGCTCTGTAGGCAACGCGATCCAGGAAAACTACTTATTAGGTCCTAAACTACCAAACATGACCTACCTGAAACCGTAAAAACCTCGATGGCAAAATTCGATCCTGATTTTTAAAAGAAGATTGAAGTTTGACCGTTTTTCAAGTTTCCTGTTATCATAAAAATGCAGATTCTTCTATCGCCAATTATTACATTTTTATTTGGTTAGCGAACATATCTTTTAATATGGCCACTCGTGCTGTATCTCGTGTAACCAATCTCAAACTTTTCTAGTTTGAATTTAATTAATCAATTCAGGCACCTGGTATTCTTAGTATGTAGCATAGTTTACTAAAGTTTTTTAGCCTACCCTTCATGTGAACTTGTCCGGAAATGGCTGATTTTATGTTTCTTGAAACAAATAGACGCTTCTTCAAAACTACTTAGATCAATAAAGTTAGAAAAAAAATGAAATAATGAAAATAAAACAATTAATGGTTGCTTTCTCTGCTTTTCTTCTTGTAAGTTTTGAATGTTTCTGTAACAACGGCTACTACATCTGGCTCTAAAACAAAGTTTCTTGCGGAGCGACTACGAGACTCAGGAATAGGCAGCTTTTGTAGAAAGTTAGCAGCTGGTACTATGCACGTGTCGTCAGGCCGAGGCCAACGAAAACTTGAGCATGGTCCATTTGGGTGCATAAACTTAGCTTCAACTTCGCCACTCTCCTCATCAATGCTTACAACACACCCCACCCACCAATCAGAGCCATACACACAGGCTACGTAGTCTCCCGAGTCCAGATCGGTTAAAAGGACGTTCTCGAAATCTAACCGCAACACAATAAATTCTTCTCTTGGCAAGATAGTACCCAAATCTGATAAAACGCAAGCACTGATATTATTTTTGCCTTTGGGCCTAAAACTGTGAAATGACTGAGTTCCAGGAATAGTAATAGCTTTCTCAAAGCGGTCTTCGAGGCAACTTTCAAAGTTTTCATTAACGTTATTTGACGAAACGCAAAATACTATAATGTTGGGTAGGGACTTATCTGCCCACTCATAAAGATCGTGTGCCGTAAGTATCTGATTGTCAAATGGCCTTTGCAAGCTGGCGCGAGCTGCTAGTCTTTTCACAGTACCGCCAATCCCATCACACGCATTCTTTCCATGACACGAAGCAAAGAAATTCCACTCAGCATCTAACCCAAAGTCACTGAAATGGCAGCTCAAATTTGGAAAGTTTTTTCTGTTTTTGTACTGGGATCCTGCACCGTCGCTGAAATAATATATTTTGCAAAGGCCGGGAATCATAGCCTTAACGTGAAGCAATACGACTTTCAAAAAAGCGTGAACTGCAGCAGTGTTATGGTCCATGTGGTCGCTGATAACACACAAACTGTTGCTGAACAGGCTATCACCCCTACGCCAATATACCACAAACGGATGTAATGTTGCCTGAGAACTTTCCCAGTGAAAACCCTGAACTGCGTCTTGGACCAAAAAGGAAAAATTTTCTGCAAAGTCTAAAAGCAGGAGGACCTCATTGGAGCCGAGATTCTGCTTTAGTTGGTCTATTTAATTTTGCTGACGGACTGAAATGAAATGGTGTACTGTAAGGTTCCGGATTGACTCGACGAAATTCGGTATGAACACATCTATCGTTTCTTCTACTTGTCTAAGAACTGTTCGGTCCACATGTACCCACTCTTTATAGGTCACTGAATCAGATTCAGCTAGTTCCTCCCAGAGAAAACTCTCCAAGTCGTGTTGTTTATAAACACAGACAGTGCACTTGTGTAGCATGCACATTTCATTTCTGATAGAGCATACAACTTTGGACATCAAATCCTTGAGCAAATCCTTATATCAGCGCCTAATGATTTAAGCTTAGCATTTTGGTGGTACAGACAAACACATACCGAATGAACCCCACTTGAGCCAGCTGTAACACACCAGGGTGGCTTAAGCTCAGCAAATTTGCTGCGTCCGATTTTGAAATCCGGCTTGTCCTCATTGTCCTTCTTAAATAACTCGTAAAGTTCAGAAATATTGGCCAGCAGTAATTTCTTTTGTTTTTGTTCCCTTTTGCCATTGATTTTTACGGAGACGAAATCTTTCTTGCCTGGAAGCTGCCGGCTGTTGACGTCAGATTCATAAAAGTCCAGAACAGCCTGAACTACATGTGGCTTAAGAACATTAGGTGGCTTTTTTTAGGTCAAAAGAGGCAATATTCCTCCCTCCTTTCTGATATTCCTAGCTTTTTTGATATGATAACAGGAAACTTGAAAAACGGTCCAACTTCAATCTTCTTTTAAAAATCAGGATCGAATTTTGCCATCGAGGTTTTTACGGTTTCAGGTAGGTCACGTTTGGTAGTTTAGGACCTAATAAGTAGTTTTCCTGGATCGCGTTGCCTACAGAGCTTTTTTTGGGGATGAAAAGTGACAATTTTAACAATTTGTCAAAATTCTATGAAAATATCTCCGAAACTAAAAGCGATAGGAGAAAATGCAAAACATTCCTTTGTACCTGGTGACAAGAGGACAAGAATAAAAAAAAAAATGGTATCCTAGCTCTTACCGTTAAGAATTTACAGATTTTTGAAGTTCTGCTTTTTTGCACAAGGGTACAAAAACCTCGGTTGGCCGTCAGTTCTTCCGTCGTTATCGGATTGCCTCAATTTTTTCTATCCAATCTCTCCTGGCTTTGTAGATAATTGGTTAAATAAGTGGAAAAAAATACCAACTGTTTGGATTTTTTTTTTTTTCAAAAAAAATCTTTTTTTTCTAATTTTTAAAATTTTTAAATTTTTTCCCGAAAAAATAGCTTTCAAAAAAAAAAAAAAATCCTGTGTGCACTATCAATGAAGAGAACAGCTGAGAATTTTTTCAGCAAAATTGGAATTTCACGCGCAGTCACGATTGGATGATTTGGCGTGGATTGACCCAATGGCTTTTTATCCTTATTCCAAATATATAAAATTTATTAAGTTTACTGTTACCAAATCAAAGACTACAAAACTGAGAAAATTTACAGGATTTTCAAAAAGGGGAAAAAAAAATGAAGGAATGTTGATAAAAATCAAACCATCAGATTCAGCGGATCAGACAATCCTACTGTAGAGGTTTCAAGCTCCAATCTGCAAACATGTAAGTTTTTGTATTTTCTGTCTTAGGGAAGATAATGGATGCGTGTTTATTTGTTGTTTCTTTTTCCAAAGGGGTGATCGTACCAAACCTATGGCCCTAGAAGATCAGGCGAGGGCTCATTCAAACGGACGTTCTAGTGCCCTTTTTAAGTGACTAAAAATATTAGTAGGTAACTACATCCCTCTCCATGCCCGTTTTCCCCCAAAGTCATCCGATAAAAATTTTGATATAGCCATTTTGTTCACAATAGTTGAAAGGTCCAATACCTATGCCTCTGGGGATGACATAACCCCCTACGGTCTCTGGGGAAAGGGCTGTAAATTACGAAAATTGCCCTTTATTTACATATAGTATTTGTCATTGGGAACAGACATTTTTCGGGGAAGGGGATTTTCCAGAGGGAGAATTTTCCGTGGGGAGTGACGTTTCCGGGATAAACCTTCCAGGGGAATTTTAAACGGGGGAATATGCCAAAATTCATATCCGAACTTCACTCTTTGTATATTTTCTCTTTGGCTACTCAATTTTACATGTGGATGTTCCGGGGCAATTGTCCGGGAGACATTTTCAGCGGACTTTGAGTTGTCTGAGGGATTTTTCCTAAGCAGGAATTTTCCACTGGAGAAATTCTCCATGGTTAATTTTCCGCAGAAGAAACTTTCCATTGGGGGGGGGGGATTCTAGGAATTAATTTCCACGGAAAAGGGGGGGGGGTATGATTCGAAAAACTGTCAGAAATTAGATAAAAAAACATATTTCTTATGAAATTAGACTAAGGAGAATTTTCCAGGCAGATTCGTCTGCACGAAATTTTCTTTTTTTTTGGGGGGGGGGAATTTTCTTCGAGGATATAATTGTCCAGGGGGGGGGGGGTACACAGGAGGGACTTCTCACGGAGGAAGTTTTCGTGGGGAAAGGGGAATTTTCCATGAAAGGGGAGGCGGATTTCTTGGCATTATTTGAAAAACGATCATATATTAGACATAAAAAAACAAGTTTTTTCAATTGACAGCACGGAGCAACATTAAAACTTAAAACGAATAGAAATTGTTTCATGCATGAGGGGGCTTCCCTCTCCTCGATTCCCCGTTTACATTAAAGTTTGATTTCTTGTCCCAATTCTTTAAGAAGGACTCCTGAAACGCAATGGTTGCTTAACTAAAATATGAAGTTTTTTTTAAGTACTAAAACCTTTCGCGTAAAGAGCGAGGGATTAGGGAGTAGAAGCCACCCTCATATACAGAATTATTTCTGTTCGTTTTAAGTTTTAATGTTGCTCCTTACTTTAAGTTGAAAAAACGCGTTTTTTACTTAAGAACTAATTAAGGACAACTTTTTATGGCATGATCAACCCACGGTTTAAATTTTGGTCTTACAAAATTTCGGTTTTCTCGGAAGGGAGGAAAGCAATTTTATTTTTAGGGCATTTGGAGATCAAATCGTTTCTTGACGTTTTTTATAGCATTTTTATTTTACTCTTTTCATGCTCTGGTAAATCTTGTACTACATACTCATCCTTCATACTTAATACTAACAAGCCAAACTTCATACCCATTCCCAAGCCATACCCAAGCCATACCCATTCTCCCTTGTAACTCTTCCTCCCAAAATGACACTTACAATTCTTTAAAACATCCATTACCCAAAGCATTACCTAAGAACATTTTCTTTTTTTTTCTAAAAGAATATTCGATCTTCTTTAAAGACAGTCCAAATCCATAGAATTGCCCGTAAGCGAGTATTTGATCTATTTTCACCCCAACAGGTGAGGTTACATACCAGTGTTTATAAAGGGAGTAATTTTAGCAACAAATGTGTAAATATAATTGGAAACTTACCAATGCATTTCATTCCATCTTCATCTAGAGCATATCCTTGGTTACAGCGGCAACTAAAAGACCCAATGGAATTCTTACATCTTCCATTCTCGCACATGTTTGGAAAAGTAGTACACTCATTAATATCTTTACGGCCCGTATATCCGTGGCCCTTTGGACAAAGCTCTTCGAATGCTGGAGTTGAGGGCTTTGGACACGACTCACAGCTATGACCCCATGCCTTACCTAAAATAATGTGATCAGAATTAAGAAAGCACCGAAATGTAAGAGTATAGGGATCTGAAAGAAGAGGAGACCCCTCTGGGGTAAAAACAAATTAGCACAAGCGCAGTATTACCCAGCAACGTCGTAAAACTTCTAAAAGATCCTGAGTAAAATATGAGTCAATAGACGGAGTAGAAAATCGAATCAAGCTATGGGAGCTCTCTCAAGAACAACCTGGGGTTGCCACATCGCTTGCAGTACTGCCAGTTGCAATATTTTTCTGCCAGACCTCGTATTAACTGCAATATATCTATTCGTCTGTTTCCTTTCTTCTGCTTTTGCAATTTACAGAAATAAAAAGACTTACTTTTGCCACAAGGCAACAGAGACATTTTTTTTCATTTTAACTTTTTTTTTTAGTTGCTTTAGCTTTGGGATTTTAATCAAAGCAAGAATTTTATAAGATCAAAATTAAAATCAACTAAAGTTTGTTTTTAATTTTTCTAGTTTTGCTGGATGATGCATACTGTCAGCAGCATTCGAAGCTTTTGATTCCTACAAAAAACAAGAAGTTCTCTTTCTGCAAGGAGGAGCTCTCTGCAAGGGAGGAGCTTTCTGCAAGTAGTGATTAAAATAAAACCTAAGCGAAATAGATCGCAGGAACTAAAAAACAGTAAATAATCTAACCCACTGTAAAAAGCTCTTTGATATAAAAGAAGACAAGCTAAACACCAAAATTGCCAAAAATTAACAAAGCCTTGCTTCATCAAATCAAAAAAAATGTCAGCTAAAACATAGCTCCCTAGGTTCCCATATCAGTCCCCAAGGAAACTAAAATGTCTTCTCAGCAATTTATGTATTATAAAAAAGACTACATAAATCACTTGCCCTGCATATGACTGTATATCACGAACGATACATATTCCAGTATCACAGTAAATATATTACAACCGCTCAATGGCGAAGGTTTAAATATTGCATAAATGCACAGTCTCGAAAAATGACGAAAAATTTAACCTGCTTCACTTGGAAAACCTGAGATATATTCCAGTCACCCTTACAATAGGCAATAAAAACCATAAGCAGCTTCACTCACGAAGAAAACTCAGCCGTTGATACTTCACAGGGAATTTGTAAGGGAACAAGGATAAATTCCTTTTGAGAAAATATAGCTCGGATAAAAGAAGAAATAAAAACTCCTAAAGTCGATTCAAAATTTGACTATAATAAATGCTAAATGGATAGAATATGAATTTTTTTTTTAATAGATTCACTAATCACGACTTTTAAAAGTGCGATTTACGATTCATCATCAGATTTTATCTTTGTCCAAAGTTAGCCTTACAAGAATAACACTATTTAAACTTAACTTTTTAACCCATGATAGATAAAAAAGCCATTGCAAGTATTAAAAGGTATTTAAATGATACCACATTCGCTAGACCATAAATTTCAAGAAAAATACAGTCTTAAATTTAGACCGCAAAGAATATATATCCACTGACACAACAGAATTTCTGCAGTTACTTGTGGGAAAAGAAAATAGTTCCAAACAATTTTGTAGATGTAAGTTACTATCAAGTCAAGAGAAGACGCTGGGAAGACAAATTGTCATTACCGCAGCACTTAGCTTTACAAGAACTTTCTAAAAAAAGAAATAAATAAAAAAAATGAATACATACCAACAGTACAGCAGCAGTGAGACTTCAAATAGTGGCCGTCCATCTCTTTTATACATATACCATGTCTGAAATCCAAATAACATGGTTCTTCTCGCTGGTCAATACATTTTGTCCCAGTTTGATCCAAAGTTAACCCAGGGGGACACGTGCAAGTAAATGACCCTTCCGTGTTTAAGCAAATACCTCCACCTTTGCAAATATTTGGATTAAGGTTGCATTCATTGATGTCTGTGCAGGTCTTTCCATCAATTTTGGCAAATCCAATAGGGCAATCACACTCGGCAGGGTTGCACATTTCGCAGGGACTACCCCATGCTAGGCCAACCGAACAGCAACACTCAGATTTTAGTGCCAGTTTTGGTAGATTGTTCTCACATCTGCCATCAACAACCTTGGTCCAACACGATCCTTTTCTATTGTCTGAAACAATAAGATGTAGCTTAATATCACGAAGGTGGAAAAAAAAACAGGTAATGACAACGTTTAGACTGATTGGCTGAAAATTTTAATATTGAACAGATTATACTTAAAACAAAAATGTCTTAAAACAGGCATTTACAAAAGGAGGGGGGGGGGGCTTGTCTCTCGGTCCTCTCCCTAAATATTAAAATTTTTATAATTTTTATAAATTTTCCTATAATTAGCTTATTGTTAATTTTAGTTTTTAGTTATGTTTTAATTTAGTTTAGTTTGACACAAAAAAGAGTATAGGAAACTTATAAAAATGGAAACTGGCATTGGTGTCAAAAAGAAAAAGCATTAACGCCATTTAGCGTTTGGCTGTTTTGTTGCTTTTAAAGCCTACCCCGAACTGCTGCATACTTTTGCTCAAATAGTTTAAAATGTAGGGAAGGGTAAAGAAAAGAGAATTTTGTCACAACTAGGCCTACCAGTTTAGAATTAACTAGCCTACTTAACCTGTCAAGAGTTTTCCAAGCAAACCTAGGTTCACTTTGTGCAGACTGGATTCTGACATGAAATAGTTCTTGAAAACAAAAGTGATTAATGATTAATTAATTGATTAATTATCATTCTCAGACACAAGAAATTTATTTCTTAGAATAATCCTGAAACCGCGTCAAGATCGACAAGGATATAGCTCTTTTAATTGAACCTTTTTTAAATTAATCAAAAAAAAAATTTGCAAAAAATAGGTTTTTCAAAAAATAGTAAAGAACCCCACTAAAACAAAAACGAACAAAATAGAATCAAATAATCTAACAAGAATACAGCTACCCTGAATAAGTATCATTATATAAACCAAAACCAAAACAAACATAAATTAAAAAAATCCTAACTCAACAAGAGCAGAAATTAATCTGAGTAGGGTTCTAAACCCCATGATTTCTAAGAGCCAGAATATAATTTGTACTTTACTGAAAAAAAATCAAATGGATTTACTTAAAAAAATGCATTTTCAGTTTAATATACATATGCTAATATTTATTCCTTAAAATCTTAATTAATTTTTGATTTCTTAAAGTTATAAAAGTGAAAACATTTTTTATGAAAAAGAATTTTTTTAAGTAAATCACAAATTATATTCTGGCTGTTAGAAACCATAGGGTTTAGAACCCTACTCAGATTAATTTCTGCTCGTTTTGAGTTTGACTTAATTTAATTTCTGTTTGTTTAGGGTTTCATTTATTTATTAATAATGATTTGTGGTAGTTGTATGCTTGGTAAATTATTTGATTCTATTTTCGTTCATTTTTGGTTTAATGGAGCTCTTTACTTTTTTTTTAAAAAAACTTATTTTGTGCAAAAAGTTTTCTTGATTAATTTCTGTTCGTTTTATATTGACATAGTCTATTTCAGGGAGGGAGACTGAGCCTCTTCTGAAATTAAACAACCGGTCCTTCAATAAAAAACTTAAATAGTCCCTGTGCATAACTTACAACCTTTGCCTCTAATCTGTGGGGTTGTTTCAACCCTGAAAGCCTTGTTATATTATGTTTAGACTATTTTAAATAGAAGGGTTATCTAAAAATTTCTATTAGACGCATTTCTCAACAAAATGACATGTGTGTAAGGGCGAGAGGGTAGCTGCCGTCTGATGAATTTGACTATTAAAAAGAGCACTAGAACGTCTAATTACCAATGCAACGATCCACCTTGGAAGTTTACATGACCACACTTTCTATGAAAACCCTATATGTCCTCAGGGCAAAACTTACAACCCTTGCCCTGAGGGCTGAGGTGATTTGTTATCCTCAAAGATATAATTTCCAGGCTTTTCTGATAGGCTTCACAAATTGGCTATGTCGAAATTTTGATTGGAAGTGTTTGAGAAAATAATAGGCGTGGAGGGAGACATTTGCCCTCTGATCACTTTCGACTAATAAAAAAGGCACTAGTCCTCTCAATTTCCAATCAAGAGCCATTTGAACCTTCTACGACAAAAATTTCTATAAAATCGTTAAATGCCCAAAGGCATAACATACGACCCTTGTCCTGAGGGCTATGGGGGAGCTTTGTCATCCTCAAAGGCATAATTTCCAGACCTTTCAACTATGTTGAACAAAATGGCTATCTGAAAATTTTGATTGGATGAGTTTGGGGAAATGGTGAGCGTGAGTGGGGGATTAGTTACCCTACAATCACTTTCGACTACTAAAAAGGACACCAGCTCTCTCAATTTCAAATTGAATGAGCCCCTTTTGAAGTTTCTACGACAACCCTATCAATAAAAACCTTATATGCCCCAGGGCATAACTTACAACCTTTGCCCTGGGGGCTCTCGGGGGTTTGTCATCCTCAAATAATTAACTTGCATACCTTTCAACTACGTTAAACAAAATGGATATCTCAAAACTTTTATTTGATGTGTTTGGGAAAATGG
The DNA here is from genome assembly GCF_049724085.1 of Artemia sp. Qi Xiang Cuo. NCBI lineage: Eukaryota > Metazoa > Arthropoda > Branchiopoda > Anostraca > Artemiidae > Artemia > Artemia sp. Qi Xiang Cuo. The sequence goes on along the minus strand of NC_142802.1, from coordinate 28,581,171 downwards.
TGGGCGTGAGGGGGGGGTTAGTTGCCCTCCAATCATTTCGACTATTAAAAAGGGCAATTAAATGAGCCCTTTTTGAAGTTTCTACGACAACTCTTTCTATAAAAATTTTATATGCCCGCAGGGCATAAATTACAACCCTTGCCCTGAGGGATGGGGGGGGGGCTGTCATCCTCAAAGACCTAATTTCCAGAACTTTAAACTACGTTGAAAAAAAATGGCTATCTCAAAATTTTGATTGAATATTTGGGGAAATGGGGGGCGTGAGAGGGTGTTAGTTGTCCTCCAATTACTTTCGGCTATTAAAAAGGGCACTAGCCATTTCAATTTCCAATCGAATAAGCCCTTTTTTAAGTTTCTACGACAACGCTTTCTATAAATACTTATATGCTCCCAGGGCATAACTTACAACCCTTACCCTAAGGGTTGTGGGGGAGTGTCCTCCAAAAAAGCATAATTTCCATCAGGAAATCAACTACGCTGAACAAAATGGCTATCTCAAAATTTTGATTGGAAGTGTTTGGGGAAATGGTGGGCGTAGAAGGGGTGTTAGTTGCCCTCCAATCGCTTTCGACTATTAAAAAGGTCACAAACCACTCCAATTTCTAATCAAAAGAGCCCTTTTTCAAGTTCCTACGACAACTTCTTCGATACGAAGTGCCCTGGTCTAAAGGAAAAAAAATAAATAAATAGTACATTGTGCCAACATCGTTATTTACTTAGGCAGCGCTATTGCGCTGCCTATGATTAAAGGTAGCGAATAACTAAAAGAAAGCGAGATCGTTCCCGTTTTACTCGAGATAACTCATAGTGGTTATAATGAATATGATGCGCAGCTCAAAACAAAATCGAACTCTGTTAAAACATCGAAACTTAAAAAGTAACTATTTTCAACCGTAGTGTTTTTAAATTTGAGAGGAATGAAGCAGAAAAATATTATGAAAGTTTAATAACCGAAGAAAAAAATATATTTAGAATCAGTTGCAGTCAGATGTTTTAGCATCCAAACTCAATGTTTTAGCATCCAAGCTCTAGGATATAGGATCTGAGGTCAGGTCTGACATCTGAGAACTCTGCAGCACCATCAGTAGACCAGGGCCGGAGTGAAAAATACATTACAGACAAAAAGAGACCTTATTTTATAGAAAAAAATTAGACAGTTGTGCAGTTTGACTGTCAAAATTCATAACACAACACAATTACACACATACAAAAAAAAAAAAAAAAAAAAAAAAAAAAAAAAAAAAAAAAAAAAACATATCTAGGTGCTCCATACTTGAAAATAAGTCCTTCTACACCGAATGGTCACGTCAGCAAAACCCCTAGATTTCTCGCTTTTTCATTTATCCTTCTTAGAAAAATCTTATTTTACACAATTTTCCATGCGACTTTGTAACTTGAGACTTGGATCACAGGAAATTTGGCTCTTGCATAGAGCATGTTTTATTCAAGTCAGCTAAATCGTAGCCTTTTTGTTATTAGCCAATTTAAGAGGTTTAAGATTAATCAAGAGGTTTCGTCTGTAAATAATTTAAAATCTTTTCAAAATTCACTAAATTTTGAAAAATAACAAGATTTTGAAGACATCAAAAGAATGTGGATTCCTTTTATGCGGATTCCAACATGTAAAAATTATCATTTTAAGAAGTCTAAATTATTATCTGACATTGCCAGAAATTCGAGCTAATAAAAAGATCATATTAAGAACAAAACTGATTAATGTCTTATGAAGATAATAGGGAATGAAAATAGAAATTGGAAAATAATAAGTAAAAAAGAAATTATTGTCGCCCCAAAGAAACAAAATTCTTAGTTTAATAACAGTTCCTTATTAGAGAATCAAGTTTTTAGCTTTTGTTCATATAGATAGCTGTTAAAATTTGTTAAAGGTAGTGTGAACTCACCAATGCAGACTCGTCCAGTATTGTCAAGCACAGCGCCATCAGCACATTCACAATGAAAGGAACCGGCAACATTGACACACTCGCCCCCAACACAAGCATCTTCGCCAAGCTCTTTGCATTCATCTATGTCTTCACACACATTATTCATTGGATTAAGTTGAGTTCCAGTTGGGCAGATACACTACAAAGTGGATATTAATTATCACTATTAATTGACGGTCATATTCACAGTGACCGTCATCAGCAGATAGACTACCTCAGCTGATGAAGGTTTATAAACATATTTTCGAATAAAGATTTTTTTTTTCAACAAAAGTTTAGACTAAATCGAGACGAACGAATACAACTGGCTATGCAGAAACAAAGCTAAATATTTTGGTGAATCAAATTAGAAGAAAAGAAAAACATATCTTGTAAGCAATGGCAAAAGTTTCTAAGCTTTGGTTAATGAGTGTCTCTCACATTGCGAAGTTAATTCCAGTAAATTCAATATTTTGTATCACCACAGGAAAACATCTCGAAGCAACACAGAAAAAAAGGATATATACAGTGCGTTAAACAAAATATAGCAGTAAAACACAAAACAGTAAAATAAGAAGGAAACGTGAATAGAGAGAAGAAAATAAAGGTTAAATTTAATAAAACTCCTTTTTTTCAAATAGATATTTTAGGTTAAACAAAGACAGTTGTATTTCGGGTTAATTTGGGTGTTTTATTATATTTATAAAGCCTAAGCAAAGAGAAAAATCGCACAGTTAGATGCTGTAGCTCAAAAGCATTTTTTTTTTTTTTACTTGCTTAAAGTTTTGTAGAAAAGAACCATTCAGATTTGCATTCTTTTTACTGGCGAAAAATCGGCAAAACCACGTAAATACAACAATGAACAAAAAAGCGGGCCATTTGTCTTCCCTTTTTGACACACACTTAAGGAATAACGTGATTAACTAAAAAAAGAAAAAATGTGACAATTGACGTCAAAAAAATAAACAAATAAACTTAAACACTCTATTTAGCACAGAAGCATAGGACAATAATCCTACTCGTTCCCTTAGACCTAAGGAATCAACAACAATTTTATACGCTTATTTTTTAATATTAATTAAAAAAAAAACTTTCCAAAAAATAAGTTTGTCAAAGAAAAGTAGAGGCCATTTTAAACTTAAGATCAGGCGATATGAATACCTGTTAAAACTCAAACTCAAATCGACCAGAAATTACTATTAAAGAATAAATGAAACCCAAAACGAACAGAAATTAAATAAACAATCATAGCAAAAAACATACAACAAGTAATAATATAAATGAATAAATAGATTTTAAAGCGAGTAATTATTAGATTGCATATCAAAATCAAGCTTAAAAGAAAAAAAATAGTTTGCTATTAAAGTATAAATGAAACTTAAAACGAACAGAAATTAAATAAACAATCAATGCGAACAAACATACAATATATATTAATGTAAATGAATAAATAAATCTTAAAACTAGTAAAACTTAAATTGAATATGCAAATCAAGTTTGAATCGAATAAAAATAACTACAAACAAGAGTCTGGGTATCGCCTCACTGCAGAAGCCTAAAGCCTACTGCGTCATTGGCGCCTTACTGAAAACTATACGAGTCTTGAACAGTCTTGGAAAGTATAAACAAAATCAAATAGAATATTAGATACATAATGATATTAATTGTTGAAAGATCCACCAGTTCAAGATTTTTTTCACTGTAATTTTTTTTTCATTTGCAATGCTATAAGTGCCAGAAGAGAATACATTTGTAATATAAGAGTAATTCATAGTCAGTGAAGCGCCAATGACGCAGAAGGCTTTAGGTTTTTGCCGTTAAAAAAGGGGGAAGTATCCAAATTTTGTTTGTAGTGAAACTATATTTGTCTTGACCAATCTTGAAAAGAACTAATAGATTAAACTGAATATTTGATGTATAATGATATTAATTGCTGAAAGCTTATCAGTTAAAATTTTACTGCAATTTTAATATTTATTTTCAATATTAAGTACAAAAGAAACCATTTGTAATATAATTCGTTTTCAGTAAAGCGCCAATGAAACATTAAGTTTTAGGCTTCTGTAGTAAGGCGATACCCAAACTCTTGTTTGTAGTTATTTCTATTCGAATCAAACTTTATTTGCATATTCAATTTAAGTTTCACTTGTTTTAAGATTTATTTATTCATTTACATTAATATATATTCTATATTTGTTCGCATTGATTGTTTATTTAATTTCTGTTCGTTTTAAGTTATTTTTATACTTTAATAGCAAACTATTTTTTTTCGTTTTAAGCTTGATTTTCATATTCAATCTAAGCATTACTTGCTTTAAGATATATTTATTAATTTATTTTATTACTTGTTTTATGTTTTTTGCTATGATTGTTTGTTTAATTTCTGTTCGTTTTGGGTTTCATTTATTCTTTAATAGTAATTTCTGGTCTTTTTGAGTTTGAATTTTAACAGGTATTCATATCTCCTGAGCTTAAGTTTAAAATGACCTTTACTTTTCTTTGAAAAACGTATTTTTTGGAGTTTTTTCTTAATTAAATTTTGTTCGTTTTTGATTGCAAAAAGTCTCAAGTTTTTATGGCCTGGGGGAGGGGGTTGCTTACTGTCCGGTTATTCTTGACTTCTAAAAACGGATCTTAAACTTTTAATTTAAATCGAAAGAGGCTTTTTTCAAAGTCTACGATTACCTCTTTGATAAAGACCTTATATATGAACAATAGACAGCTTGCATAACTTGCGGACAGCGATTAGCAACAATGAATGGATTGAAAAAATAGCTCCAATAAGGGTGTTTTGACCATTTTACTTGCTGACACAAAGGGATCACGACTGTTGCGACACAAATGGTGTGTGACACAAATGGATCACTGGAATTGACCTTAATAGGATTTTTTGTGCCAAAGCGATTTTGTATCTATCACAGAATATGTATTTTAACCTTATAGTTGGATAATTATAATAGATTTACTATGTGTTCTTCCCATACAAAACTTTACCTTATTAAAGTCTTTAGGGTGGTAGCTGGCAGAAGGAAGAAAACTTTAGCGTAGACAGTAGGAGAGGGGGTAGGTGAGGTTGGAGACTCATCCAATACGGGGCGGAACTTCACTTATCTCCTCCGTTCCCAATTTAGGAGATTAGACAGACTCATTGGGTTGTAGAATGTTGGACCGTTTGAGTTGTGAAAGACGTTAAAATACTCAAAAATATTTTATATTTTCAGTTATTGCAGGATTAATTTCATAGATTGTGGAATGGCGAGCCCCCTGGCCCATCATTTGGGTGAGCCTCAACTCATAATATACAATTTTTCATTAATTGTTCCGTGTTATGTGCATATATTATTCTATATATGTTATTTTGAGTTATACTTTAATCGCATTGCGTTCATTTTTAAGGCTTGAGATAAAAAATGAAACCTTAACGGAGACAGTGGTGGGGGGAAGTCTCCCCCCTCACATGCATAATTGAGCAGCCACAGAGAAAGTAAAACAAATGAAATTAATCTGTCTTTTTGACAATGTCTTTTTTGAAAACATACGAACAAAATCGTCTAAAGGAACCTGAAGTGCTATCTCTGATACTTTTATTGATTCTTTATTACCGTTACTATCAGATGTAAAATTTAGAATATAAACAAATTGATTTAGTCATCCCCCTCCCTGAATAATTCAAATTTAGAAAACACACCACTAGAAAATTCCTCACCCCTCAAAGAACATTTTGTTTTCCTGCTGATAATTCCTCCGCGTTAAATTCCACCCAGCAGAAATTTCCCAGCCTTGGAATATGCTCCCCCAAACATATTCCCCTCAGATAATTTCGGATATTCTTAAAAATTGAAGCTGAAATTTCTACTCAACTTTTAAGGTCAGAAGCAATGCTATAGCGTTACCTAAGTAAAGAGCCATAAGGGTTCAATGAATTAATACTTATTTATTTTTCCAGGGGCACTTTATGTCGAAGAGGTGGTCGCATAAACTTTGTAAAGGGGTTCATTGAATTACAAATTAAAAATTATAGTGCTCTTATAACAGGGGCGGATCCAGGATTTTTTAGGGGGGGGGGGCGCAAAATAGGTTGATCCGATAAACTTGCGTTAGGAGCAAGTTTAATTAACGCAATCTTGCGTTAATTAAGTAAATTCCAGTACTTTAGACTACGTCAGGGGGGGGTGCGCCCCTCGCCGCTCCCCTGGATCCGCCACTGCCTTACACTCTCTGTTTCTTTCCCTGTTAGGGAGGAGAGCAGACGCCTAAGAGGTGTGTGTTAATACCAAAACATTATAACTCTCATTGGGCCTTCAGGTATAAACAGAATTAGTTCAAGGGGAGGGGTGTGGAAAAAGGGCGTGGGGGCGGTATTTGCCCTTCGATCGATTTTGACTCGTAAAAGCTGGACTAGAACTTCCTATTTCCAATCAAATGAGCCGTCTCTGAAGTTTATACGAGAATCCCTTCCTACCCCCGGGCCCTGGGGGGTTTTGTCGACGCCAGAGTTTTGTTACTTAACCTTTTAACTATTTTTAACAAATTTTTATCTTATGCATTTAGGGCGGGGAGGACGGGGGGGGGGCTAGTTGCTCACCAATCTCTTTTGACTCTTAAAAAGTGAACAAGAACTTTCAATTTCCAATCAAATAAGCCCTCTCTAAAGTTTATACGAGTATCCCTTCCATAAAAAATAATATGAAGGATTCGGAGAATCCTTAAATTACAACCCTTGCCCTGAGGGCTGTCGAAGAGTTGTCGTCCTCAAAGACCTAATTTCCAGACCTTAAAACTACGTTTAATAAAACGGCTATCTCAAAATTTTTATTGTATGTGTTTGGGGAAATGGTGGGCGTGAGTGTGGGTTTAGTGGTCCTTAAATCACTGTCGACTATTAAAAAGGTCCCTAGCCCTTTGAATTTCTACTAGAATGAGCTTTTTTTGAAGTTTCTACGACATCTCATTCTATAGTAGCCTTATATGCCCCCAGGGTATAACTTAAAACCCTTGCCTTGGGGGTTGTGGGGGAGTATCTTCCTCAAAAACATATGTTCTATCTGAAAATCAACTACGCTGAACAAAATGGCTATCTCAAAATTTTGATTGGATGTGTTTGGGGGAATGATGGGCGTGGGGGGCTAGTTGCCCTCAAATCACTTTCGACTATTAAAAAGGGCACTACCCCTTTGAATTTCCAATCGAATTAGCCTTCTTTGAAGTTTCTACGACAACGACTTCTATAAAAGCCTTATATGCCCCAAGGGGATAAGTAAAAACCCGTAGCCTAAGGGTTGTAAGAGATTGTCCTCCTAAAAAACATATTTTCTATTTCAAGAAAAACTACGCTGAACAAAATGGCTGTCTTAAAGTTTTTATCGGAAGTATTTTGGGTGATGATGGGCGTGGGGGGGGGGGTCTAGTTGCCCTCCAATCACTTTCGACTATTAAAAAGGGCACTAGCCCGTTGAATTTCCAATCAAATGAGCCTTTTTTGAAGTTTCTACGACAACGCCTTCACCAAAAACCTTATATACCCCCAGGGCATAACTTAAAACCCGTGCCCTGAGGGTTGTGGGGGATTGTCCTCCTCAAAAACATTTTATATCCGGAAATCGACTACGCTGAACAAAATGGCTATCTCGAAACGTTGATTGGATGTGTTTGGGGGAATGAGGGGCGTGGAGGGGGGGGGCTAGTTGCCCTCCAATCACTTTCGAATATTAAAAAGGGCACTATCCCTTTGAATTTTCAATCGAATGAGCTATTTTTGAAGTTTATACGACAACACCTTCTATAAAAACCTTATATGCCCCCAGGGCATAACTTAAAACCCTTGCCCTGAGGGTTGTGGGGGAGTGTCCTCCTCAAAAATATATTTTCTATCTGGAAATCAACTACGCTGAAAAAAATGGGTATCTAAAATTTTTGATTGGATGTGTTTGGGGGAATGATGGGTGTAGGGGGGGGGGGGCTAGTTGCCCTCCAATCACTTTCGACTATTAAAAAGGGCACTAGCCCAATGGATTTCTAATCGAATGAGCCTTTTTTGAAGTTTCTACGACAACGTCTTCTATAAAAACCTTATATGGCCCCGTGGCATAACTTACAACCAGTGTTTTGTGGGTTTTTGGAGAGTATACTCCACAAAAACATTTGTTCTACGAGGAAATCAACACAGCTGAACGAAATAGCAAACTAAAAATGTTGATACTATAGGTATAGTGAACGGATGAACAGAGAGGGGGACTAGTTGCCCTCCCATCAATTTAGACTATTAAAATGGGCACTAGCCCTTTGAATTTCCAATCGAATGAGCCTTTTTTTGAAGTTTCTACGACAACGCCTTCTATAAAAACCTTATATGCCCCCAGGGCATAACTTAAAACCCTTGCCCTGAAGGTCGTGGGGGAGTGTCCTCCTCAAAAACATATTTTCTATTTGAAAATCAACTACGCTGAACAAAATGGCTATCTCAAAATTTTGATTGGATGTGTTTTGTGGAAGGATGGGCGTTGGGGGGGGGGGGGCTAGTGGCCCTCTAATTACTTTCGACTATTAAAAAGGGCAATAGTCCTTTGAATTTCCTATTGAATGACCCTTTTTTTAAGTTTGTATGACAACACGTTATACAAAAACATTATATACCCCAAGGGCATATCTTAAAACCCTTGCCCTGAGGGTTGTGGGGGAGTGTCCTCCTCAAAAACCTATTTTCTATTTGGGAATCAACTACGCTGAACAAAATGGCTATCTCAAAATTTTGATTGGATGTGTTTGGAGAATGATGGGCGTAGGGGGGGGGGGGGCTCGTTGCACTCCAATTACTTTTGACTATTAAAAAGGGCACTAGCCCTTTAATTTCTACTCAACTGAGGCTGTTTGGAAGTTTCTAGGACAACACCTTCTATAAAAACCTGATATACCCCCAGGGCATAACTTAAAACCCTTGCCCTGAGGGTTGTGGGGGAGTGCCCTCCTCAAAAATATATTTTCTATCTGGAAATCAACTACGCTGAATAAAAGGGCTATCTAAAAATTTTGATTGGATGGGTTTGGGAGAATGATGGGCGTGGGGGGGGGGGGGGGGCTAGTTGCCCTCCAATCATTTTTTACAATTAAAAAGGGCACTAGAACTCTCGATTTCCAATAGAATGAGCCCCCTTTGAAGTTTCTACGACGACTCCTTCCATATGAAGTGCCTCTGGGGAAAAAAAATAATTATAATAAAACATTGGAGCCAAAACATCTCAGAACTTCCTAGTCAACTGAGCTAATTATAATTAGCCTACTGATAATTATCAGTATAAAATGTAGATTAGGATTTACTTACTTGAAAACTGCCAGGTGTATTTCTACACTGACCACCGTCGCACAATAGGTTGTCAATGGCACATTCATTTACATCAGTACAAACTTTTCCAGTAGGATCGATTTGATACCCAGGGTTGCAAATACAGCGGTAGGTCCCTAACAAGTTTTCACATGCTCCATTTTGGCAGATATTGGGGTTCTGCGCACACTCGTTAATATCTGAAAAAAAGCATATTGCATACACTACAGTTATATATAGTCGTAAGTGGACCTATGTCATATTATTGACAATAGCTTTTCCAGCAACAAGTCAAATAATACTGAACAAGGGCCTATACTGCACATTGGTTGATGCTGACATTTAACTTACAATTGATAAGCAAACAGTTTATGGCAGCTGTAAGTAAGGACCGACTTGAACTGAAACTCTAAAAAACGGAATTTTGATAACAATTAACGCAGCAAAAGAAGCGGATTTTTATGCAGATTCCAAATATATAAAATTCATTAATTTTTATGTTAAAACCTCCGACAGTAAAAACTTCCCAGCCTGAGAAAATTAGTCTGATTTTTAAAATAGGGGGAAATTACCCCCTACAAATAAGCGATCTTAATGAAAATCCTACCCCAGATCCATATCAGGAAATCCTGCTGTAGATGGTCTAAGCTTCTATCTACAAAATGTGAAACTTCGTATTTTTTGCCAGAAGAAAGATCACAGATGGGTGTTTATATGTCTGTTTATTTTATGTTTTTGTTTTTGAGGCGTTACTCTATTTAAACAATGGTCATAGAAGAACGGGAGAGAGCTCATTCGAACGAAAATCTAGAGTTTTAGTGCCTTTTTTAAGTGACAAAAAGATTGGAGGGCAAATACACCCCTTCCCGTCACCTCCCCTTTTCCCCAGAGACGTCCATTCAAAATTTTTAGAGAGGCATTGTATTCAGAATAGTTGAAAGGTCCAATAACTAAGCCTTTGGGGATGAAATGACCTTCACACCCCCTGGGTGTAGGGTGAATTTTATGCGGAGGGGGATTTTTTCATGGAAGAATTTTCCACAGGGAGGAAAGTTTCCAGGAGGAATTTTCTAAGGAAAAATTACATGGAGGAATTACATTTCTAAGGAGGAATTACATGGGGGAAAGAGGATTTCCTGACACGATCTGAAAAACGGTTAGAAATACGCTTTTTCAACTGAAAGTAAGGAACAACATTAAAACTTGAAACGAACAAAAATTTAATCTGTATACGAGGGGGGCTACCCCTTACTCAACCCTCGCTCTTACCCTAAAGTTGACTTTTTGTCACAGTTCTTTTAAAAAGAACGTTCAAGCACAAGTGCCATTGATTTTGAATGGGAAATATTTTTGAAGAACTTTAAGACTTTAGCGTGAAGAGCAAACGTTGAGGAAGGGGCAGCTCCCCTCATATACGGAATAATTTTTGTTCGTTTTAAGTTTTACTGTTGCTCCTTACCTTCAGTTGAAAAACATTTTTCAGGTTCATTTGTTAAGAACCAGTTTTTAAGACTATGCTTTACTCTTCAGAGACATACTTTTTAGTTCAGAATCAGATTTAGAAATAACAACCTGTGAAAATTCAGAGATATTTTTGGTCTACACTCTTCATAAGTTTCTTGATATTAATAACTTCTGCTGAATGCACTGATCGGTCTGTTCTTAGAGAGAGCTGAATTGACGTCAATAATGTAGCTAACGTCGGGACCAACCTTTGTATTAACTGGAAATCTAGAGTTCTAGTGCCCTTTATAAGTGACAAAAAAGAAAGAGAATTATTAACCGGCTGTTACGAATAATGCCAGATATCGCTTCAAATGTTTTAACTACCAATACATGTTTTTATATAGTCTTGGTTTTAAGATGACTCTTTTATTAGCCCAATAGTCGATAGAACATATACAGGGCGGCAATAAATCCTGATAGATAAACCAGTTGCTTTGTCTTTTCCAAGAGCCTAGGGCTGCGATGACGAACCTATGAGAGGCATGGCATATCTGAGACACAGTCATTTTGAGAGAGACGTCGAAACCTTTTGAGCAACAGCAGGTAATGTAAATTTGTCTCTTGATTTGACTTCCTCTTTTACTCCCATGTGTATTAAAGCGTGCTTGCACAGAGGTGGAGACAGGATAGGGAGCATCGCCACATAATTTGATCCCCATATTAGAGGCCTAAAAGTGCTTAGCAGTGTTTTCTGGATAGAAAAACGAGAATTCAATTTTGAATTAGTTATTTAATTTCAGTTTAGTTCTCTAGTAACACACTAAACAAAAAAACAAAAAAAAACAACTGGGCGATTTACTATTGAGCAGAGTGCAACCTCTAAACAATAAAAACTAACTAACAATCACTTCAACAGTAGTTAAAACTAGTTTTAGTTAAGGCAGATTATACCATTTCAATAATCCCCTTTTCCAACGTAAAAAAATTCTCTTTTTGTTTTAACTGTAGATGATATTTTCTCCCTTACAGGAATTCTTTAATACTTTTCATGATAAAAAATAATAAAATTAAGGCAAAGTATGTTTTAAAACCCAAGTTATAGGGAAAAAAAACTTGCAACCTTGTGCTGAAGAAAAGCCCAGGATTATGCAATATAAGCTTTTCTATCTTTTTTTCTTATTTTTAGTAGAAATATGTATTTAAAGATTACCGTCTCCGCTATGGGTAAGTCCAGCACCATGTGGACAAAGCTGTTCAAATTCGTCACTGCCTGGCTGAGGACAAGCTTGACAAGGCGTTCCCCATCCCATGGGTGATCCCAATATCACTGTACAGCAACAGCATGATGATTTAGATACAAGACTCATCGAGGGGTTAAGACACTGACCATCTCTAAAGTGGGCATAGCAGACATCACGGCGTGAGTCTAAAATAATAAAAAAATCACCTTCAAATGACACGCAAAAACAGATACACTTTATTTAACGTTACACAGTCATATTCAGGATCAGTGGCGTCGATTGGGGGGAGCACTGGGTCTATGCCCCCCCAGAATCACCGAACAGACTTTAGAAAAAGAAACTTTTAGAAGGTATTTTCATTGAAATTGCCTATTTTGGTATTTTCATTGAAAAAATAGAAAAATTCGACAAATTTGCCAACCCCCTCCTAAACACCCCTGATCAAGATTTACACTTCCGAAGCATGTATTCACTCATAAGCATTGTGAAGCTTAGACCAAACACAGTGCTAGAAACCTGTTATTTATTGTAAATAGTTGTGCCTAACAACTAGCAAGTTAAACCCTTACAAACAGAAATTTCACCACCTCACCTTTTAAGGATCGATCCAGTTTTCTCCAGAAATAATTCAAGAAAAACCTACTTCTCCGAATTTCCCAATCTGCCTATAGAAGAGTATTACTGTTCAAGTTTCTTAGTAATAAATAGAATTTATAGCAAGGCTCAGTGCAGCACATCTGATAGGCACAACAAAGCCCGGAATATACAGTAGGCGAACAAGCCTGTGAGATTCTCACACGTATTTCCCTGAAACAATTCTCATTGCTTGTTTCTGCCATTGTACATTCCATGATAAAAGTATTTAAAAAACGGTTATTTTTTAAGGAAGTAGGCAGATCATTGTGAAAAACGCCACTAACATTGTTGTTTATCTAGTGTGTGGAAGGCCATTCCTAATGCAATCGAAACTACAGACATTTCGTTTCTCCACAGTCCAAACTACGAATGGAAAACACTAGTATACAAAATGACCTAAAGGCTTACAGCTACACGTCCATTTTCAAATTTAAGTAAAAGGATAGGCTGCATCCACTTCATTATGCTACGTCATTTGCATGTGAAACTTTAAGGATCTGTAGCATTTTTACAAGCATTTTAGAATTTTTTTTTCTTCTGCACCTTCTGTGGAAAGACACAAAACAACAACAAAGACCTTTGAAAAAAAGGACAAAATAAATATCTAAATAAGTTTGAATCTTGGTCACCAATTACCTTAATTAAAAGTCCTGGTACTTCCAGGGAACACCATTCCTTTCGACATCTAGTAACTTCTTGAAAGCTTCATCGTTGATGCTGAGACCGTTGTATCTGAGAGACTATTCCAGTGGCAGGAGAGAAACTGTTGTTGGTGTCAAGAGTCGGTGATTCAAGTGAAAAATTTCAATATTTTCGACATAACACCTTTACAGCAAGTGTTGTTTTCTTAGACCACACAGCCGTTCTAAGACGAACAAATAAACTTTCAAATGGGGATAAATCCATTTATTTAGACAGTGAAAAAAAAAACAGGTACAAATGTCCAGATATTGTGATCGAAATATCTGGATTTTTTTACCTGTTTCTTTCACTGTTTAAATAAATGGATTTATCCCCATTTGAAAGATTATTTGTTCGAAAAATTATAGTTTTTTTTTTATTTGTACATTTAAACATACAGAGTTGAAACTCTTCAAATACGATTGGTTTTGTCTCTCCAACTATTAGGAGGGGGGCCGTTGTATAGCTTAAATATCCTCTAAAGACACATCTTTCTAACAATAAAAAGAAGAAAAGAGAAAGGTTGCTAGTGGTAAACTGCGGTAACATTTCCTAACTACTTACCTAGACATGAGCGACCATCCGGCCCAAGACTGAATCCAGGGGGACATTCACATTTGAAGCTACCTTGAGTGTTCACGCAAGTTCCACTTTTGCAAGCATCCTGCAGTGTAGAACACTCGTCAATATCTAAAATGAAAAATGTTAATGCGATAATTGCTTATTCAACAAACTATCAATTTAGCTGTCGCTTTTGATAAGAAAGCAATAACATTGGAAACAAAATCAAATGTTCCAACGAAACAAAAGTCAATTCTTCCCTTTTCACTAAATCACTCTCGTTAGAGAATTTTGTTCATTTCAAACATCCTGTTTGGCATAATTCTTCATGTTCTTATATATAGGTCATTTTCGAATTCTATTCCTATATGTATGCCCTACTCAACTAAGCTGAGCCTCAATTAGTTCGTTCAGAAATACTGTATCAAAAGGTTCGTGGTGCCAAACTGTAAGTAAGGAGTGACTCGGCCCAAGAGTAACCGAAACTCTAAAAATAAGAATTTTGATAGCAATAGATACATTCAAAGAATTACACTTCTATGCTGATTTCAAATATATAAAATTTATTAAGTTTAATGTTACCAATCAAAAGCTGCGAGCCTGGCAAAAACTGCCTCATTTTGTAAATAGGGGGGGGGGGGCCCCCCCAAAGAGTTAAGAAATTTTATGGACAATAACATCATCAGATTCAACATATCAGAGAACCCTACAGTAAAAGCTTTAAGTTCCTATTCACAAAAACGTAGATATTTCAGGCCAGAAGAAAGACCATGGATGCGTTTTTATTTTTATTTTTTGTCTTTTCCAGGGGTGATCGTTTCGAACCAGCAGTCCTAGAAGATCAGGAGGGCTCATTTGAATCCAAATCAAAAGGTCGAGTACCCTTTTTAAGTTAACCAAAAAGACTAGAGGCTAAATAGCCCCCCTCCCACACCCCTTTTTTCCCCAAAGATATCCAAACAAAATGTTGAGATAGCCATTTGATTCAGCATAGTTGAAAAGCCCAATAACTATACCTTTTGGGTGACATGACCCCCATAATCACTGGAGAAAAGGCTGTAAGTTATGAAATTTGCCCAATGTTCACATATAGTATTTGTTATATGGAAATATACGGAAATGTTTTGGGGTGGGGGATTTTCCATGGGAAGAATTTTCCTCGGGTAGGAAAGTTTCCAGGGAAATTTTATTCGGTGGAGGGCTAGGGAAGGGGATTTCCTGGTATGATTTGAAAATCGGTCAGAAATTAAATTGAAAAAAACAAAAAATTTTCAACTGAAAGTAAGGAGCAACCTTGAAACTTAAAACGAACAGAAATTATTCCGTAAATGAGGGAACTGCCTCTTCCTCAACCCTCGGTCTTTATACTAAAGTTTTACTTTTTGTCGCAATTCTTTAACAAAGACTACTGAAACACAAGAGCCGTTGAATTTCAAGGAGAAGTATTTTCAAAGAAGTAAAACTTTAGCGAAAAGAGTAAGGGTTGAGGACGGGGCATCCCTCTGGTGTACGGAGTAATTTCTATTCGTCTTAAGTTTTAATGCTACTCTTTATTATCAGTTGAAAAAACTTGTTTTTTATTCAGCTGACCGTCTCAAAGACAAGGGGCCCATTAGCGAGTTTTTCCAGCACCACAGAAAACCCCCCCAAAGCTGCCACAATACTCAAATGATATTTTCTTTAAAATCTTTGGTAAAAAAATCATTAAAGTTTCCTTAAATATGTTGACAGCTCGAAAAACTAACCAGATGCTAGTTTAAAATGACGAAAAAATATTATCGTTTACTAATTTGTAAGCAAAGCACTGTCTTATCAATGTACCTACACCATAAATAATACGTCCCCTGTCTTGGCAAGGGCCAACAACATGTCTTCTTTTCAATTTTATTTCTCTTTTCAATTTTTAAAATCACTTTGATTTCTGATCAGCTCACATACTAAATGAACAAGAGAGATAGCTTCGAGAAGACCGTGATTAAAAATTGCCCGTAATTAAAGTCAAATAGTTCGTAAATGAAAGAATTCGCGTCTTTCCTACAATTCTTATATTTTCCATATAACCACTTATTTTTAGCGTTTGTTTTAAAGTCATACCCGAATATACACTTAATACCCACACCCCGCCCTCTTTCCAGACAAATATGTCGAGATCTTACGATTGTTCCTATAATTCATTACACTTTAGATATAATTCACTTCGTAGTTTTTCTTCTTTTTGTTTGTCAGCAAAATCAAAGTAAAAAAAAGTTCAGCAACATACCAACACAAGTTTTTCCATCAGTTCCAAGTTTATACCCTGAGTCACAAACACATGTGAAGCTTCCATCCATATTAACACACTTTCCATGGGAGCACATGCCCCCTCGAGAACATTCATCCATATCAACACAAAAAGAGCCATCTTTGGAGGAAGTGAAACCATTCTCGCAGAGACACAAATAAGATCCAGGAGTGTTTTCACAGCGTCCGTTTAGACAAATTCTAGGATTTTCCAGGCACTCATCAACATCTATAAGATAAAAAGAATTAAAATAACTTATAGGTATTAACTTGAATCATTTCTTCAGACTATCCTGTCCTCTTTCTTTGTCTATCTTAATTTTTTTTTTTTTTTTGCTCCATTGTTTTTTGTTTAGTTTTTTTAAACTTTTCTTTTAATTTTGGTTTCAATTCATAAAAAAATAGTTAAAAAAATTGATGTATTCTCGAACTTTGGAAGAACCTAGCAAGGAAAGAAACTTGCTGAAGGCATACTCACAATAAGATCTTACTAACACCGGTATTTAGCTAGCGCTAGTTTGAGGCAATCGGAATTTTTCACAGAAATTTTCCGCCAATCAGTAAATTCTGGGGAAAATCTGATTGGCTCAAATTAGCGCTAGCTAAATCTCGGTATTAGAAAAATTTCAATGTGAATGAGGCTTAAGATATTTTTAAGAATTATGCCGGATTTACATTGATTTTCCTTCCGGTTAACGTTGGTATACTTAAGTTCAATAGGAATGTAAAATCGATTCTATCTGTCCAATCATAGACCATTTTACATTCTTACCTTAAGTAGCTTATGTTACGGAATGACAATGTGTATCTGGAATTACCCTCAATTCATTTAATTAGTCATTGATTAGTCACCAATCACTTCATGTTGATTAGTCATTGTGTAACCTACTTCTTCGTTTAGAATACAATTTTTTTATTTACGAAAACCAAAAGAAAACGTAATCTCGAGAAAGAAAAAAAACCTTTAATTGAAAGAGTTTAAAGGCTCTAGCAATAAGACTCCAAGAAAAAGCTTATAATGCACGCTAAGTTGGCGAACTCTCTTAGTAATATTGTGAAAGCAAACAATAAACGTTGTTGTTCTAAAGCATATGGATATAGATTTTTTCATGTAATTTTCAAACGAATAGAACGGAAGAGAAACCGTTGAAGTGTCACATTGAAGTCAAAATAATACAAGACTTGTATGCGATTTCCCCAAACAACGAGACTTGCGAAACTACCTTTCTCCTTTTAGCTCGTCCATCGATAGCTGGAAAATTCTGAGGCTGAAAATGTAATTGAAGTACAACTTAAGAAAGCTCTCCCAGCGGACTACTTTATTACCCCTAGGTTTTATTGTTTTTTTTTACTAGAATCTCAGAGACCACAAATCAACAGCAAAGTTCAAAATCACCCACTTAATAAAAAAAAATGATCTTATTTCTTAGGACTATTGGAGGAGGGGGCTTGGGTTGTCACCTTGACTTCATAATTAATATGAGATTAAGGATTACATTTAATTTCTTACCTATGCAAGAAAAGCCACTGGCTGACAATACATAGCCATCCCTACATTGACACTTGAAAGAGCCATCCATATTGATGCAAATTCCATTGGCACACATTCCAGTTTCACCACATTCATTGTGATCTGAATTATAAGAAATAAGTGCTCAGTAAAAAAGTTACAATCCAAAATTTCAAAATCTTAAGGATAAAAATGAAGTATATGCAATAACACAAACTAACATAAATTATAACACTAAATTTTATCGACAAGCTTGCCAGATTATAGCTGAAAACTAAATGGGAAAACAATAAGGAAGGAATTTTTGGCGATCAAACAATGTTTTGACAGATATTAAAAACTATTAGCGTCACTGACATTTTTATATTAACTAAAATTATAATTATAAATAAGTAATTTATAAATCTGAATTCATACACAATTCAAGCTGGAATTGCCCTTTAAGTAATAATTTGTCATGATTTTTCTTCTTAGGAATTATTTTAAGTAAAAATCTTGTTTGCACAGAGTAGGCCTAGGATAGCTTGCATAAATCGTGGCAGGTTAAGTAGGCTAGTTGACTTTAACCAAGAAAGCACACTGGTCAAAATATTCGGTTTTCTTACCCTCCTCGCCATCTGAAGTACCTGAAAAGATGAGTATGCAGTGTTTTACGGTACGCTTAAAAGAAACAGAATCACCAAACGCTAGATGGCAGTGGTCATCTTTCTTTCTGATACTAGTACCAATTTCCATTCTTATAAGTCCCCCATATTCTTAGATTATCTAAAATTTTATAGATCTCGTATAAACTTCAAAGAGGGCTCATTCGATTGGAAATTGAAAGTTTTAGTTCACTTTTTAAGAGTCAAAAGAGATTAGAGGGCACCTAGCCGCAATTACAGATCACCAAACGTAGCCTATTTTCATTACAAATAAAGCGAATAGACTTCGTTGAATCCAGTACTGCCACCGTGTGGCATTACTTCTTTTGCAACTGGGAAGCCTAAAATATAGTTATTGATACTTTTAAATCAATTAGATTCTCAGAATATTAAATTGACTGCAAATGTGTCCTCTTTGGGGTAAAGTGGTAGTTTGGTGCCCTAGAATACCATGAAAACAAGACTTTCCCCAGGCCAAGTCTGTATGGTCCCTTAAAAAAGAGCTTTAAGTTCACGTTTGAATGAGCTACCTCCCAATTATCTTGGACCTTCGGTTTGATACATTCGCCCCTGTGAAAAACAAAACAAATAAACATGCATCGACGACGTTTCTTCTGAAAAAAAAAAATGCGAAATTCCATTTTGAAAATTGGAGCGTGAAACCTCTATGGTAGGGTTTTCTGATATGATGTATCTAATAAAGGGATTTTCAATGAGATCAATTGCTTTTGGGGGGATGTTTCCCCCCTTTTTTCAAAAATCATGCAAATTTTCTCAGATTTTTGGTTTTGGGTGGTTAACAAGAAACTGAAGGAATTTTATATATTTAGAAGCAGCGTAAAAAGCCAATACTGCCGGTGTCACAACTGTCCCGAGAATTCCATTTTTAGTCTTGGTGAATATTGGTGAACTATTAGTTTGGTGAACTATTTGATAAGATTCTATTGTGACGAATTTTTTTTTAACCTGTTCAATTTATTTAATTGAATGGGATACTAAAAAGAAAGAGGATTAATTTGACAGCTGGATAGTAAGTTTAAATTTTGTTTTTCTTTCGCTATTCTATTTTTTTTAATTATCTGAATATATGAGGGATTTAAGTTCGAGGGAGGGAGAAGTGTCCTGTTATGAAAGAGGTACATTTTACATGGCCGTTATAAAATTAAAACATAGTATCTCTGCAAGTGGGATGGTTTTTGAATATCTCTACTTCATCTGCAAACTATTCGAAGGCGTAGGTAATCGCATAAAGGCAAGTCTATATCTGTTATAATCTACAGAAGCAATAAATCTTTCTGTAATTTGGTTTGAGTTTGATTTTTTTTTAAGACTAAATGTATACTAATTAAATATATTATTCATTAAATAAATTGATCCCTTTGCCAGGAATCCTTGTCGTTCTAAAATTTACTATATTTTGCTTCATTTTACATGCAACTTCATTGTTTTTTTTATTTGAGAGTTATTTCTTAAAAGTACTTAAAAAAAACTTATTCCTACAAAAAAAATTTCCAGAAATATATTCCCTGTCACTCAAACACCACGGATACTTTGGCCAGCCCCTGGAAAATTTTCTGCCGCCGCCCTTGATTGAACGCTCATAAAACATTGAACACTATGAAAGTTTTTCCAAAATTCGGTTCTATAAACTTCATAATTGTATCGAACAAATAACAAAATTAGTCAGTAAAATTGCATGTTTCAATTAAAAAAAACTTCTGCATAGGTTTTTCCATGCTGCCGTGTCATCTTTATGCGTTTATAGCCTTTGGACTGAAAATAAGGTGATTTTTTTCCTAAAAAAAAATCTAATAAAAATTTGATTATATCCCGGAGTTAAGAAGCTTCCGCTGAAGTTAAATATTCTAAAAAAAAATAGATAAACATTTTTTTCATGGAAATTTCAGACTTACTAGTAAAATAGTAAGCTTTTCAAATAAAGCTTACTGGTAAGCTTTTCAAATTTCATTCTTTAAATTAAAAAAAAAATAGTTCTCTAAATCAGAATGTTATCCAATAAAAACCGATGGGATAATGATTATCAAGAACATAAAAAGAGAATAGAATAACTGGTACTTAGGCTGTTTCCCTAGTTCAAATAAAGCTCAACGGTGTTTTTTTTTTCCTGAGAAAAACCAAACATTACAGTTGCTTATCTTCTTAATTAAAAGTTGCTTAAAGTTCTTTATTAAAGTTGCTTAACCACCGAATGACACTACCCACACAGAACGACAAAAAGATAAAGTAAGAAAATAATAATAATAACTCAGCTACGCGTCTAAGTTTTTAATTTTAATAGACTTAAAAATTTATGTTTATCATGATATAAACGTCGACTTATTGGAATGGAGTAACAAATTTTTGCCTCAGAGTATCGAAAGCTAAATCTGCTCTTCATATCGGACGAGCTTCATAAAGAAAATTTGAATGGTTATAATAAATACAGTTTCAAAAACAATAGGATGTATTAAAACCAATGCAAAGAACTTAGAATTTTTTTTAAATCGGCTGAAATAGTTTTTTATATATATTTTATATATTTTTATGTTTTTTTATATATAGTTTATTATATATATATATGTATATATATATATATATATATATATATATATATATATATATATATATATATATATATATATATATATATATATATATATATATATATATATATATATATATATATTAAAGCACGACGATTATTTGAAAATCAAACCATCAAATTAGGTCAAATTTCAGAAGTTCTTTTGAAATTTACATAAAAACCCCTTTGGCAATTTACGCATGGAGATTTAAATAAAACGAAAACAATTGAGCAGAATTTACTTACCAATACATGACCTTCCATCTTCAGATAAGTCAAACCCTGGAGGACAAACGCACTTAAAGCTTCCTGGTATATTAGTACATCTACCTCCAACACAGACTCCACTCTCTCTACATTCGTCTATATCTTCACAGACTCCAGAAGTTGTAACTTGGAAACCAGGTTTGCATTCACATCTGTATCCCTCAGGGGTATCGACACACTTTCCATCTTGTCCACAAATATCAGGTCTAAGAGCACACTCATTTACTTGAGTTAATGATCCAGGCTCTGAACATAATGAGGCATACTCGTCTGAAATAATACGAAAAATTATGCACGAGACCCAAATATGAAATACTCCTACGCTTACTTTGACGAACAGAATATCCCAAAAAACATGTTTACGCACCGGGAGGAAGTTGGGGCTCACCCCTAAGAGATAGTTTTATGCATTATCTACTTTTTATAATTTTCACATGCTTAACTGATTGAGTATTTATCTTTTATATATTTGCCCCCCCCCCCCCAAAAAAAAAAATGTAAATACTTCTGATTGAATTCAATATTCATCTTTAAAATTTTTTCCACAACCTATCAGTATAAAGTCATTAAAGCTTTGTTTTTTGTTTTTTTACTAACAAACGGTTCGAATGCAATTTCCAGGTTAAAGCTCGATTTTAATATTTAAGTAGGGGCATACACAGAGTTAAATATGGCCTTAAATTATGATATATTTGAAATTGTTATAATAATATGATTCTTTTGATATATCAATTGATATCAAAATTTCGATTTTTAGAGTTTCGGTTACTATTGCGCCGCGTCACTCCTTACTTAAAGTTCGTTACTACGAACTGTTTGATTCGGTTGTAAGTTAAAGGAAAGGCTTGAATTTATAAACAAAATTAAAAAAAAAGGTTAGTTTATAGTAAAGGCAGTTGATACAAATAGAAATAAAATATGAATATTTCGGTTTCATATTCAGAAATAGAGAAAGAATAATCATATATCAGGCAAACAAAAAGGGCTGAAAAAAAAAACTAAGTTCCGACTTTTTTTCCGCTGCCGTTTTTAAAAATGTTACATGTTTTTTTTTTCTCTCTTTTTTTATGTGGAGGCAATTTCTTCTGAGAAATTATTCAAATTGAGAAATTACACAACACAACGTGAAATCAAAGAAAGAAGGTCAATTGCTTCACTCTGAAAATTATATCACGTCAGATAATTACGCCAGATAATATCTGGAAAGCACAGAGAATATTTTATTCAAAGCAAAACATTACCATATTTACGAAAAGATTGGCCAGAGTAAGTTTTTAAAATTATTCCAGCTTACCATCACCTCTAACTGGACAGAGTTCACAGGTTCCATCCCCCCATCCTTTGCCCATGTTCAATCCACAGCAACAATCTTTCTTTGTTAACTTGATCGGTAGCTTGTTTCTGCAGTTCCCATTTCTTGTTATAGTTGAATAGCAGTTACCACGCCTTACATCTATAATTATTTTGAGAATAATTAAAATTAGTTTGATACTAACAATTTTAATTATAGTTAAATATTTTATTAATGTAAAAAAGCATACACTTAAATTAATAATAAAATCAGAAGTATGCATTTCAAGCTTTAAAAACAGTAAGAAGATAGAAACTACTACAAAACGAAACCGATAACGCAAAAAAACAATTAAAGTGTAAAATGATGATGACCAAAAATGAATACTAGTATATGCAACTAATGTTACTTCATTAACTTTTTGTTACCTGCCAAGTGGGTTATCTATCTTCTAAGAAGACTGCAGAATTTTCTAAGTTTGAAATTGTTTCAAACTATTACGATAAGGTAGGAAGGGGAAAAAGAAAAGAATAAACGGCAAAAAAGGCGCCAATAAAAACCTGATGTATTCAATGAAACAAAATCATTTTGAAAACGTTATGCTTGATTGACTAGCCCAGGGTAGTCAACTTAGGCCTATAACCAGAATCTTGTTTTAAGTTAGTCTAATTCATTTCAGAGTGGGCGGAGTCAATCTACAAAAGAGTTCTTATTATATATTCACAATGGTAAACCAGAAAATGGGAGGGGGAGGGGAGATAAACCAGACAATCAGCCGTGGTTATGGTCTTGAGTAAAATTTTCAATCTTGAATTTTATCAACCAATTCTTATATTGATGAAAACTTTCAATGCTGTTTCTATATTTGTTAAGTTGGAGTGATTCATCATCTAATGTGCATCAGTAAAAGGATGAAATTGTTATTCATGCTTTAAAGGGTGAGCTTATATTAAAAACAGTCATAATGAAAGACAACAAAATAGTGCATAACTTGACATTAATGAAATGACTCATAGCTATATTTCAGATTGTGCACTGTAGTAAACCTACAATTAAGAAGAGAATAAAACACTTTGAACATAATAAGAACAATTCTTAGGTGCAAATTTTCTCGATTTGAATATATAATTATAGCAAATCTGAGAATAGTTAATCTTCTGGAATAATGTGCAAGCCGTATTAGGATATCTTTGTAATGGTTCTGTCTTTGAGACGTGATAGATTTACTAAATAAAAAAGGCTTTAATAAGATGAACAATTTTCAGGATGCATGTTTAATTATAGTTGTCAAGTAAAAATATGTTAAAATACATTTATTTCAATGAAGAACATGGAAATTTGCATACATATATTGTGTACATTGGTGCCCAAAGGATCCCAAAGCACCAACTTTAGGATCCTCATCCTCCTCTAAAATACTCAGCACCCATGACACATAGCCTAGATCCTAAGGTGCTATGAATAGGGAATTTCTTAGGGCTTTAGGAAAAAGCTGAAAGGGTTTCAACAGTTTCACAGAAAGTTTTTTGGCCAAAACACCCTCATTTTGATGCACTTCAATGAGTTTTGTCAACAATATCACGCAGGGGGAGGGTCGTTGGCCAAATCATTAGAAGAAAAGGCCACAATTTGCTTTAATGGCTGAAAATAGTAAAAACAGGCGAATTCTGCTACAGATGTCCTTGGAGGGATTAGGATCCCTAATTGATATGTCTATATGTCATGGGTTTGATTTTCCTGGTTACAAGGTTTAGACCATAATGACCCAGAAAACATATTGAAATATTGCGATGTCTTGTTCCAATATTTAAGAGACTAGATAGCAGGCATGTAGAACATGAATAAATGGCAGCAGCCGAGCCAAATTGGTAGCTCCAACCGCCATTTAATTTTTGACAATGCTGGGTTTTGTTGAAAATGAATTAAGCTGACATAGAATGTTCTTGTTGGTCGTAGAGGATATACAACGTTACAGTATTAGGTACCATGTGTCCATAAAGCCTCGTCTAAGGGCTTATTACATTTGCGGCACAGAAACTAGCTTGTAGGGTAAAATAATACCGATTAAATATTAGAAGTTGCAGATAATGATGGATAATATTTCCTAATTTTAAATGGGAATGATTTGAAGATACATGCATGCGCCATTTTTAGTTTTGCAGACGCTATTAATCTATCGAAAAAGAGTTTCAAGCAAAATTAATGGATATTGTTTAATCTTCAACAGGAAAATAATACTTTTGAAGCAAAGCCAACGGTTAAATACCCATGAAATCCTATATGTTTTCTGGTTGCTGGGCCTTTTATTAGGGCTGTGGCAAAAACTTAATCTTAGACAATAAAGTGTCTAGAGGAAGAGAGGCGAAAGGGGTTCAGTGAGTACGAAGAAAAGCCAAAAAAGAAAGGCATGTCCCCACCCGACATCACTTATCACTTGCAGCATGTAGCCTGGAGAATATGACTGGATTTTTTATAAACAAAATATCACTTTATACTTTCTAAAAGTGCAGATAATACGTAACAATTCAGCCACTTGTTTGGCAGTATTTTGGCTTACCACTTACTATAGTAAAAACAAAATCACCTGGAAATAAAATCCTGTAAACAAACATATTTGGAGAGTTGTTTCCCTGTTCAGAGGCATTCCCCGTTATCCCCATGAGAATCACACAACTATGGCCTGGATTATTTCCTTTTGACATACATAGGTGCAAAAATAACGCTGAGGAAACAAATAGTCTGGGATCTATAGACACAGGATTACGAACACAAATTTGGACTCTGAAACACTGTCGGCAAAGTGAATTCTACATTATGTAAATAAAAAAATCTATAAGAAGTTATTTAAAAAGTTAGTATTGTTACTTTTGGTCCAACCTATGGGTAGAATATACATACTGTTTGGCCCAACGGCCATTTTTTAGGATATTTTCTTTATCCAAGACTACATTAGACAAATAAAAATTTTATTTCATAAAACATTTAATTGACTTCTGTGTATTATTACTTTTGGTTTACCCTAGATACAAGGTCAATATATTATTTTTTATTTGGAATATGAATATCTTTACCAATGCAGGACTTCCTATCTTGGCTTGGTATAAATCCTCTGTTGCACGTACAGAAATACCCATTCTCTGTGTTTGTGCACTGGCCATTTTGGCAGACATCCCCTTGTAAGCATTCATCAGCGTCAACGCATTCGTTTGTGTCCTCATCACGTGTTTGACCAGGTGGGCATTCACAGATAAACGAGCCAATAGTATTCACACATTTTCCCCCTTCACATAGGGCAGGAATTGCTTCGCATTCATCAATATCTAAAAGTACAAATGTAAATATTAGCAGCCAATCAGGAACATTTAAATAGCCATTAACTAATGCATATATAACATTATTTTAATCCTGCTCCTAAGTGTTCTGGAGCAGAATTATAGACTAAAAACCCGACTAAATGATAGTTCTGTACCTACTGAAAAACAATTGAAGTTACTGAAATTGCCCCCTCCCTCTGTTTTTTTTTTGCCTTCCGACCTAGATTTGGAAAAATACCTTTTCTGGTATTTTCCTTTAAAACTACAAATTTAGTTTCAAATAGATTGACACTAAGCCAAACAATTGCCTTACTGTGCTTCACCATTATGTCTGGTGTTGCATATTTGCCTTAAAGGAAAAATAGACAATGAATGAGAAAACAAAAATTAAATTTCAGTTTAAAAATGTAAACATAGATGATGAAAATAGTGGAACTTGACACATTCTGATTGGCTGTAATCGAAATTCTAGTATTTTCCTTGAAAAACTACAAATTTAGTTTCAAATAGATTGCAATTGTCATTTCTAGCCAATCAAGAGAGCTTATGCAGGCTAAACTTTCAAAATTGTAATCCCTATTTTTACTGTCAGAAGATAATGGATGAGATAAGCCAAACAGTTGCCTTAGTGTACTTCACTATTATACGTGGTGTTGCATATTTGCCTAAAATGAAAAAAAACAATTAATGTGAAAATAAAAATTAAATTTCAGTTTAAAAATGTAAACATAGATGATGAAAATAGTGGAACTTGACACATTCTGATTGGCTATAATCAAAAATCCTAGACATTAAGTTCTAGAGTCTAGAACTCCAGGAGCCAAGCTCCTTGTCTAGCGTGTCTAGCTAAGCACCGAATTTCATTTAGGAACGGTCGTTTTCTGGACATTGAAGTCTGGCTAGACACGTGTCTAGACATGGGATTCTAGCTAGACACGCATGTGAACGCCACTTAAAAAACAACAGATCAGAGTGGTTTAAGTTTAACAGACAACAACAGACCAAAAACATGGTTTAAGTTAAAAAAAAATGAATTTTATGAGTTGGTAAATAAATCCTAATCTTCAAAACTTATGAATTTAATCCCCAAGATTTTACCACAATTGTACTGAAATATTCATCCTCGTAGGTAAAAACGACGGAGCAAGTCTGTATTAATTCGTTACGCTCCCTCCCCTCATTAAAAAATATATTTGACTCTGAGGTTTAGAAACCTTCTCCTTAGGGCTCGATAAGTTGCAATCAGAGGTAACTTGAATCGAGAGCCCATTGAAGGAAAACTGTGTAGTAGAAGCGTAGCAAGGAGGGAACTGTTTGAGATCGGTGAATGCAAGAAATATATCCCCCTCCAGAAAAACAAGAGGCGTTTTGTTAGTGTTACCCCCCTCCCCACCTTCCTCCCTGCTTAAATCTACCTTATTTTTTAGATAAAATTTTGTTCCATTTAGCATTTATAATCGTCATACGTTTATCATTATCATACGTTTTGATTGTATGAAATGATTTGTTTTTGCAACTTCTGAAGCACCTTAGTTTCCAAAGAAATGAAGAGCAGCATACAGCTATTCAGTGCAGTATTGAAGCAGTCGCACAATTTATCGCAAGTGGAGACAATTTACTTTGTGAACCTGCTATTATTTGGACCACACCTTCCTTTCCACATTGTAATGTTCGCACGAAGATTCATCTTTTCTTCGACATAATCAGCAAACACACATAAGCTAAATTTCTCGAGACTTTCCTAAATTATCCCCCAAGATCAAAACATTAGTTGTGAGGGCAGAGTAGCGAGATTCCTTTTTTAGAATATTAAAGACAAAGAGGATGACTTACCAACACATTGTCCAGTGTGTATGTTCTTCAGGAAGCCTTTATCACAGTCTAGCTTTTGGGGACAGTGCTCGCATGGATGGCCCCAAGCTTTGCCAATTGTTGCACAGCATAACTGTTTAGTGCAAACAACACCCGGTAGCTGTCCCTGGCAAGTATCACTTTTAACTCTTGTGAAACATGGTCCAGTTCTATAATCTAAAAAGGAAAAAATTCAGAGAGAGATTCACTAAAAATGTGATGGTAATGTGTCAAACATTTTCTTGGTGAAATGCGTGAGTTATACGCACACATTATTTCCCACACAAAATACTGCTTTGAGTTTGATACTCCTTGTTAAATTTCGCTTATTAGAGCTTGTTACGGTCCCAAAATCACACTGGTGTGCCGAGGATTTTCCTCCAGGCAAGGGTGTCCCGTGTTGAGTACATAAAAGAAGAACGAGCGTTTCAACCAGCCGACAAACTGCACGCAACAGAATTGTACAAAAATGTTTTGGAATTTATATGAGAGATTGAGCAGAAATCAAGAACAATCAGGATTTGTCTTGGAATAAATTGCTTATATCAAATGAATAGCTAATATTAGTATCTTATATAGTACAATTAATCTCCACTTTCCACTGCTATATCAGCTCTGTTTTCTTGGCTCAACGAAATATTTCCATATACCTGACATGAATAATTTACGCCAAAAATGCGTCCAAGTCAGACGGGTCTGGGCACAGAACTCAGAGGTATTATAGGCTCACGATACCCAGCACACAGATCACAGAGCATAGGGATTTACAAGCAGGTTTGCCACCCCTAGTGGTTTATCACTATTTCTATTGATTTTTTATGTTGCCTTATTATTTTATTCTGGCTAGTGATTTATAGTGGTTTTTGTTACAAAATTAGTGATTTTTTCCTAAATCTAGCGATTTTTCACAATATAGCGCGTAGATTGATGATTCAATCGAGTAAATCATACAAGAAGCTTTTCAGAGATCGGGGTATAAGCCAAGGGTACCATTCTGGAAAATACAGGGAGGAAGCAAGAATTTTGTTCTTTTCTCTGCATTAAGATGCAAAAAGGCATTTTTAAAAATGTCCAGGGTAAATTTTTGCTTGAGAAAAAACTAAACATCAATCTAAAGGTATTTTTCCACATCTAGAGGGGTAATTTTATCCCCTTCCTGTAGGTGCTCCTGTATAGAACAAGGTAAAGAAACAAAACAATTATTAATTACAATGATAAAGACTATTATAGTTCTGGTGACTTCTAGTCAATGATCTAGTGATTTATGTGCTGATTTAGTTATTTTTATTTCAAGAATCTAGTGATTTTTTTCACCGGGTGGCAACCCTGTTTACAAGGGAGGAGCTTTCGGTTCTTTTAAATGAATTTAATGAGAACTTCACACTTTTAATGCCATTGACAGTGCAGTGCATGGGCGCCCATATGGGGGGCAGATTGGGGCTCCAGCCCCCCCCCTGGCTGAATGATGCTGCCTCGTATTTTATACTTTTGTTTTGAGATTTCTATTATACAGCATAAGAAGTTCCGATTAGACCAGCTAAGCCCCCCCCCCCCCTAAAATTCAGCTTATGGGCGCCAATGCTGCAGTGTTACCCAGTAGAACTAGAAAACTTAAAAACGAACTTAATTTTAATTCAATAGAATTTAGATACCAGTGAAAGGTATAAATTTATTTAAATTCGACCTTAAATTTTCATGAATAATAAAATGTTTAGGGGATTTTTAGTATATATTAATTTAAACAAATGCACACACATATGCCTGTTGTGTCCTTTCAGCAAAACTGCCTCTTTAATCCTCTTATGAACATAAAGCAAGAACTAGAAACAACACATAAGTACAACTATATTTTTATTCCGGTTTTGTGATTAATGCTATGACTTTGCTGAGTAGCACCAGATGACATACTTTTTTTTTTCTTATAGACAAACCTCCATCTAGCCAGTGATGGAGATGAACACAACGAATTCTTCATCTGTTGGTTGGCTTATGCCATCTTTTATAAGATTTAGTTTCATTAAACATTTAAGATAAATGCAAACGTTGCGGCCAATCACAAAGATTAGACTAGAAGTAAAGGCACAGAAACGTCAAAACTTTGGGGGCGATGACATTTCTTCCAAGGCAGAGCAATTTTAATAAGAAGTTTACACCTACCTTCTCCAACCAAAAAATTAAAAAGTCCTCCCCGGCGGGGAATCGAACCCCGGTCTCCCGCGTGACAGGCGGGGATACTGACCACTATACTACCGAGGACACATTATTAATAGATAAACTTAAATAATATGATGAAAAACGTAATAGTAGATAGAATTGCATGTTATTTTTTTAACCGACAAATGAAGTTTAATAACAAGTTCTAAAGAAAGAACCATTCATATTTCTAGAAAAAAACTTAGGAAATACCTCAATAACACAAAGGATAATTCTAGTTGATTTAGCACAGAGCATTTCAAGAGAAATTTTACGAGTTGCTTCTTCTGCAATAAGCATTTCCATGAATTATTTTAAAAAAAATCCATTTCTTTAATAGTCCAGGCGCCACGTGAAGCTATCTTGCTTATTTCCAAAAGTACATGTTGTGTCTGGTACAAATTTTATGAATGCATAGGTTTATAGAATCAATATCAGTGATTCTGATTTGCTCGGGTCTAGCTTTCCAGAGGGGCGGCGTCATAGAAAAAACTTGAAAATTTTTAGGCTGGAATTTGAAAAACCTAGTTTCAGTTTAATTCTCAGCTCACTTGGGGTTTGGGGTCTAGGCTAGACAGAAACGCGGTATTTTTTCCACCTTCGAAAAGACAGAGGAGTATAGCCTAGGCTAGTTTAATATGAAAGTAGGCTAATTCAAACTGAATTGCTGCTAATTCAACCAAAACTACAATATTTATACCTATTAAGCCAAATTCTGTTGTCTTTTTGAAGATAGAAAAATACCATGTTCCTTACTGGTTCAGGCGCCAACAGTCACAACTCCAGGGCCTGTCCCTGAATCTCTTCTTTGGTGAAGCTGCAGATTAGCAACCCCTGATAAAATTATCTTATTTTCACTAAAGCTTAATTTATAGAATCTAGAGTTAAAAAAATAAATAAAAAATATTTTTTTTACTAAGGCTTGATTTATAGAACCTAAAAGATGTACAGAATACTGTCAATGACATTTTTTTTTTATTTATGGTAGGAATTTTTGCAAGTAACGATTGAAATATTTGGATACAGTATTGAATTCTGAATCAAATGGGTATTTTTGTTTCTTAGTTATTTTGTTACGTTAGTATATTCTGAATTAACCAATAAATTGGTAAAGCTTATCAAAAGGTATGGCTTGGGGTAAGGCAGTCCTGTGCTGGTCCTGCATGGAAGTCATAACTGACAATGCAAAGTCATTTGTATTTTGTTAATTAAAGTGCAAATTATGGTCTGGCCTGGAGAAAGCATAGGGGTTTTGAGCCTAATTCATCTTAATTTTTGCTCGGTTTTAGTTTGCCTCGGTTATTTATTGTAATTTCTGTTCGTTTTGAGTTTCATTTATTTGTCGATGCTGATTTGTGGTAGTTTCACACTTGGTAGGTTATTTGATTTTATTTTTGCTCATTTTTTGTTTAATGGAGTTCTTTACTTTTCTTTGAAAAACTTATTTTGTGGAAAAAGGTTTTTTTAATTAATTTCTGTTCGTTTTATCTTGACTCAGTCTTTTCAGGGAAAAAGAAAATAATACTTTAAAATCTTTTTGTTTTTTAAGACTTTATAATTTGGCCTGCTATGTATATGCTGGAGAAAAATTTTCAGCAATTTTTAACAACATACACCATTTTAAAAATATTGGCACAAATATTACTGTTTAATTTAGTTTCATACCTCCTCTAATTGACCTGAAATGGAAAACTTGATACCATTCGCAAGAAAAATCTGTTTACTTTCTTCGGTAGCTTGGATACACTTACATTTTTTTGATTTGGTCAAATTTTAAGAGCAGAAGTAGCCCCGAAAGTTTGAACATAATACCCTCAGTCGTTCTTGGGATACTGCTGAGATGCCTTATTGGGAATAAGCATTAACACAGTGCATTTTGATTTAATCTTATGACAACATTTAGTTTTTAAACATAAAGGCAAATAGGAGGGGGCGTGGGAGGGGGATTAGTTTCCCTCCAATCACTTTCGACTATTAAAAAGGGCATCAGCCCTTTCTATTTTCAATCGAATGAGCCCTTTTCGAAGTTCCTACGACAACTCCTTCGATACAAAGTGCCCTGGTCTAAACAACAACAACAGCAAAAAAAAACAATACATTATACCCACATTGATCTTTACTATAAAAATGTCAAGCCTTCCAATCACTTTCTACTATTAAAAAGGGCACTAGGCCTTTCGATTTCCAATCGAATGAGCCCTTTTTGTGTTTCTACGACAACACTTTCTATAAACATCTAATATGCCCCCACGGCATAAATTACAACTCTTACCCTAAGGACTGTGAGGGTGGTTGTCATACTCCAAGACCTAATTTCCAGAACTTTCAACTACGTTAAACAAAATGGCTATCTCAAAATTTTGATTGGATGTGTCTGGGAAAATGATGGGCGTGAGAGGGGCGTTAGTAGCACTCCAATCACTTTCAACTATTAAAAAGGCATTAGCCCTTTCAATTTCCAATCATATGAGCCCTTTTGAAGTTTCTACGACAACGCTTTCCAAAAAAAAAACCTTATTTGACCCAGGGCATAACTTACAACCCTTGCCCTGAGGCCTGGGGTGGGGGCGGGGGGTTGTCATTCTCAAAAACCTAATTTCCAGAATTTCCTGCAACGTTGAACAAAATAGCTATCTGAAAATTTTGATTGGATGTGTTTAGGAGAATGGTGGGCGTGAGAGAGGTTAGTTACCCTCCAATCACTTTCAACTATTAAAAAGGGCAACTATTAAATTTCCAATTGAATGAGCCCCTTTGGAAGTTTTTACGACAACTCTATCTATAAGAACCTTATATGACCCCAGGGCATAACTTACAACCTTTGCCCTGGGAGCTCTGGGGGCTTTCTCATCCTTAAGTACATAATTTCCAGAACTTTCAACTACCTTGAACATCTCTAAACTTGGATGGCTATCTCTAAACTTTGATTGAATGTGTTTGGGGAAATGGTGGGCATGAGAGGAGGGTTAATTACTCTCCACTCACTTTCGACTATTAAAAAGGGCAATTCCAATTTCCAATCAAATGAGCCCTTTTAGAAATTTCTACAACAACTTTCTATATGAACCTTATATGCCCCCAGGGCATAGATTACAACCCTTGCACTGAGGGCTCCGATGGGGCTATCATCCTAAAATACCTAATTTCCAGAACTTTCGAGTACGTTGAATAAAATGGATATCTCAAAATTTTGATTGGATGCGTTTGGGGAAATGGTGGGCGTGAGAGGGGGGTTAGTCGCCCTTCAGTCACTTTCGACTATTAAAAGGGCACTAACCCTTTAAATTACCAATCGAATGAGGCCTTTTTGAAGTTTCTACCACATCGCTTTCTAGAAAAACCTTATATGCCCCCAGGGCATAACTTACGACCCTTGCTCTGAGGGCTGTGGGGTTGGAGGAGTTGTCACCCTTAAAGACCTAATCTCCAAAACTTTCACCTACGTTGAATAAAATGGTCATCTAAATATTTTGACTGGATGTGTTTGGGGAAAAGGTGGGCGTGAGAGAGGGGTGGGGGGTAGGTACCCTCAAATCACTTTCGAGACTATTAAAAAGGGCACTAGCCCTTTGAATTTTCAATCGAACGAGCCCTTTTTCAAGTTTCTACGACCAGAATTTCCACAAAAACGACTATGCCTTCAGGGAATAACTTATAATCTTTGCCCTAAAGACTATGGGGGGAGTGTTGTAATTAGAAGTGTCATTTTCTTAACTTTAATCTGTGTGAAATAACATGGCTATCTCAAAATCTTGATTGGACGTTTTTGGGGAAACGGTTAACGTGGAGCGGGCGATAATTGCCTTCAAACCCCTTGTGATAGATAAACAGGGTGTCTACCACACCGATTTTCAATTGAATAAGTACATTTTGAACTTCCTACAAAAACAATTTTTGTAAGAATTGTAAACGCCCCCAGGGCGTAACTTACCACGCTCGCCTTAAGTGTTGTGGGGGGGGGGGTTGTCACCCTCAAAGACCTTGTTTCGAGAAATTTAAAATACATTAAACAAAATGACTATCTTAAAATTTTGATTAGATGTGTGTGGGGAAAAGGTGAGCGTAAGAGCAGGGTTAGTTGCCCTTCAATAACTTTCGACTATCAAAAAGGGCACTAGCCACTCCAATTTCCAGTAGAATGAGCCTTTTTTGAAATTTCTACGACAACACTTTCTATAAAAACCATATATGCCCCAAGGGCATAACTGACAACCCTTGCCCTGAGGGCTATGGGTGGTTGTCGTCCTCGACGACCTAATTTCCAGAACTTTCAACTACATTGAAAAAAATGGCTATCTCTAAATTTTGATTGCATGTGATTGGGGAAATGGTTTGCGTGAGAGGGGGTTATTTATCCTAAAATCACTGTTAACCTTTAAAAATGGCATTAATCCCAATGATATATAATCAAATGAGTTTTTTTGAAGTTTCTACAACGACGCGTTCTATAAAAACCTTATATGCCCCTAAGGCATAACTTATAACCCTTGTCCCGAAGGCTATAGGGGGAGTGTCCTCCTCAAAACATAGTTTCTATTTGGAAATCAACTACGCTGAACAAATGGCCATCTCAAAATTTTGATTGGATGTGTTTCGGGAAATGGTGGGCATGGAAGGCGTGTTAGTTGCCTTCCAGTCACCTTTGACCATTAAAAAGGGCACAAGCCACTCCAATTTCCAATTGAATGAGCCCATTTCGAAGTTTCTACGATAGCTTCTTCAATACGAAGTGCCCTGGTCTAAAGGAAAACAAAATAATAAATAATACATTGTGCCGACATCGTTCTTTTGTGCCCCCAGGGCATAACTTCAAACCCTTGCCCTGAGGGTTGTGGGGGAGTGACCTCCTCAAAAATATATTTTCAATCCGGAAATCAACTACGCTGAACAAAATGGCTATCTTAAAATTTTGATTGGATGTGTTTGGGGGAATGATAGGCTTGGGGGGCTAGCTGCCCCCCAAGTTCGAGGGGCTTCAATCACTTTCGACTATTAAAAAGGGCACAAGCCACTCCAATTTCCAATCGAATGAACCCTTTTCGAAGGTTTTACGACAACTCCTTCGATAAGAAGTGCCCTGGTCTAAAACCAAGAAAAGAATAAACAATACATTGTGCCAACATCGTTCTTTACTTAGGCAGCGCTATTGCGCTGCCTATGATTGTCAGCGATGAGCAGCTGCAGACGATAGTAGCAGAGCCTAAACAAGCTTTCAGGTGGACCATGTTAAATACCGTATACACTCAGCTTTTTCAGCCTAATTCACCACTAATGCTGCAGTAAATATCCCCCTCCACTTTCCCCAACCCCCACGCTCAGCAAAGAATGCTCAATCTCATAATTGAACCAAATTCTATTCTAATAATCCCGGGTATCGCGCTATTTATTTGCTCGTAATTTTGAATGGATTTTGACTTTGTAAGATTTAATTTGTTGTACTAAACTTTTAACATACGTGATTGATTTAAATATTATTTAGCAAATTAATTTTTTTGGGGGTTAGCACATTTATATTAATTAATAGCATTGACATCAGCGGGCTACATTAAGCCGAAACAAAAATCACAGGCAGCGCGATAGCGCTGTCTAAGTAAAGATACAGGATAAGTCTAAGCATTACCACAGATTGTGAAACATTATATAGTGGCATATACCCCAAATTTAAATAGTACCGTGTTTCAAATTTGAAAGTATTTGAAAAAGTTAAAGTTAAGATTAGAATTATTAACTTATCCATTGGGCATTATTTGACAAAGAATATCCAGAAAATCTGAACAAACCTTGGCATCATTGCGGCAGAAACTTTAAATTAATTAAAAATTACTACGGACGCCAATTAGAGGGAAAAACCGACGCTCTCAGTTTGAAAATAACCTTCCTCTTTGTATTTTTCTTTGAAAAAACCAATTCTATAGAAACTAAGGAAAAGTTTTTCTTGTGTAAATCAGAGTATGGGGGATATCCATTCCGGAGGGGCGTTGCACTGAATCCTGTTTATGCCTATAATTCCCTTCCCAAGCAAAGCTCGATCTACTAGTGCTGCATGATGAAACTGATAACAACAGAAAAAGAGAATGGGTTCGTACCGCTTATACGTGCACAAAAAAGTCTAAATTGTGAGAAAAGTATACATATTTTGTTTAAATTCACATTATTCTATTCTCAGCAGATATTTCGTACAACATGCTGATGCAGGGATAAATGATCCGAAAGTAGCGCTGGCATTGTGCGACTAATAACAGTAATAATCCACCGAACATTGATGTCAATTCTTTATTCCCTTCTCGGCAGAACTTGAGTGTGGTAGCTATAACAGAAGTACCGGCATTTCAATGACAAATAAGAGAACCGGAGTTTCAATTAAATACTGGAAATAAAAATTAAAACAATTAATGATTCCTGGAGCGGATCCCCCTCTATCAAACTTCCTGACCAAACTACAACCGTTTGATCTGTCTGGTTATAGTACTAATATCATTATAAAAAGCACTTAGCCTTATTTTCTTTTCAATGATTTATTTTTTATCCAGGAAATTATCACTGTATATCTACCTTCTTATCCTTCAATGATTCGATTTCTGTCCTATTTGCAGATATTTTTCAATGATTCGATTTCTGTCCTATTTACAGATATTTTTTTATTTCTAAGTTAAAGAAATAAAAAAATTAAGTTTTTTTCAACTGAAAGTAAGGAGCGACATTAAAAATGAAAACTAGCAAATATTATTATTTATATGAGGGGGGTGCCCCCTTTCCAATGCCTCGCTCTTCACACGAAAGTTTTTAGTAATCTTAAAAAAGCTTCTTATTCTAATTAAGCGGTCTTGTGTTTAAGGAGTCGTTCTTAAAGAATTGGAACAAAAATTCTAAACTTAAGTGCAAAGAGCGAGACATAGAGGAATGGGCAACCCCCTCATATGCAGAAAGAATTTATGTTTGTTTTAAGCTTTAATGTTGCCCCTTACTTTCAGTTGAAAAAGAGTTTTCAAATTAATTTCTGATTGTTTTTCAAATAATGCCGGTAATTTGGCTACTCCTCCATGGAAAATTTCCTCAGCCCACAGAAAATTCTCCAAAGAAAGTTCCTCCCACGTTAAATAGCCCCATCCGGAAAGTTCCCGCGGAATTTCTCCACATGTAGAATTGAGTCGGCAAAGAAAAAGTAAGACAAATAAATATAATTTCCCGTAGGAATTCTAGCAAATTCCCCCCATATAAAATTTCTCCTGGAAATTTCACACACTGAAAACTTCTCTCCCCCACTGGAAAGTCTCCCCGTGGAAAATCCCCCAGCAGAAAATGCTCCTCTGCCGGAAAATGTCTGTATACTTCTCAATAACAAATATTGTACGTGAACAATAGGCTAATTTCATATCATACAGCCCTTTTTCCAGGGGCTGTGGGGGGTCATGTTATCCCCAAAGGCATAGCAACTGGACCTTTCAACTACGCTGAACAAAAAGACTATCTCAAAATTTTGATCGGACGACTTTGGGCAAAAAAGGGAGTGGGAGAAGGGCTAGTTGCGCTCGAATTTTTTTGTCATATAAAAAGGGCCCTAGAACTTGTAATTTCTGTTTGAATGAGCTCTCTTCCGGTATTCTAGAACCATTGGTTGGATACGACCACCCCTGAGAAAAAAAATAAAGTAAATAAACACGCATCCGTGATCTTTATTCTGTCAAAAAATACAAATCCACATTTTTGCAGATAGGAGCTTGAAACCTCTACAATAGGGTTCTCTGATATGCTGAATCTGACAGTACAGTTTTCATTAAGATTCCTTTATTTTTGGGGGGTGTTTTTCCCCTTTTTCAAAAAATCAAGCCGATTTTCTCATGCTCGTAGCTTTTTATGGGTGTCACTGAACTTAAATGAATTTTACATATTTGGAATCAGCATAAAAGTCAATTCTTTTTATGTTTATATTGATATTGATACCCTTTCTCCGAAGCCCTAAGTTTTTTCAAATTTCACGTGTATTTCTCTTTCAAATTACCCATATATTTTTCTCACTATGCCCCCCCCCCCCAAAAAAAACCTGAATTTTTAGGGTACTGAATTTTTAGGGTACCAAGCACAGTGAAAATGATATCCAATCGTTTTGATTGGTCAAGAGTACCTATCAAGTTATGCAGTTTTTGATGGTGCCAAATTTAAGAAAACGAAACGTTGGTGAAAAACCAGCAAAAAATAAGCTAAAAACATACAACACCAAGCAGCTTAAAACCGTTTGGTCTTCCTATGGAGCTGTAGTTGATTATTTTTAGGTTGTTAATGTTAAGTTATTACGGACAAAGAATGTTGTCAGACATGACAAATTGGTTCAGGGGCAGATCCAGGATTTTTTTTTAGGGAGGGAAGAGGGGAAAAATAGGTTGATCCGACAAAAATAGGGGGGAGCGCAAAATAGGTTGATCCGATAAACTTGCGTTAGGAGCAAGTTTAGTTAACGAAAACTTGAGTTAATTAAGTAAATTACACTACTTTAGACTATGCTAGGGGGGCGCCCCCTGGATCCGCCACTGAATTAGTTTTGCTTGTTTACTTTCACGATTCAATGAGGCAACGCTGGCAAAAATTTGACAGTGTCCTAAATACTTCACAATTTTGAAACAGCCAAAAGAAAAATCTAATAAAGTTGCAGTTTTCAGGTATGAATATATCTCAAATGACTCCAGGGGGAGGGGGTGGGGGTACAAAATGTTTTGATTTTGATGCCGTTGGTACTTAAAGCTTTTGTTACCTTTTCATTAACTAATATCTATTTAAAGGCCTGAAAGGAGTCTATACTTTTCAAGAGAGAAAGGGGGGGGGTCATTTTTAGGGCTAAGACAGAGGAAGTTATTTCTGAGGTCATTTCAAACAGAAAAAGGGACGAACTATGCGAAATTTATAGGGATATCGTGAGATCACAAGATTTTTGGAACTACGGACCAGAGCCCACAATCCCCAGCGTATGTGCTTGGTTATGTATAATGTCAATTCCGTACGTACTTGCCGTATCTGTATCAACCGAAGTTCCACACAAATTAACATCATATATCGAATCTGATATACTCAACAGTTCGAATCTTAATCAATTTAAACTGAAAAAATCGTATCCGTAGTTAAGTAGCAATTGTTTTATTCAGATCAAAGCTTTTTTTACAGGATAATTCAAAGGTCACGACAAAGAAAGGTGGAGAGTCGGAAAAGATATGGTGTTCCAAAAACAGATACTTCCGGTACATATCTCACAAGAAATTAGACATTTTAATGGAAATCTTCGAGGATAAGAATATATAGAATATTGATTATTATGAATCATGAATTAAAGACTGAATAAAACATAGAAATGCTAAAAAACAAGAAATCTTAAGTTAAAAAATAATGCATTCATTATCGTGACAAAAAATGGTTGCAATTTGAATTTTAACAATGTAGGCTAAATAGAATACATTTACTCAAATCATGTGTCATAATTTTTTTGCAGGTATAGACTACAATACTTGAAGCGTGATTAACCATATTTTTCTAATTTCATATTCAAGAACAATTTTGTTTTGTTTTCTAGAATCAAGTTATAAGTATTGATAAGTCTAGATGCCCTTGCTAGATAAGATAGATGTCCTTACTAGAAATAGCTGTTGCAAAAAGTTAAACAAGGCCTTTAGGCTTATGAGCAAAGGCACACCTACCGAGTGAGGAAAATGCGGGTTGTGGTGCTGATATTTCGTAGGATGAGAGAACTTCCACCCACCCAGACAGAAATTCTAGATTCCTCTCTCCCCCTAGAGACCACATTTTCGGATGCACCCAGGCTTATAGAAGTGCAGCATACAAGCATATGATTGTTTTTGAATATTTTAAAATGCGCTAAATAAAACATGGTAAAAGAATAGGTCACATATTAAAAGAATATATGTATTAAAAAATACGAACCTGCTTCACATTTTCTACCCGTGAAACCATATACACAAGCACATCTGTCCGGGCCAATACAACGTCCACCATTTTGACAAGGCTCTGAACAAATTGCTACAAAAAATAATCGTTATAAATATTAGAACTAATGAATATATTTAGAAAGCGTCATTAGAAATAAAATGTACAGTTTAGTTTCAAAATTATCCTAGACGTTAGCAACTTCCAACGTACCTTGTCCCAAGTGTAGCCTTTGACCTATTTATTTGCCCGCCCCCCGATGGAAAGGTTTCCAATAAAGTATAGCCTGTAATCAGGCACGTGTGCAGGAATCCATTTTTTTGGGGGGGGGGGGGGCAAATCCCTCAAATCCCTGATTCTGTGAGAAATATCAGAAAATTATGAGGATAAATCATGTCATTTCGGGGGGGGGGGGCCCAGATAACCCCCCTGCGTACGTCCTTGCCTGCAATGTAAATCCCTTGCTTATGTTTCGATATTTCTAAAATTATGTTTTCCGCTCTTTGAACTCATTGAAGTTGAGCTACAGCCGAGGCATGCGTGTAAAATCAAACGAGTCGAATTTAAAAAGAAGTTTAAATTTGGCTCCTGATTAAGAATAAAAATTGTTTAATTTGAAAACAGAAGTTCCGTTCAAAGGACGGAATTCCGTTCTTTTGAGTTCATTTAAGTATTCGGTCCCCAGGTTTATTCATCAAAATGACCGATCTTTGTATATATTAAATAAAAAAAAAAGTTTTTTAACTGACAGTAAGGAGCGACGTTAAAACTTAAAACAAATAGAAATTATTCTGTATATGAAAGAGCTGTTCCCTCCTCAACGCCTCGCTCTTTATGCTAAAGTTTTTTATTGTTTAAAAAAAATAGAGTTGTGAGAAAGTCAAACTTTAGCGTAAAGAGCGAGGCGTTGAGGAGGGAACAGCCCCTTTCATATACGGAATAATTTCTGTTCGTTTAAAGTTTTAACGACGCTCCTTACTTTCAGTTAAAAAAATTTGTTTTTTTATTTAATTTTTGAATGTTTTTGAATTAATGCAGGTTTTGATTTTGGCTCACCGTGCAGGAAAAATAAAAAAAAATTGCATATTAATTTTACTTTTATTTGGTTAAATTGCTTTCTCGAAACTTGTTTAATTTTATTTACGAACATTTTTATTAGTAATAAGTATACGCAACTTATGAATTAACTTACGTAACGCTAAATTCATATGTTTTTAATACGTATATTAGGGGGTTCGCCCCCTAGTCAATACCTTGCTCTTTACGCTGAAGTTCAGATTTTGTTCCAATTCCTTAAAAATGACCCCTTAATCATAAAGGCCGTTAATTAGAATAAATAGCTCTTATGAAAGTACTAAAAACTCTTTGGCTTAAAGAGCGAGGTATTGACTAGGGAGTGAACCCAATCATATACGTAATATTTTCTGTTCGTTTTAAGTTTTGATGTTGCTCCTTACTTTCAGTTGAAAAAATTGTTTTTTATTTATTTAATTTTTGATCTTTTTTTAAAATAATTCTGGGAAATCCAGCGACTTCTTCATAGCAATGTTCCTTCCCCCATGAAAAGATCCTCCCGCATAACCCCCGACCCACCCCCACCCCCACTACCAGAACCCCCCCCTGAAAACGTCTGTATACTTCCCAATAACCAATACTATATGTTAATATTGGGTAAAGTTCATAACTTTCACACCTTCCCCGAGTCATCCTAAAAGACATAGTTATCATTTTTTCGACCATGCTAAACAAAATGGCTATCTCAAAATTTTGATCGGGTGAATTTGGGAAAAAAATGAGCGTGGGAGGGGGCCTAGTTGTCCTCCATTTTTTGGGTCACTTAAAAAGAGCACTAGAACTTTTAATTTCCGTTCCAATGAGCCTTCCCCGATATTCTATGACCACTAGGTCGATACGATCACCCCGGGAAAAAAAAACAACAAAACAAATAAACACGCATCCGTGATCTTTCTTCTGGCAAAAAATGCAAATTTTGTAGATAGGAGCTTGAAAATTCTACAGCAGTTTTCTCTGATATGCTGAATCTGATGGTATGATTTTCATTACGGTTTTATAGCTTTTAGGGGGTATTTTCCCCTTTTTTCGAAAATCAGCCAAATTTTCTCAGGCACCTAATTTTTGATGGGTAGGAATAAACTTGATGAAACTTATATATTTGAAATCAGCATTAAAATATGATTCTTTTGATGTATCTATAGGTATCAAAATCCCGTTTCCTAGGGTTTCGGTTACTATTGAGCCGGGTCGCTCCTTACAGTTCGTTACCACGAACTGTTTGATACTGTGGAACATTGCGCCCAAGTCATGATTTTTTCAAGCCAACTACGAATGTTTCCCGAATGTAATTTTGCTGCATTTCTGAATTAGAAAAAAACTTCTTATCGATTAGATTAGGGATATCCTTAGCATCAGAAAGAGCAACGTTTTTGAAAAACAAGTTTTTTTTCAACTATAAATAAAAAGTGACGTTGAAACAAACGTCTCTGGCGCCATGCGAATGAACTTACAGGCTTCTAATCACCTAATCATAAAGGCTCTTTGGTCGGTAAAGGAGAGG
Source organism: Artemia sp. Qi Xiang Cuo (assembly GCF_049724085.1). Taxonomy (NCBI): domain Eukaryota; kingdom Metazoa; phylum Arthropoda; class Branchiopoda; order Anostraca; family Artemiidae; genus Artemia; species Artemia sp. Qi Xiang Cuo. Next base: position 28,538,930 of record NC_142802.1, on the reverse strand, counting down.
GAATACATACGAGTAATTTAAGCATAAAAAAAGGAAGAAAAATGAAGAACGGAGCATGGAGAAAAAAAAGAAAGGAAAAAAGGAGCATTACTAAGGAGAATATATCACCAAACCGCAAGAAAAAAATAAATAGTTGAAAAAATGATTGCATAAATTAAATAGATTAAGTAAAATAAACTAGATTTCAATCAATGCAACGAAAAAATAAAAGAAAAAACAAACATCTAAGAAGCCAAATACAAAAGAGGAAGTGACAAAAACACCCTTAGTGGAAAATAAAGAAGAAACAAAGGTCTGAACAAGGTTTAATAAGACTTTTAGACAAACATGACATCTTAGGAGAAGTTCGACTCATTTTATGTCAAGTTGTTATCTAAATGAAAAGAAAATAAATTCCATCGAAACGCTGCATTGTCCAAACGAATCTGTTTCAAACCGTCGTATATAGGCTAGTGAATATGATCAAGATTACCCACAAAATTCTTTCGCTGTGGAGGAGCAAGCTTCCAAGATTTTTGTTCCATATTCTTTTTCTTCTGAGAAGTTTTAAACTTTTCATCTGTAACAACACTTTACAATGTATGGTCACCCAAGGGGAGGAAAGCTCTACGTATGTCTTCATTGGATTATAAATCTAAAAGTTATCCTTACCCTCAGCGCAGTTTTCTCCAGTATAACCTGGTTTACAGACACATTTTCCGTTGATACACCTTCCACCATTGGAGCAAGTAGCACGACACTGCGCTTCCAACAGTTCTAAAATAAAAAAAAAAAAATAAAAATTTGGAGGGTGAAACTGCAAATATACATGCGGACACAAAACTTTATAGAGTTAGAGTTGACGTACAGGAAAGTGCACACATGTTTTTTGAGGTGGGAGGGGGGGGGATTGAAAAGAAAACGCAAGGAGTTAGGACAAAATAGCAATCACGTGGAAAATCGTGAACATCTCTAGATTTTGAGATGATGGCAGGGATCCAAAATCCCCTCCTCACCCTTTGTAAACGCCTAGGTAACTCACCGCTCTCAACGCCTGGGAACTTCTACTTAACAGGTTTTAAGGTAAAGTACGGCAACATATGCCTAATCATAGGCAGCGCGCTAGCGCTGCCTAAGTAAAGAACGATGTCAGCACAATGTGTTGTTTTTTGTTGTTTTTTTTTCTCCATACCTAGGCACTTCGTATCGAAGGAGTCGTCGTAGAAACTTCGAAAAGGGCTCATTCGATTACAAATTGGAGTGGCTAGTGCCCTTTTTAATAGTCAAAAGTAATTGGAGGGCAACTAAGCCCCCACCACCCACGCCCAACATTCCCCACAACACATCCAATGAAAATTTTCAGATAGCCATTTTGTTCAGCGTAGTTGATTTCCTGAGAGAAAATATATTTTTGAGGAGGACACTGCCCCACAACCCACAGGGCAAGGGTTGTAAGTTATGCCCAGGGGGCATGTAAGGTTTTTATAGAAGGCGTTGTCGTAGAAACTTCTAAAAAGGCTCATTTTATTGGAAATTTAAACGGCTAGTGCCCTTTTTAACAGTCGAAAGTGATTGGAGGGAAACTAGCCCCCCCAACCCCCATCATTCCGCCAAACACATCCAATCAAAATTTTGAGACAGCCATTTTGTTCAGCACAATTCATTTCCAAATAGAAAATATCTTTTTGAGGAGGACACTCCCCCACAACCCTCGGGGCAAGGGTTTTAAGTTATGCCCTGGGGGCATATAAGGTTTTTATAGAAGGCGTTGTCGTAGAAACTTCTAGAAAGGCTCATTTGATTGGAAATTCAAACGGCTAGTGCCCTTTTTAATAGTTGAAAGTGATTGGAACTAGCCCCCCCAGGCCCATCATTCACCCAAACACATCCAATACAAATTTTGAGATAGCCATTTTGTTCAGCGTTGTTGATTTCCAGATACAAACTACGTTTTTGAGGAGGACCCTCCCCAACAACCCTCAGGACATGGGTTTTAAGTTATGTCCTGGGATATATAAGGTTTTTATAGAAGGCGTTGTCATAGAAACTTCAAAAGGGGCCCATTTGATTGGGAATTCAAAGGGCTAATGCCCTTTTTAATAGTTGAAATAGTCAAACTCAAAACGAGCAGAAATTAACATAAGTTGGGCGCAAAACCCCTATGCCTTCCCAAGGCCAGAACAAAATTTGCACTTTACTGAAAAAATATAAATATTTTTACTTTTATAACTTTAATAAATCAAATAATTTTAACATTTTGATTACTAAATATCAGTATATGTATATTAAACCGACATTCATTTGTATTTTTTCAGTAAAGTGCAAATTTTGTTCTGGCCTTGGGAAGGCATAGGGGTTTTGCGCCCAACTTATGTAAATTTCTGCTCGTTTCGAGTTTGACTCGGTTATTTATTTTAATTTCTGTTCGTTTTGGGTTTCATTTATTTATCGATGCTGATTTGTGGTAGGTTATTTGATTTTATTTTTGCTCATTTTTTGTTTAATGGAGTTCTTTACTTTTCTTTGAAAAACTTATTTTGTGGAAAAAGTTTTTTTAATTAATTTAATACAGAACTGTCAGAATCCAGGATACACCTGGATCAGACTGGATCAGAGGATCAGAGTCATGTGGCTATGAGATGCAAGTGACATGGATCTGACACTGCCCCATGAGAAATGAGAATCAGAATGTCGCCTCTTTCAAACATGAGATCATTTTGAAAGACAAGCATCTAAGTAGCAATGAAAGGTCGACTTATAGTTTATAAGCTGTACATTCAAGGTTCTCCATTATATCAGATAAAAATAAATAATAATAATAATAATGCAACAAGCTAGTAACAGAAAATTAACCTATTATGCTTGAGTAATACACCTCCCTCGGTCGTCTTTACTAGGAGGTTATTGATAGCATCTGACAAAAAGATATATGGCAGAAAACAAAATGGAAAATCATCTTCAACGAGCGGTAACTTAGTAAAGAGTGACGATTCTCCTGTGCATTCTTTTTACCAGCCTAAATACATAGGACGGACGATCCAACGAAGTTAAGAATAGTACAAATGGCGTGAAATTAAAAATTCTGGCGTCTTTTTTGGAGGCCAAACTCGATCAGAGGGCAAACATCCCGCCGTTCAACATCCTTTGTACCCCGGATGCGTCACAGCACCATGTGCCATCAGATTGAAATATCGAAAATGGCGGTTTTAATCAGAGCGGTTGTAAGATTTCGTTAGAATGATAATTTTCTTTCAAACCGCAACATGATCCGTGCAACCTCAAAAGCAAGGGAGCCAAATTATGGAAAATCCCATTTAAAACAAAAGTTACGCATGTACATTTTAGTACAAGGGTAGACATCATGGGCACCCATAGGCTGAAGTTTAGGGGGGGATTACCTGGTCTAATCGGCCTCAAGATAAAATATCATAAAGAGCCTAAGTAAAGAGCGATGTGGGCACAATATATTGCTTTGTTTTTTTAGACCAGGGCACTTTTTATAGAAAGAAATGTCATAAAAACTTCAAAAAGAGCTCATGGAGGGCAACCAGCTCCCCCCCCCGTCAATCACTTCCTCAAACACATCCGATCAAAATTTTGAGATAGCCATTTTTTTCAGCGTAGTTTAAAGGTCCGGAAATTATGACTTTGAGAATGACCCTCCCCCCACAACCCTCAGAGCAAGGGTTGTAAGTTATGCCCTGGGGAGTTATGCCCTTTTTATAGAAATGGCGGTCATACAAACCTCAGAGGGGGCTCATTTGATTGGTAAGCAGAAGTTCTATTGGCCTTTTTAGCAGTCAAAAGTGATTGGAGGTCAACCAGCTCCCCCCCCCCCCGTACACAAATCATTTCCCCAAAGACATTCAATCATAATTTTTTAGATAGCCATTTTGTTTGTCGTACTTTAAAAGTCCAGTAATTATGTCTTTTGTCTTTGAGGATGAGAACCCCCTCACAGTCCTCAGGGCAAGGGTTGTAAGGTATGCCCCGATGGAATTTAAGGTTTTTATGAAAACGGTGGTCGTATAAACTTCACAGAGGGCCATTGGATTGGAAATTGGAATTTGAAGAGCCATTTTTAAGAGTCAAATTTATTGGAGGGCAGCTATAACCCAACCCCACGTCATATTTTTCCCAAAAGCATCCGATATAAATTTTAAGATAGCCATTTGTTCAAAAATAGTCCAAAGGTTTTACAACACGGCCTTTGAGGTTGACACAACCCCCCAGAGTATGGGCGTAAGGGTTTTAAGTTATTCCCTGGGGGGGTGTAAGGTTTTTATTAAGAGGTGGTCTTGTGAACTTTAGAGGAGGCTCATTTCATTGGAAATGCATAGTTCTAGTTCAAGGAGGCACACTTGTGCCTCTTTAAAGAGGCGACCCACCACAATGTTAAGCGATTTCCGGTCCTAGAGGTCGCAGAGAGACGGCGGTGATCGTATTTTGTAGCCCAAGCTCAAAGTAAGAAACGTGCAAAATTTCACCCCCCTCCGACTTTACCTTCATGGGTAAAAGGGGGCCGGAAGTTTCGACCCTCCCACCACAGCCCCCCTTTAACGTTGTCCGATCGGGCTGAAATTTAGAGGTTAAGCTTTCCTCGGGCCTTGGAGCTTATCCTCGAAATTTCAGCTCAATCCGATCACTCCTTCCCTGTTTTCCAAAAAAAACAGACATAGCCACTTAATGTTCATTTCTCTTTTTTTTTTTATTAGCCACGCCTACAGGCTACAGTTGGCAACGGATCTGGATGAAAGAGGGCTCATTCAAGGCGGAATTCGATCTGTTAGGGCCTTTTTATATTTTCAGACCGAAAAAATTTTCACCCGAATTTACATTTACGAAAAACCTCGTTTTCCTATAAGAGCCCATGTTAATTTTTCCCAGCACAGCCGCCCTTTAACGTTGTCCGATCGGGCTGAAATTTAGAGGATAAGCTTTCCTGGGGCCTGGGAGCTTATCCTAAAAATTTCAGCTCAATCCGATCACTCTTTCTCTGTTTTCCAAGAACCAAATATCAAGTTTTGTGGGTATTCGCCTGCATCAAAAATAGACTGCAGAGACTTAAAAAAATATAAGCAGTGTCTCTGTGGTACAGTGGTCGCTACTCCTGGCTGTCAGGCGGAAGACCTGGATTCGATTCCCCGTCAGAGGAAAATTTTTTTATATTGGATTTAAAGTTTAAAAAAGAAACTCAGTTTCTTTTTTAAATCCAATCTATTAAATCCTTCGGCTCAACAGGCGTCTCCAAAAGAATATCACAGTCGGCCTTCAGGTTACAGGTAAGTCTCCACTGCTTTCATAACATGCCGTGTACCCGCATGCTCGAAGACAAGTTGAAAAAAGAAAATTTTACTGTGCATTTGATTTGAGTGTTCAGGAATATTAAAAGCCTTAACGTAAGAGCTTTGAAGAGAGGGGAGTTTGGGGGCGGCAGCCCCCCAACTTTAACCTCTGACACGATCAGCTGATAGTAATTCAAGCAATAATAAGTAATAAACTGTACAAAAATGTACAGAAATTATTTGAAAAAAACTACGTTTTCTAAAGAGTTAAAGAGGTTGAGTCACAAGTTTGAACCTTAAAACGTACAGGGATTAGGAGGTGCAGTTGGGTGGCTGCCGCCCCCCAAACCACCCACTTTTGTAGCCTTTAAATAAAAAAAAACAAGTTTTTTAAACTGAAAGTAAGGAGCAACATCAAAACTTCAAACGAACAGAAATTATTCCGTATATGAAAGGGACTGTGCCCTCCTCAACGCCTCGCTCTTTACGCTAAAGTTTTTATTGTTTAAGAAAAAGAGTTGTGAGAAAGTCAAAATTTAGCGTAAAGATCGAGGCGTTGAGGAGGGCACAGCCCCTTTCATATACGGAATAATTTCTGTTCGTTTTAAGTTTTAATGTCGCTCCTTACTTTCAGTTTAAAAAACTTGTTTTTTTTATTTAAAGGCTGCGAAAGCGGGGGTTTGGGGGCGGCAGCCCCCCAACTGTACCTCCTAATCCCTGTACGTTTGCAGGTTCGAACTTGTGACTCAGCCTCTTTAACTCTTTAGAAAACGTAGTTTTTTTTCAAATAATCCATTTTAAGAGTCAAGCGTGATGGAGAGAAAATAGTCCCCCCCTCCCTGATGTCCTCTTTTCCCCAAACACATTCGATCGAGATTGTGAGATACCAATTTTGTAGGAAATAGTCCAAAGAGAATATAACAATATCTTCAGTAATCAAATATAGAAAATATTTAGGTGGACGTTGAACTAAATCAAAACAAACTATGACCATGTGGACTTTCAAAAAGGTGACAAAGCAATATCTTAAGAACAACTTATATTATTAAGTTAGATCTTTAGGAGTAAGTTGTGGGGGATTTTCAACTAGCCAGAAGGCACTATGTGTATACTTTTAGTACTACAACTAGAGTTACTGTAACTAATAACGCTAAGAGTATTAAGGTGAGACTTACAGGAGGTGTTTAGGGGGTGTTCCAATTAAACGAAAAAACTGTATACATGCAGGTTTTCAAGAAACATATAAGCAATATCATAGGCATCACCACTCTATAATAGCTAGAACTATCATTGAAACATTTAAAGAAGCCAATTCGATTCAAAATTATAAGTTCTAGCGTCCTTTTTAAGAGTAAAAAAGAGATTGGAGGGCATTCAGCCGTCTCTCAAGCCGATTTATTTCCAAAAAACATCTAGTCGAAATTTTGAGACAACTATTTTGTTCAGCATAGTAGAACAGTCCAGCAACTATGTCTTTAGGGATATTGGGCATGTCAAACCCTTACAATTATGCCAAACTATGGATTCTTATAGAAAAAAACGAAAAGATATAAAATATTTTTTTTTCATTAAAATGACTTTTCCAATAAAAAACTAACACAAATTCATCTAAAAAAACTTTTCTTACTAAACAAGTTTTTCAAATAAAAGTAAAGAGCTCCATTAAGCCAAAAATGGGCTGAAATGAAGTAAAGTAATCATCCAAGCGTAAAACTACCACAAATCCCTACCAATAAATAAATAAAACTCAAAATGAGCATATATTAGAATAAATATCAAAGTCAGACTCGAAACGAGCAAAAATTACCATTAGTAGGGGCGATAACCTCCATGGCTTCTCAAGACTATAAAATAATTTGCGCTTTACTAAAACAAAATATGTTTAAATGTTTTCACTTTTTTTTACTTAAATAAGAAAAAAACTCTTGAGAAGGCATGTTAATTCCCTAGTAATGTTAATTTTTGCTCGTTTTGAATTTGGCTTGTCCATTTACAATATTTTCTGTTCGTTTTGAGTTTCGTTAATATTTTAACAATGATTTATGGTAGTTTTGGGCTTGGAAGATTATTTGACTTTATTCCTGCCCAGTTTTAGGTTAATACAGCTTTACTTTTCTTTTAAAACTTATTCTGTGGAAAAAGCTCTTTAAATTAAAACAAATATATGACACCGTCATTCCGCCCGGGGGGGGGGCTGGCACCCCCTTGCCCCCCCCCTTAAAGGGCGCCCATGGTAGGCATGATATACCTTGTTGAAATGTTTGAGTTATACAAAAATTTTCAATCTATATAATTACAGTACCCAGAGTGGGGCCTTTGGTCTGGGCCCACTCTTCCCCCGAATCTCTACATAGACATTCTCTAACTCTTTCCAGTCGCGATCACACAGAGTTCGTTTACGGAACTGTAATATCATAGGCAGCGCAACAGTACTGCCTAAGTAAAGAACGATGTTGGCACAATGTGTTATTTATTTATTTTTTTTCTTTAGACCAGGGCACTTCGTATCGAAGGGGTTGTCGTAGAAACTTTGAAAAGGGCTCATTCGATTGGAAATTGGAACGGTTTTTGCCCTTTTAAATAGCCGAAAGTGGTTCGAGGGCAACTAACACCCCTTCCACGGATTTCCCCGAACACATCCAATCAAAATTTTGAGATAGACATTTTGTTCAACGTAGTTGAAAGTTTTGAATATTAGGTCTTTGCCAGCGTTGTCGTAGGAATTACAAAAAGGACTCTTTCAATTGGGAATTGAGAAGGATAGTGTCCTTGTTAATAGTCAAAAGCGATCGGAGGGCGAATGCCCCGCCCCCCACGCCCATCATTTCCCTAAACACTTCCGATCAACATTTTGATATAGCCATTTTGTTAAACGTAGTTGAAGATCCGAAAATTATGTGTTTGAGTATGACGATCCCCCACAGCCCTCAGGGCCAAGGTTGTAAGTTATGCCCTGAAGCCATATAATGTCTAATAGAAAGTGTTGTCGTAAAAACTTCAAAAAGGGCTCTTTCGGTTGGAAATTAAGAGGGCTATTCGCCTTTTTAATAGTCGAAAGTAATCGGAGGTAGAATCGCCCCCCCCCACGCCCATTATTTGCCTAAACCCTTCCGATCAACATTTTGATATAGCCATTTTGTTGAACGTAGTTGAAGATCCGAAAATTATGTTTTTTAGTATGACAAACCCCCACAGCCCTCAGGGCTAAGGTTGTACGTTATGCCGTGGGGGAATATAATGTTTTTATAGAATGTTTTGTCGCAAACATTTAAAAAAGGACTCTCTCGATCGAAAATCAAGATGGTTATTCGCCTTTTTTATAGTCAAAAGTAATCGGTGGTAGAATCGCCCCCCCCCCACGCCCATCATTTCACCAAACATTTCCGATCAACATTTTAATATGGTCATTTTGTTCAACGTAGTTGAAAGGTCTGGAAATTATGTCTTTGAGGATGACAACCCTCTCCCCATAGCCCTCAGGACAAGGGTTTTAAGTTTTGCCCTCGGGGCATATACGATTTTTATAGAAATTTTTTTAGTAGAAGGTTCAAAAAGGGTTCATTCGAATGGAAATTGAGGACTAGTGCCTTTTTTATTAGTCAAAAGGGATCAGAGGGCAAATGCCCCCCTCCGCGCCTATCATTTCCCCAAACACTTCCAATCAAAATTTTGATATAGCGATTTTATTCAGCCTATCAGAAAGTTCTGGAAATTATGTCTTTTAGTATAACAAATCCCCCCAGCCCTCAGGGCAAGGGTTGTATGTTATGCCCTGGGGACATTATAGAAAGGGTTTTAGAATTATGCCCTGGAGTTTTTATAGAAAGTGTGGTCATATAAACTTCGAAGGGGGCTCATTGGATTCGTAATCAGACGCTCTAGTGCTCTTTTTAAGAAGCAAAAGTGATCAGAGGGCAGCTACCCCCTCCCCCTACACACACGTCGTATTGTCCCGAAATGCGTCTAATAGAAATTTTAAGATAGCCATTCTGTTCAACATAGTCTAAATATCATATAACAAGGCTTTTGGGGTTGAAACAAACCCCACAGATTAGGGGCAAAGGTTGTAAGTTATGCCCAGGGACTATTTAAGGTTTTTATGGGAAGGGATGGTTGCTTGCTTAACTTCAGAAGAAGCTCAGTCTTTCTCCCTGAAAAAGACTATGCCAATATAAACCGAAAAGAAATTAATCAAAAAAACTTTTTGCACAAAATAAGTTTGATTTATTTATTTTTCAGCCAAATTTTTACAAAAATTTCATTTATTGATAAGATTTTGCCAACTGCATATTCCATTTTTTTCAACCAACCAAATTTGGAAATTAAAAAATTATTATAACCGTTGGATTGTTTACTTGCAAATGTGTGCTCCTAAAATTTCTGCACCTGGAGCATGTGCCCCCTCTGCCCCCTTCATAGAACCACCTAAGTTTGATTGATTTGTTTTTCAGCCAAATTTTTACAAGAATTTCATTTATTGATAAGATTTTGCCAACGGCATATTCCATTTTTTTTCAACCAAATAAAATTTGAAAAATTACAAAATGATTATAACCGTTGGATTGTTTACTTGCAAATGTGTGCTCCTAAAATTTCTGCACCTGGAGCAGGTGCCCCTTCTGCCCGCTTCCTAAAACCACCTCTAGAGCACAAAACCATGCATTTTTAAGTGTAAAAGCACTAAACCATATAAACTTGTAAATCCCTTACTTTGGAGAAAATCCTTTATTTGAGACATCTCTAAAAAAAACCTGGATGCTAAAAAATAAATAAAAAAGTAGAAAAAACAACAACAAGAAAAATCGCTCGTGAAAAGTGACATTTTTTTTTTACCAAATTTATATCAAATTAGGAAATGTTGGCCGTAATTTCTAAAATGTGTCACTTTTTTTGCCCTTTTATGTCGTTATATCCAAGCACATAGTAGTTTGTCCTTTAGACATAAAATGTGTCCAGTTGGCAAACCTATTTTAGTCGTGAATGTTCTTCCCGTTTTTATTTTAATATTCCGCAATTACCGTAGCTAACTGTCTAGTCCAGTTTTTCTTCCTTTTTCAGTTGATAAAGGCTTCCGAAAGTGAACATCAAATATTCGGGCTATTTTAATGCATCTATTTTTTCAACATATTTACAGTGTCTTAAAATTTTTAAGAATTAATACTTATTTTCCTTTTATTTAAATTATAAAGGGAAAGGCGGTATCATCGATGAAATTATCCACCCATCTCAAAAGACAACTTTTTTTTTTAGCAATGACACCATATCTTTTTCAGGCATTTATAATCTCTGGTAGGACCGATAATTCAATATGCTACATATACTTTCATAAATATCCAACTAGGCAAGCTCAGAATGTCCAAATACCTTTTGCTCCGTCGATGCGATGCACTTTTCAAACAGTTCGTGGAAACGAACTGTAAGTAAGGAGCGACCCGGCCCAATAGCAACTGAAACTCTAAAAAGGGAATTTTGATACCAGTAGACACATCAAAAAGAATCAGATTTTTATGCTGATTTGAAATATATAAGTTTCATCAAATTTGGACTAAACCATCAAAAGTAATGATACTCAAAAAAATTGCCTCAGTTTTGAAAAAAAGGGGAAACCTCATAAGAGTGACGAAATCTTAATGAAAATCACACAGTCAGATTAAGTGTATCAGAAAACCCTACTGTAGAGGTTTCAAGCTCCTATCTGCAAAAATGTGGAACTTTGTAGTTTTTGCCAGAAGAAAGATCACGGATGCATGTTTTTTTCCCCAGGGCTGATCGTATCGATCTAGTAGTCATAGAATATCGTGAGAGGACTCATTGGGACGGAAATTAAAAGTTCTAATGCCCTTTTGAACAGACCGAAAAAATTGGAGGGCAACTAGACCCCCTCCCCCGCTCTTTTTTCCCGAAGTAACCTGATCAAAATTTTGAGATAGCCATTTTGTTCAGCATAGTCGAAAATTTATTAAGTATGTCCTTGAGGATGACCTCATGCCTTACAGTTCCTGGGAGAAGGGCTGCAAGTTAAGAACTTTGCCCATTGTTTACATATAGTATTAGTTACTGGGAAGTATACAGATGTTTCCAGGAGGGATTTTTTTCTGGTGGAGGGGAAGGGGGTCGGAGGAGGGGGTTACGTGGAAGGATCTTTCCATGGAGGATATTTTTAAGGGGGAAGGGACATTTCTATGAAGGGGATGCCGGATTTCCCAGCATTATTTAAAAAACAATCAGAAATTAAATAAAAAAACAAGTTTTTTTTCCAACTGAAAGTAAGAAGCAACATTAAAACTTAAAACGAACCGAAATTATTACGTATATGAGGGGGTTCGCCCCCTAGTCAATATCTCGCTCTTTACGCTAAAGTTTTTTTTTAGTACTTTCAAAAGAGCTATCTATTCTAATTAAACGGCCTTTGTGATTCAGGGGTTTGTGATTCGAAAAAAATTCAATCGTATCGTATCTGTCGTATCGTACGAAAATAATAAAAAAAAATTAATATGCAAATTTTGTTTTAATTATTCATGTGCGGTGAGCCAAAATCAAAGCTGCATTCATTCAAAAGCGTTCAGAAATTAAATTAAAACAAAACAAGTTTTTTTTTAACTGACAGTAAGGAGCGACATTAAAACTTAAAACGAACAGATATTATTCCGTATATGAGAGGGGCTGTCCCCTCCTCAACGACTCGCTCTTTACGCTGAAGTTTGACTCTTTCTCTTTCTTTCTTTCTCTCTCTCTCTGTCATTATTGTGGAAATATATATAACGTTCATTGCTTTGAAGTACCATTCTGTTGCCATGTCAGCGAAATGTTGGTGTTCTAGATCCTTCAAAATAAAGCACTGGTTTTAAGAAGATTCATTTCTAGGGCCAATTGACACGAGGAATTGCTGCTTTCGATCATTCGGCATGCTTATTGATTTCAAGGGATGAATTAAGGTCACTCTTGTCACTCAATGACATATTTCATTATTTCATCACTTGGTGTGTCATGCTGTCTCGGCTCTGATAAACCTTAATCATAGAGGCTGGCAGAGGGGAAAATTCACATGGAAAAGATTATCTTTTGAGTTCACACATATTTCTATGACATCATCATTCTCAAACACCAAGATTTCCGATACTCAGATAACATTGCACATCCTTCGAAGTAAAATGGCGATGAGCCAAAGAAATGGTTAAAAATCCATGGAAAAAGGCTGTTTCAAAAAGTAATGTCACTCTTTCAAATCATAGAATAAATCTTCCCAAACGTTTTTGAACCTTGGAATTTGAGTCCCGGTGTCAAAGTCCATTCAATCTAATTGGATAGACGAGTAAGGTTAAAACCTCGTTCAAGTGCGCATTTAGCTCAATTGCTGGATTATTCTTCTTCTCTCTCTTTTTTTTTTCTTTTTTTTTTTTTTTTTAGCCAAGTAATTACCTCTAAAACATTATTGGAATTCTGGGTTCTTAACTTCGTATATTTTTACTTGATATACCAAAAAATTCAACATTCGTGTTTGTGTGTGTGTGTGGAGGGGGGGGGGGTGCATGAAATGTCTTCGTTTTTCAAGGATTTAAAACTGAAGAATATTAGTTGGATCAGGAGCAGACCTAGCAGTAGATCTAAAAAGGTGTAGGCATAAGCATGCCTTAATATAAAAAGGGAATTATACTTTCTTGTGGTTTTCTAAAACGACAATTATTATTCTAAACTATAGGTTTAACTTTCAACAGCGGTGTAGCTAGAATTTAGTAGAATTTAGCGGTGTAACATCAATATATTTTTGGTACTTGTTAATAATAAGGAACACACTCAAAAATTACGCTTAGGTTACATCTCAGAAAACAGGTTTTGTAACTACAAAAAGAAGTGACAGATGATACAATACATTGGACTTTGGCGGGGTATATTAGGTTAGATTATTTTACCCCAACCGCCCACCCCTAGTGTGCAAATATATAGCCCAAATTACATTATTATATAAACTAGAGGTTAGATGAAATTTATGTTTCATTAGGATTAACCTAACTTCAATTCTTGGGTTTGTTCTGTATTATTAACAAGTACCATATTTTTGTTTCTTTTTTACATGTAAGGGGGTTATCAAGCAGGGTTCTATGTGGTTACCCCCCCCCCCCCAGAGACTACCCCCCAGAAAATAGTCCACCCGGAAAATATCCTGCCGCAAAAAACACCCCCCCCCGGAAAATACCCCCACCCCCGGCGGAAAATATCCTCTACGGAAAATACCTCCCCCCGGTAAATACCCCCCGTGGAAAATAAAGCTTTCGAAATTTGAGAATTTTATCTGAGTTTTATTTTTTTTATTTCTGTAGGGGGAAGGAATTTTTGTACTTGCGTATTATGCGCCACTCACTCAAGTTTACGCTGTGTAAAATTCGAGAACCCACCGTTTTTTTTGTTAGTTTCTTCGTTACTTTAGAAACAAATTTTGACTGTATATTTGCACATTCGGGGGTGGGGGGGGGAGGATAGCGGGTCTGCATGAAAAATCTGTTTGATACAATTATTCTGCATATTAGATATATAGATAAATAAGTGTATTTTAAAGCCAAATATAAGGCCATGACAACAGTAAAATAACATAAATGAAAGGCACAATGACATAAACTTTGATCACCGATCATCATAAAACACTTAAATGAAATACTACATTAACCTACCTAATAATAGTACTTAATACTGGAAAACTGGTCATTGAAAAAAAAAACACTTAACACTTGGAAAAAACACTTAAATGAAACATTACATTTACTTTATAGTTCTTTTTTTTTTTTTAGTTAAAAAAATTTCCAGATACCTCGCTATTCTTCTGTAATTTTTTGGTGGCATTATACCTAGAAAGAATTGTTTTCTGATTCAAATTGTCGAAATACTTTACCCCCCAGAAAATACGCCCCCCCCCCCCGATGTTATTTTACTGTGTTCATGGCTGTATATTTGGCTTAAAAAATACACTTATTTATCGATCTATCTAATACACAGGATAATTGTACCAAACACATTTTACATGCAGACCCACTATACTTTACTCCCCCCCCCTAATGTGCAAATCTATAGCACAAATTTATTTCTAAAGTAACGAAGAAACTAACAAAATTTTACACAGTGTAAACTTGCGTGAGCGGCGCATAATACACAAGTACCAAAATTCCTTCCCCCTACAGAAATTAAAAACAATAAAACTAAAAAAAATACCCAAAATTGGAAACCTTATTTTCCACGGGGGGGGGGGTTATTTCCAGGGGAAGGGGTATTTACCGGTGGTATTTTCTGCAAGATGGTATTTTCCGGGGGAATTTTCCGCAGAGCAGCGTTTTCCGGGGAGGGGGGTTCCGGGGGGATCACCTGGGGGGGGGGGGTAAACACTGGCCACCATCAAGCAGGCACTTAAATGGGTATGATTTTATAGTCCAGCTTAACAGCCCTTCAATGAAATGCCTAAATTTTCACGATTTCTTAAAATTTCCCAGCATCTTTCACATAACTTGCCTATTTTGGGGTAATGAAAAGCTCCCCCGCCCCCAAAAATGATGCATGCGTGTGTGGTTTGAGCCAGAAAATTAGTTCCCTAGTTACCGTGAATACACCACTTCGTTTCTGCTATTTTATAACACTGTTGTACAACATAGGCTACAACATGTTGGTTACAACTTTAAACAATGCAATATTTGATGCACAACAGTCTTAAGACAATTGAAAAAAATAGATAAAATAAATAAAAGATTACCTTGCGGTCCCCTAATACCATTGGACCCGCCATTGTAGCCTCCGGGTATATCTCCTCTGCCACCACTATAGTCACCTCGTGAGCCACCGTAATCTCCTCGGCCACTTCCTCCACAAGTCGTTCCCCATGTAGAGCCTTCACATAAACATATATTTGGCTTGGCACATCTTCCGGTGCCGCAGCTTCTTACGCAAATAGCTGTGAAGGATGACATAGTTAACATTTAGTAAGATAAGTAAATATTTTGACAAGTTATGGTTAAAGTGCAAATATGGGTGATGATGTACGCAAGAGATATAATAAGCTAGTAAATACACTTAGTATATTGGAGGCGACAATATTGTAACATATGCGTATCTGGTTGTTTTTGCATTGTAATTTCTTTCAATAAATTGTGCATGAATCTTGTAAGAGTTACTTTCTTAAGCGAAAACCACACGCAAGGGGATGAGCCTTGGTGCCCATGCTCTCCAGGAAACCCCGAGGTTCTTACGATTTCCATCATACTTTGCCTATTCTAACTTTTTAATCTCCTTCCGGACATAATATATCCCCCTAAAAAGTAAACTCTTTTACA
Source organism: Artemia sp. Qi Xiang Cuo (assembly GCF_049724085.1). Taxonomy (NCBI): domain Eukaryota; kingdom Metazoa; phylum Arthropoda; class Branchiopoda; order Anostraca; family Artemiidae; genus Artemia; species Artemia sp. Qi Xiang Cuo. The sequence goes on along the minus strand of NC_142802.1, from coordinate 28,523,356 downwards.
CCTGCCCAATTCAAAGCGAGTGTTCTTCATTTTTTTTTTACAATGGTGAACATAGAAAGTAATCTTTCTCGGACACCCTTTATTTCGATTCAAACGGAAGCTAAAACTTATAAGGTAGACGAGATTTTCCTTACTACATCACCGAAATTTACACAGACTAACACTGATCTGTGGACCAGAGGTTGAAAAACAGTGTTAATACATCCAAAAAACTCCACACAAAAAAAAATATTATCAGGAATATAAGGAAAAATGACCTGTTTGAATAGGGCAAATCTTGGAAGAGGGAGGGATCGACTATAGAATGGCCCTCCAAATTTCCCTTCAATCCTGAAATAGTTGCTACAATCTCTTAGATATTCGGTCTAAAAGGAGGAATTCAAAGGAGAAACGGATTTATTTGTTCATATGAACATCATGTGTAGACGACGATCCTGATAAGAGCTTCAACAAAACGCGAAGAACACGTAAGGCAACTTTTTCTTCTTGAGAGAAATAAAAAAACAAGAAGAATGAACTGGTTTACAGGATATGAATTGTTTATTTTAGCAAACCATTACATAATTTAACGGGTGCTACCATTTCGACTAACCGTCACAAGCACTAACCGTCATAACATCGACAAAAAATTTATAAGCTTATATAATAGTAATAAGTATATAATAGTTTAGAAACAAATTTCGTCTATATATTTGCATATCAGGGAGGAGGGGGTAAAGCATAGCATATATTAAATACGTAACCTAACATAACCTAGGTACCTTTTCTTCCCTAAACTCCAAAAAAATAAAGTTTAAAAATTTTAGATATTATGACGGTTAGTGGTTCTGACGGTTTTTTTTTTGTCGATATTATGACGGATTTTGTCGATGTCCTGACGGTTAGATGTTATGACAACTTCCCATAATTTAATCGTTCAACAGCCAATCTGACCAAAACCATAAAAAACCGTAGAGAAAGCTAAAAAAAAATAAAATCCAATGCTGGTTTTGACTTTATTGGAAAGATGAAAAAATGGGTTCTTACTCACGTGCTCAAGTATGGAGAATACTCGTAAATATATTTTAAAATTCCTTTTTAGTGTCAATATTATTTTCTTTTTTCTTTGGGGAGTGGGGGTTATCCTTTTAACTGTGTAAATTACAAATTCAATGAGGCTAAAGCCTCACAAAAGAAATTGGATCATGTTGGCTTCTGAAAGGCTCAATTAACTAAAATTACTTACGAACAATACAGAGTCCTGTTCCAGGCTTAATAGTCCAACCAGGACAGCAATAATTCTTTGATCTTGACCTGCATACATTGGGTCTGGAATGAAGGTTATGTAATCATTACTCTGATACTATCGAATCAACCGCAACTTAAAATTCATAATAGCAGGTACTTGGTGTCCTAGCAATGTAAATGAGCAAAAAGAAGATCTTTATCGTAGTTTCTTGGCTTTGGTCATTTAGCGAGAATAAATTGCCTTGTAGACGACTCGACGATATTGGATAAGTTATTAACACCACTACGTACGAAAAAACAAAAAAAAACGAAGAAAACGAAAAAGACAAATCCAAGCTGGGATAATTTTGAGCCAATAGCATCCGTAATAGCTAATGTATTCCCCTGAGGGTAGCCAATGAGTGCATTAGAAGGCAGCTGCCCCCTAAATTTCATATTTCAAAAAAGAGAATAATTCCTTCGGTATGGCATATAAATTGGGTTTTCTTCAGTCTTGGTAATCCCCTGTAAGGAAAACTGGCACTCTATCCCCCATCTCACCTATTTTGTGTAATAATAACAAGTGGCAATTCTGGCCTCTCTTGCGCCCGGAAAAAATGTTGATTAGCGCCTACCTCCTGTCTCCTAAAAAAAATTCCACGCCAAAATTTAACAAAATTTTCATTCTTTGACAAAATTATCTTCAGTTTATTAATTAATAAGTTCAATTAATTATTTTTAATTTCTATATATTTTTTTATCAATTCATAATTTATTAATTATTTTCATCCATTAACTGCACCCTCTACTTCATTTTAATAAATAAAAAATTTCAAAAATTACAAAATGATTACAATTGTTAGATTATTTATTTGAAATTTCGCAACCCTAAAATTTCTGAGCCCGGGGCAAGTGCCCCCGCTTTCCCTCCCTTAAAACCACCTTTGATAATAGCATGCTTACCTCCTTAGTTTTTACTACTTTTCAAAATAAAAGTTTAAGTTTTTCTTGTTTTGAATTGTTTGTTTTCTAGGCTAATTCTACTCAGTGAGATACAAGGTCATACGCGATAGCTAAAAAGGGCTTGAAGATTGCTATTTATTTTTCAATGATGCAATTGGCGAAATCAGTTCAAACATTCCGAAAAAATTCCTTCGAATTTCAGAATTTAAAAAAAGAAGAATAAAATAAACCAGCTTATTTCACCCTCTCCACCAGCTTATGTAGATCTCGCTTGTTACGCCACGTGCGGCACACCTACATTACGCAGTGCCTCTTAAGACAACATATGGCAAATTTCGCACCACGCTTGGCATACTTCTGCTACGCATGAAGTGTGCCACCAATGATTTTTGAAAGTGGCAATCCTTGGCTTTCAATTCGTACCATCCTCGTTTGCGTCAATCCTTTCTGCGATCTTTTATGATTCTGCTCTACACAGAGCGAATTGATGTCCGATACCTCAGATTATTCCTTTAAGACCAGAAAAAGGATCAATTACATTAGGAAAACATTTTGCTGTTTGCTATTGGGTTCTATAGTAATTTAGTTTCTGGAAACTGAGTTATGGCTCTGTTGAACCTCATTTTACTCCAAAACATCAGAATATATTTTATTTATCTATCAGCAGTAAATTATTGTGTCATAAATTGCTAGCATATTCATGCATACCTTGAACATAAAATATATTGTTTTTATGAATGAACACTTTAGACTCCATCATATTTTTTTATCACAGGGCGTCTTCAGAACTAATGTTCTGTGTAGAGGAGGGCCTATTAATCAAAGAATAAATTATATATAACGAAAAAAATCGTTTACTCTGCTTGTTTACTCTGATTTTCAATTGAGTTTCTCAAGTTGCTGGATAACGTTAAATCTTTGCAAATTTCTAAGAATGAAGCAAAAGCAAAACCTTCAACTAGATTTATTTGTCAGTATCTTGTTTCTAGTGGGTCAAATTATTGATAAGTTCAATAGTTCAATACTCATTCGGATTTAATTAATAAAAACGAAATCAATAAGCTTCAAATACACTGCTCAGCGACAGAGTACACATTGAGACCACGAACATATCTTCACTAGAATGGATTACACCTCCCACTTCACTCTTTAACACAGCCACGTTGCTCCTCAATAAATTAAAATAATTAACTGTAACGTTAGAGTTCCACCCCTTACTCCCTGCACTTTACACCACCTCATCTCTTGAAATAAAAAAATATATTAATATTCAAGCGAAAAAAACTAAATCTATAACTTTGCCTAATACTAGACAGATCGACAGATCGTTTAAAGATGATGGAAGTAGCCCTAAGAAGAACTTAAAAACACAAGCTGAGAACGACAAGGGATGAAGTGAACCAAAGGAGAGATAGTCGTCTATATTTACAGTATTTTTAAATAAACGCTAGTGTGGATTAAATAGTAGTGGGGGCACTGCTTTCCACGACACAGGTAGCATATTCCCAAAGGATTTCCACAACATGCCCTCCCAGGATTCCGCAACATGTCCTGTTCCCACAACATGCCCTGTTACGTCACGACATCCATAGCAGATTTCCACAGGATTCCATGAGGCACTGTTAAGTCACAAGACACGCCCCTTTTTCCTTGACCAGGTGAAATATGGATGACGCAATCTTGCTTCAGTATTAGAAAAGAGGAAAGTAAGAGATGTAGGGGTTAGGGAATGTTTACCTATGTACTAAAGGATAACACAATCGTGCGTGACATGTTACATCACAAGGGGTGTTTAGTAATTGGAGTTGAGGGTAATGCTATCGTACGCGGATTTATCAGAAATAACTTAATTGCAGCGCACATCTTACGTAATGACACGGCACACATCCCTGTCACATAATGCTTTTCGAGACTTCATTTTTGTCGAGACGTTCAACACGTTTTTTTTCTTTCAAGGCGTTTTTTCCAAGGTGTTTTTTTTTCTTTCAAGGCGTTTTTTTTCTTTTGTTCTTATGTAAGCGGGAATGTTTATGGATGATGCATTCCCATGTGAACCGTTTCTTCAGAGTCCCTGCAGGAAATCACCGCTTTTAATTGAGGAGGACACGTACGTGGGATGTTACATAATACTTAATTTTCCTTTCAGTTCATTTTTTCTCAAAGAATCATTTTATTCTAATGACTTTTGTCCTCGTTAGGACTCCATAGATCAATTTCCATTCAATAGAACAACACCCCAGACGCCAGGTCCAACAGGCTATTTCCAATATTTTGTTCTGGCTAATATATTCTAGAAATAGCCATTACCATGCAATAAAAATCGCCATGTTTCGCTTACTAGAATAACGATTATGTGTTTCCCACACCTGCAATATTTGAGGTACAGAGGGGGACAATCTATTTCTAGAAATCATTGTTTCCATGACAAATACTTAATAAAACAAATGTTGAAAATAAGTTCCATCTATGCGAAGTATTCTTGAAATTGTATATTCGCATTCTATTAATTTTTTTAGAAGCGTCATAATTATTACATGTTACTAGTTGCAATGCAAAGGTGTAAGAGAGAAATTCTGAAAATACAGCGTTTTTGAGACAAGACTATGCAAATGGGAAAAAAAAACGTGAAAAAACCTGACATAGGATGAAATATAAACAAAAAAAATGCGTAAATTAAAAGAAAGGTATGGGGTACTCGCAAGCATTTCCAGAGGGGCAGGGTTGTTATTAGAGCTAAATTTAACCCACATTAAAAGCTTTTAACGAAAATACCACATTTCTTTGAGCCAAGACTATGAATATTTCACACTGCCGTGACAATAGGCGGCTGCCCCCTAGCAATAATTTCCGGAGGGCAGGGTTGTGAACTTTTAAGCTGTAGAATATGTTACTTCATGCAATTCACGCCACACTATCACACTATTACTGATCTACAGCACCCTCTGACACCCTTTTCGTCATTCCTAAGACATTTTTCAGACATTTCTTGTCAAAAATTACGCCTTCAACCAATTTATTCAAGTTTTTCGGAGCCAAAACTTTCAAGATGCTCTACAAAACATCTCATACCATAATCACAGCTTTACACACCTGCCCCTCCGTCATCCACGTTACACCACCCCTCATCACCCCTAGGACATTTTCAACTCTTTCCCTCCAAAAATAAGCTTGTGAATCTATTTTAAAGACTGTTTTTTATTCAAATAGCGGGAACTCGACATTTCATTGCTAGAGCGTGATACTCCAGGAAATTGACTCCACACTACCACACTGTTACTGCTCCACGCCACCCTCTGACACCTCCTTCATCATTCCTAAGACATTTCATGTTAAAAATTACGCGTTCAACCCATTGATTCAAGTTTTCACGAGCCAAGCCTTTCATAACACTCTATAAAACATCTCATACCACCATCATAGCTTTACACATCTTTCCCTCCGCCATCCACATGGCATCCCCCCAATCATCATCCCTAGGACATTTTCAACTCTTTTCCCCCGAAAATAAGTTTGTGAATCTAAATTAAACTCTTTTTTTATCCGAACAGCAGGAAATTGGCATTTCATTGCTAGAATGTGATGCTCCAATCGATTCACGCCAGACCACCAAACTATTACTGCTCTGCGGCACCCTCTGAAGCCCCCTTTATCATTCCTAAGACATTTTCAGACAATTCTTATACATTGAACCCATTTATACAAGTTTTCGCCAGCCAACCCTTGCATGATGCCTCCAACTTCCACCAATACCAAGATTTTGTTTGTGGCTGCCACAGTGGTAATTTATGGCTCCTCATCGAAATTAGCTAGTTTATTATATGTTTTCGATCATTATCATTTTTAAATTGGAAGGATATACCTCTACATCGTATTTTAAAAGTGCAAATGAAATATTCCAAGAAGACGAGCGTACATGATAAAGTTGTAGTAGCATTGAATGCTGAGAAAGAGAAATATTTGAACTATGAAGTAAGTATTGATGACGATCTTATTGGAAATTAATTAAAAAAAACTTTTTACCAAAAATAAAATTCAAAAAAATATAAAGAACTCCATTAAACCAAAAATGAATAAAAATAGAATCAAATAATCTACCAAGCGTACAACTACCACAAATCAGTATCAACAAATAAATAAAACCCAAAACAAACAGAAATTAAAATAAAAAACAGATTCAAACTCAAAACAAGCAGAATTTGATATGCGTGGGGTTCTAAACCCCTATTCTTTCTTAAAACCATAGTATAATTTTTACTTTACTGAAAAAAATGTACATTGTCAGTTTAATATACATTTGCTGATATTTATTCCTTAAAATCTTAATAAATTTTGATTTATTAAAGGTATTAAAATGAAAACATTTAAACGAATTTTTTCAGTAAAGTATAAATTATATTCTGACTTTTAGAAAGCATAGGGGTTTAGAACCCTACTCATATAAATTTTTGCTCGTTTTGAGTTAACCTTAAATACCCCATGGACATAACTTACAACCCTTGCCTCTAATCTCTGGGTTTTTTAAACCACAAAAGCATTGTTATATGATATTTAGACTATTTTGAATAAAATGTCTATCTCAAAATTTCTATTAGATGCATTACGAGACAACACGACGTGCGTTGGGGGGGGGGGGGTAGCTGCCCTCCGATCACTTTGACTCTTAAAAAGAGCACTAAAGAGTCTGACTACCGATCCAATGAGCCCCCTCCGAAGTTTATATGACCATGATGTCTATAAAACCCTTATATTCCCCCAGGGAATTACTTACAACCCTTGCCCTGAGGGCTGGGGGGATTTGTTATCCTCAAAGACATAATTTCCAGACCTTTCAAATACGTTGAACAAAATGGCTATCTCAAAATTTTGATTGGAAGTGTCTGGGGAGATGATGGGCGTGGGGGGGGGGCATTAGTCCTTTGATCCGACTAATACAAAAGGCACTAGTCCTCTCCATTTCCAATTGAATGAGCCCTTTTTGAAGCTTCGACAACAAAACTATGAAAACCTTATATGCCCCAAGGGCATAACTTACAACCCTTGTCCTGAGGGCTTTGGAGGGAGGGTTGTCATCCTCAAAGACAAAATTGCCAGACCTTTCAACTACGTTGAAAAAAATGCCCATATCAAAATGTCGATCGGAAATGTTTTGGGAAATGATGGGTGTGGGGGGGTGATTCTCCCTCCGATTACTTTTGCCTGCTAAAAAGAACAATAGCCCTCCCAATTTCTAATCGAATGAGCCTCTTTTGAAGTTTTTACGACAACGCTTTCTATAAGAACCTTATATGTCCCAAGGGCATAACTTACAACCTTAGCCTTGAGGGATGTGGGGGAGTTGTCATCCTCTAAGATCTAATTTCCAGAACTTGAAACTACGTTAAACAAAATGGTTATCTCAAAATTTTGATTGAATGTGTTTAGGAAAATGGCGGGAGTGAGAGCGGGGCTAGTTGCCATTCAATCACTTTTGACTATTAAAAACGGCACTAGCTGTTTCAATTCCCAATCTAAAGACATAATTTCCAGACCCTTCAAGTACGTTCAACAAAATGGCTATATCAAAATGTTGATCAGAAGTGTTTAGGGAAATGCTCGGCGTGGGGCGGATTCATCCTCCGATAGCTTTTGACTATTAACAAGGGCACTAGTCCTCTCAATTACCAATTGAATGAGCTATCTTTGAAGTTTCTACGACAACGCTTTCTATAAAAACCTTATATGCCCCCCAGGCATAGCTTACAACCTTTGCTCAGGGGGCTGTGGTGGGTTTGTCATCCTCAAAGATCTAATTTCCAGAACTTTAAACTACGTTGAACAAAATGGCTATCTCAAAGTTTTGATTGAATGTGTTCGGGAAAATGGTTAGTTGCTCTTCAATCACTTTCAACTATTAAAAATAACACTAACCCTTTCAACTTCCAATTGAATGAGCTTCTTTTGAAGTTTCTACAACAAAGTTTTCTACGAAAAACCTTTTATGCCCCCAGGGCATACCTTACAACCCTTACTCTGAAGACTGTGGGGGGAGGTGTCATCCCAAAGGACTTAATTTTCAAGAACTAAAAAAATGGCTATCTAAAAATTTGATTGGATGTGTTTGGGGAAACAGTGGGCGTAAGAGGGGGGTTAGTTGCCCTCCAATCACTTTCTACTATGAAAAAGGGCACTAGTCCTTCAATTTCCAATCGAATGAGTCCTTTTTAAGTTTCTACGACAACACTTTCTACAAGAACCTTATATGCCCCCAGGGCATAACTTAGAACCCTTGCCCTGATGGCTGTGGGGGTTGTCATCCTCAAAGACATAATTTCCTGACCTTTCAACTACGTTGAACAAAACACCTATGTCAAGATTTTGATTGAATGTGTTTGGGAAAATGGTGGGAGTGAGAGAGGGGCTAGTCGCCCTTCAGTCACTTTTGACTATTAAAATGAGTACTAGTCATTTCAATTGCCAATCGAAACAGCTCTTTTTGAAATTTCTGAGACAACACTTTCTATAAGAAAAACCTTATATGCGCCCAGGAAACAACTTACAACCCTTGCCCTGAGGGGTGTGGGGGGTTTGTCATCTTCAAAGACATAATTTCTAGAGCTTTAAAGTACGTTGAACAAAATGGATATCTCAGAATTTTCATTGGATGTGTTCAGGGAAATGGTGGGCGTGAGAGGGGGGTTAGTTGCCCCCAATCACTTTCTACTATTCAAAAGGGCACTAGCCCTTTCAATTTCGAATCGAATGAGCCTTTTTAAAGTTTGTACAGCAACGGTTTCTATAAAAATCTTATATACCCCCAAGGCATAACTTACAACCCTTGCCCTGACGGCTGTGGGAGTTGTCATCCACAAAGAGATAATTTCCAGAACTTTCAACTACGATGAAAAAAATGGCTATCTTAAAATTTTGATTGGATGTGTTTGGGAAAATGATGGGAGTGAGAGCGGGGCTAGTTGCAATTCAATCACTTTTGACTATTAAAAAGGGCACTAGCTCTTTCAATTTCCAATCAAATGAGCTCTTTTTGTAGTTTCTGAGACAACACTTTCTATTAAAAAAAAACCTTATATACCTCTGGACATAACTTACAACTATTTCTTGAGGGCTGTGGGAGGAGCGTCATCCTCAAGGACATAATTTCTGGACCTTTCAACTACGTCTAACAAAATGGCGATCTCAAAATTTTGATTGGATGTTTGGGGAAATGGTGGGCGTGAGAGGGGGGTTAGTTGCCCTCCAATCACTTTCGACTTTTAAAAGGGCACTATCTCTTTCAATTTCGAATCAATTGAGCCCTTTTTGAAGTTCCTACGATAACGCTATCTATAAAAACCTTATATGCCCCCAGGGCATAACTTACAACCCTTTTCCTGAGGGCTGTGGGAGTTGTCATCCTCAAAGAGATAATTTCCAGAACTTTCAACTACGTTGAAAAAAATGGCTATCTCAAAATTTTGATTGGATGTCTTCGGGGAAATGGTGGACGTCAGAGGGGGGTTAGCTGCCCTCCAATCACTTTCTACAATGAAAAAGGGCACTAGCCCTTCAATTTCGAATCGAAGGAGCCCTTTTTGAAGTCTCTACGACAATGCTTTCTATAAAAAACCTTATATACCCCAGGGCATAACTTACAACCCCTACCCCGAGGACTGTGGGGGTTGTCATCCTCAAAGAGATAATTTCCGGAAATTTCAACTACGTTGAAAAAAAATGGCGATCTCAAAATTTTGATTGGACGTGCCTGGGGAAATGGTGGGCGTGAGAGGGGGGTTAGTTGCCCTCTAATAAATTTCTACTATTAAAAAGGGCACTAGCCATTTCGTTTTCTGTTCGGATGAGCCTTTTTGAAGTTTCTACGACAACCCTTTCTATAAAAACCTTATATGCCACCAGGGCATATTTACAACCGTTACCCTGAGGGCTGTGGGTGGTTGCCATCCTACAAGACCTAATTTCCAGATTTATCAACTACGTTGAACAAAATGGCTATCTCAAAGTTTGGATTGGATGTGTTTGGGGAAATGGTAGGCGTGAGAGAGGGGTTAGTTGCCGTCCAATCCCTTTCTACTATTAAAAAAGGCACTAGCCCTTTCAATTTCTAATTAAATGAGCCCTTTTTGAAGTTTCTACGACAGCGCTATCTATAAAAACCTTATATGTCCCAAGGGTATAACCTATAACCTTAGCCTTGAGGGCTGTGGGCGGGGGGTGGTGTGTCGTACTCAAAGACATAATTTCCAGACCCTTCAACTACGTTCAACAAAATGGCTATATCAAAATGTTGATTGGAAGTGTTTAGGAAAATGCTGGGCGTGGGGGGGGGATTCACCCTCAGATAGCTTTTGACTATTAATAAAGGCACTAGCCCTCTCAATTACCAGTTGAATGAGCTATCTTTGTAGTTTCTACGACAACGCTTTGTATAAAAACCTTATATGCCCCCCGGGCATAGTTTACAACCTTTGCTCAGGGGGCTGTCGGGGGTTTGTCATGCTCAAAGACCTAATTTCCTGATATCTCAAAGTTTTGATTGAGTGTGTTCGGGAAAATGGTGGGTGTGAGTTTTAGTTGCCCTTCAATTACTTTCGACTATTAAAAATAACACTAGCCCTTTCAACTTCCAATTGAATGAGCCCTTTTTGAAGTTTCTACAACAACGCTTTCTATAAAAAAATCTTATATGCCCCCAGGGCATAGCTTACAACCCTTACTCTGAAGGCTGTGGGGGGAGGTGTTATCCTAAAGGACTTAATCTTACAAAACTTTCAACTAAGTTGAAAAAAATAGCTATCTAAAAATTTGATTGGATGTGTTTGGGGAAATAGTGGGCGTAACAGGGGGGTTAGTTGCCCTCCAATCACTTTCTACTATGAAAAAGGGCACTAATCCTTCAATCTAATCGAATGAGCCCTTTTTAAGTTTCTACGACAACGCTTTCTACAAAAACCTTATATTCCACAAGGGCATAACTTACAACCCTTGCCCTGATGGCTGTGGGGGTTGTCATCCTCAAGGACATAATTTCCTGACCTTTCAACTAAGTTGAACAAAATACCTATCTCAAGATATTGATTGGATGTGTTTGGGAAAATGGTGGGAGTGAGAGGGGGGCTGGTTGCCCTTCAATCATTTTTGACTATTAAAAAGAGCACTAGTCATTTCAATTTCCAATCATATGAGCTCTTTTTGAAGTTTCTGAGACAACGCTTTCTATAAGAAAAACCTTATATGCCCCCAGGAAATAACTTACAACCCTTGCCCTGAGGGGTGTGGGGGGTTTATCATCTTCAAAGACATAATTTCCAGAACTTTAAACTACGGTGAACCAAATGGCTATTTCCGATTTTGTATCACATGTGTTTAGGGATATTGTGGGCGTGAGAGAGAGTTTAGGTTCTGGCCAATCATATTCTACTATCGAATAGGACACTAGCCACCTGAAGTTTCATTCGAACGGGCCCTTTTTAAAAATTCTACAAAAACACCTTCTATAAAAAAAAATTTTCTATAAAAAAAATTCTACCTCAAACAAAATGGCTATATCAAAGTTTTGATTGAATGCGTTCGGGGAAATGGTGGGTGTGAGAGTTAGTTGCCTTTTAATAACTTTTGACTATTAAAAAGAGCGCTAGCCCTCTCAATTTCCAATTGAATGAGCCCCTTTTGAAGTTTCTACGACAACGCTATCTATATAAACCTTATTTGCACCAGGGCATAACTTACAACCCTTGCCCTGAGGGGTGTGGGGATGTGTCCTCCTCAAAGAAATAATTTCCAGATCTTTCAACTACGTTGAACAAAATGGTTATCTCCAAATTTTGTTTGGATAGTTTTTTGGGAAATGGTGTGCATGGAAGGGATGTTAGTTGCCTTCCAATCACTTTTGGCTATTAAGAAGGGCACAAGCCTTTGCAATTTCCAATCGAATGAGCCCTTTTCGAAGTTTCTGCGACATCTCCTTCGATACAAAGTGCCCTTGTCTAAACAAAGAAACAAATAAATAATACATTGTGCCAACATCGTTAATTACTTAGGCAGCGCTATTGTGCTGCCTATGATGTATGTGTGCGTTGTCATGACACTAAGGAGTTAAATTCCTTTAGAATACCGAAAAAATTATCAAAATGGTGGTTATGCAAAAGTAACATTCCCTGAGATGATAGTGCTTAAAGAGAATGCTAGTCTAAAACTGTTAGTTGACGATGAAGGCAAACTTCTTGCTACCGTTTCTGGTAACAAATTACCCGTTGGTAAATCCAATCACCATCTTTCAGGCATTACCATTCAAAAGAAGACAAGAAAAAGGTAGGCATATCGCTGCAACAGTATCATATGATATATCATATCCAAGTTTCAAAACTGCAATCAATGTAAAAATAATGTTATAATGGACAATGAAACCACAAGTAAAATAAAAAGGGCTTTGAAAGACAATATCACTAAGGAATAAAAAGATAAATTGATGAAAAAAAAGCATCAGCAAAAGTTACTGTTACCATCATGGGTTTACCAACAGATGCAGTCGATGAAGTCGGTATTATCGACAATGAAATGTATGACGAGGTTGTTAAAAGTTGTGTATACCCCCAAAATGGAAATATGTGACATCTGAAGAAAAAATTTGACGAAGTATTTTATAAGTAGATTTAAGGCGTTCATCTTTTAATGATGACATTCGACACGGAATTAGTTCCATAAAAATATTTTATTACATTACTTTGTTTTGTTTCTACTATTTTTAGGGTACGCTATCAACTCCGAGGGACACTCAGAACTGAAGGGTAACTTTTTTTTCTCTTCTTTTGGAAAAATTCAGAATCAAATAGAACTTTTTCTATTCTTTGGAAAAATTCGGAAACGAAGTTTAAATTTTTTCTCTTCTTTGAGAAATTCAGAAAAGAACTTTTAATTTTTTCTCTCCTTTGAGAAATTCAAAACTGAAGTGTAACTTTGTTCTCTTCTTCGGAAAAAATTCAGAATTGAACTTTAAATTTTTTCTCTTCTTTGAGAAATTCAGAATTCACTTCTACGGAAAATCCAGAAGGGGAGTTTAACATTTTTTCTTCTTTGAAAAAATTAGAACTGAAGTGGACTTTTTTTATCTTTTTTGATGAATCTCAGAGCTGTGGTATATCTTTTTTTATCTTCATTGAAAATTCAGAACTTAAGGGTAACTTTTTTCTCTTCTATGAAAAAATTCAGAAGATAACTTGAGCTTTTCTTCACTTTTTTGAGAAAACTCAGAATTAAAATGGAACTTTCTCTCTTCTATGGAAAAATTCAGACTCGAAGTATAGCTTTTCATTACCTTCTACGGAAAAATTCCGAACAGAACTTGAAACTTTGTTCTCTTCCTTGAGAAAATTCAGAAGTGAAGTGGGACTTCTTTCTCTTCAGTGAGAAAATTCAGTATTGACCTGGAACTTTTTTTTCTATTCTTTGGAAAAATTCAGAATCGCAGTGAACTTTTTCTCTTCCTTGAGAAAATTCGAAAATATAGTTGAACGTTTTCTCTTCTCTGTAAAAGATTCAGAATCGAAATAACTATTACTCTTCTCTGGAAAATATCCAGAATCGAAGTATAACATTTTTTATCTTCTTTGAGAAAATTCAGAACTTAAATGGAACTTATTCTTCTTTGAGAAAATTCAGAACTTAAGTGAAACTTTGTCTTCTTTGGGGAAACTCAGAAATGAAGTGTAACTTTTTCTCTTCTTTGGAAAAAATTCAGATTCGAACATTAACATTTTTTCTCTTCTATGGGATATTTCAGAAGAGAACTTGAACTTTTTTTCGTAGTTGAAAAATTCAGAACTGAAGTGGAACTATTTATCTTCTTTGAGAAATTCAGAAGAGAACTTGAACTCTTTTTCCTTCGTTGAAAAACTCAGAACTTGAGTCGAACTTACTCTTCAGAACTGAGAAAATTCAGAACTGAAGTGGGACCTTTTTTCTCTTCATTGAGAAAATTCAGAATTGATCTAGAACTTTTTTCTATTCTTTGGAAAAATTCAGAATCGAAGTGTAACTTTTTTCTCTTCCTCGAGAAAATTCAGAATCAAAGTGGAACTTTTTCTCTTCTCTCGAAAAATTCAAAATCGAAGTATAACTTTTTCTCTTCTCTGGAAAAAAAACAGAATCAAAGTATAACTTTTTTTCTCTTCCTTGAGAAAATTCAGAACTTGAGTGGAACTTATTCTTTACTGAGAAAATTCAGAAGCAAAGTGTATCTTTCTCATCTTTGAGAAAATTCTAAAGTTAGGTGGAACTTTTTTCTTCTTTCGGGAAACTCAGAACTGAAGTGTAACTTTTTTCTCTTCTAGGGAAAAAATTCAGAATCGAAGTTTAACATTTTTATCTCTTCTTTGGAAAAAATTCAGAATTGAACATTTTTATCTTCTATGGAAAAATTCTGAAGAGAACTTGAGCTTTTTTATTCGTTGAAAAATCCAGAACTGAAGTGGAACTATTTATCTTGTTTGTGAAATTCAGAAGAGAACTTGAACTTTTTCTTTCTTTGTTGAAAAATTCGAAACTTGAATGGAACTTATTCTTCTCTGAGAAAATTCAGAATCGAAGGGTAACTCTTTCCCATCTTTGAGAAAATCCAGAAGTTAAGTGGAACTTTGTCTTCTTTGGGGAAACTCAGAACTGAAGTGTAACTTTTTCTCTTCTTCGGAAAAAATTCAGATTCGAAGTTTAACATTTTTCTCTTCTTTGAAAAAACAATTCAGAATCGACCTTTAACATTTTTCTCTTCTAGGGATAAATTCAGAAGGGAGCTTGAACTTTTTGTTTCTTCACTGAAACATTCAGAACTGAAGTGGAACTTTTTATCTTCTTTGGTGAATCTCAGAACCGGAGTATATCTTTGAAAAAATTCAAAATTGAAGTGTAACTCTTTAAACTACGTTTAAGTTAAGTTTATTTAGGTTAGGTTAGCATGAGATGTCATGCTAACCTAACCAAAATGAACTTAACTTAAACGTAATTTAAAACATAATTTTTAGCAAGAAATGTCTGAAAAATGTCTTTGGAATGATGATGTGATATCAGAGGTGCCGCGGAGCAGTAATAGTGTGATACTGTGGCGTGAATTGCTTGGATTATTACGCTTTAGCAATAAAATTCCGAGTTTCCACTGTTCAAATAAAAAATACAGTGTTTAATTTAAATTCACAAGCTTATTTACGGAAGGAAAGGGTTGAAAATGCCCTAGGGGTGATACGTGGGGGGATGCCACGTGGTATGAGATCTTTTGTAGTGCATCATGAAAGGCTTAGCTCGTGAAAACTTGAATAAATAGGTTGAACACGTAATATTTAACAAGAAATGTCTGAAAATGTCTTAGGAATGATGAAGTTAGCTCTAATAACAGACCCGCCCTTGGGAAATGATTGCTAGGGGGCAGCCATACACTGTCATGGCGGTGGGAAATATTCATAGTCATGGATCAAAGAATGTGGTATTTTGGTTCAAAGCTCTTAATATGGGTTAAATTTAGCTCTAATAACAATCCCGCCCCTCTGGCAATGCTTGCGAGGACCCTCATACCTTTCCTGTAATTTACGCATGTTTTTTTGTATTTCATCCTATGTCAGGTTTTTTCACGTTTTTTTCCCATTTGCATAGTCTTGTCTCAAGAAACGCTGTATTTATATTCATAATTTCACTTATTACACATTTGCATTGCAAGCAGTAATTTAAAATAATGATAACACTTCTAATAAAAAAATAAAAAGAATGCGAATACATAGGTTGACGATTACTTCGCATACATAGAAATTATTTTCATGATTTCTCTAATTACACATTTGCCTTGGAAACAATAAAACCTAGAAAAAATTGTCCCCTCTGTACGTCAAATATCGCAGGTGTAGGAAACACATAATCGTCATTCAGTATGCGAAACATGGGGATTTTTATTGCATGGTAATGGCTATTTCTAGAACTAGACTCCGAAGCCGTGCCGAAAATTTGGTGACGCGCCGCAGAGCTTTTACCAGCGCACAGACGCCGCCGCTGTTTCTATTGGTGGCAGCGTCACAAATACGCCACCGTTTTTTTTTTGTTTTTTTTTCTCTCTTTTTTGGTTATCGCTATCGACCTCCGGGCTTCAACCATCATCCCGGCTAATCTGTTTCTTAAAAATAAATACTGTCATCTTGGGCTCGCCATGTATATTGGTTCATAGGAAGGAGAAGAAGAAATTTTTCTAGAAACAATAATTCTACCTTCTACTTTAAAATTCTGTTCATTTTTCTTTCTGATTTTTCGGATGAAAGAGGTAGGTAAAAGAGCATTAGGCAATTCAGGATGTTGTCATAGGCAGCGCAATCGAGCTGTCTAAGTAACGACCAATGTTGGCACAATGTATTATTTTTTTTTCCATACCAGGCAATTCGTATCAAAGGAGTTGTCGTAGAAATTTCAAAAACGGCTCATTTGATTGGAAATTGGAATAACTAGTACCCTTTTTAATAGTCGAAAGTGATTGGAAAGCAGCTAACACCCCTTCCACGCCCACCGTTTCCCCAAACACATCCAATCAAAATTTTAAGATAGCCATTTTGTTCAGAGTAACTGATTTCCAGAGAGAATATACGTTTTTTGAGGAGGTTACTCCCCAACAACCCTTAGGGCAAGGGTTTTGTAGTTATGCCCTGGAGGTATATAAGAACGATGTTGGCACAATGTATTATTTGTTATTTTTTCCTTTAGACCAGGGCACTTCATATCGAAGAAGTTGTCGTAGAAACTTTGAAAAGGGCTCATTTAATTAGAGATTGGAGTGGTTTGTGCCATTTTTAATAGTCGAAAATGATTGGAAGGCAACTAACACCCTTTTCACACCCATGAGTTCCCCAAACACATCCAATCAAAATTTTGAGATAGCCATTTTGCTTAACGTAGTTGAAAGTTTTGGAAATTAGGTCTTAGAGGATGACAACCACCCTAACATCCCTTAGGGTAAGGGTGTAATTTATGCCCTGGGGAAATATAAGGTGTTTATAGAAAGCGTTGTCGTAGAAACTCAAAAAGGGATCATTAGTTTGGAAATCGAAAAGCCTAGTGCCCTTTTTAATAATCGAAAGTGATTGGAAGGCTTGACATTTTTATAGTAGATATCGATATGGGTATAATGTATCATTTTTTGTTTTTGTTGTTGTTTAGACCAGGACACTTCGTATCGAAGGAGTTGTCGTAGGAACATCGAAAAGGGCTCATTCGATTGAAAATAGAAAGGGTTGATGTCCTTTTTAATAGTCGAAAGTGATTGGAGAGAAACTAATCCTCCTCCCACGCCCACCCTCCCATTTGCCTTTATGTTTAAAAAGTTAATGTTGCCTTAAGATTAAATCAAAATGCACTGTGTTTATACTAATTCCCAATAAGGCATCTCAGCAGTATCCCAAGAATGACTGAGGGTATTATGTTCAAACTCTCAGGGCTTCTTCTGCTCTTAAAATTTGACCAAATAAAAATAGCATAAGTGTATCCAAGTTATCAAAGAAAGTAAACAAATTTTTTCGCGAATGTTATCAAGTTTTCTATTTCAGGTCAACTAGATTAAGATTAAATCAAAATGCACTGTGTTTATGCTAATTTCTGATAAGGCATCTCAGCAGTATCCCAAGAACGACTGAGGGTATTATGTTCAAACTTTCAGGGTTTCTTCTGCTCTTAAATTTGACCAAATCAAAATAGCGTAAGTGTATCCAAGTTATCAAAGAAAGTAGAAAAATTTTTTTGCGAATATTATCAAGTTTTCTATTTCAGGTCAACTAGAGGAGGTATGAAACTAAATTAAACACTACTATTTGTTTCCAGATTTTTATAAGGGTCTATGTTGTTAAATTTTGCTGAAAATTGCTTTTCAGCATACAAATAGCAGGCCAAATTATAAATTCTTAAAAAAACAAAAAGATTTAAAGTATGATTTGCTTTTTCCCTGAAAAGACTATGTCAATATGAAACGAACAGAAATTAATTAAAAAAACTGTTTCCAAAAAATAAGTTTTTTCAAAGAAAAGTAAAGAACTCCATTAAACCAAAAATGAGCAAAATAAAAATCAAATAATCTACCAAGCGTGAAACTACCACAAATCAGCATTGATAAATAAATGAAACCCAAAACGAGCAGAAATTACAATAAATAACCAATTCAAACTCAAAACGAGCAGAAATTAACATAAGTTGGGATCAAAACCCCTATGCCTTCCCAAGGCCAGAACATAATTTGTACTTTGCTGACAAAAATACAAATGAATATACATTGTCAGTTTAATATACATATAGTGATATTTAGTAATCAAACTGTTAATATTATTTGATTTATTAAAGTTATAAAAGTAAAAACATTTATATTTTTTCAGTAAAGTGAAAATTATGTTCTGGCCTTGGGAAGGCATAGGGGTTTTGAGCCCAACTTATGTTAATTTCTGCTCGTTTTGAGTTTGACTCAGTTATTTATTGTTATTTTTGTTCGTTTTGGGTTTCATTTATTTATCGATGCTGATTTGCGGTAGTTTCCCGCTTAAGATAAGGTAAGATATTTATTTCAAAAAGATCACTATCACAAGCCCACAAAGGGCCGAATTCGGACTTCGGAGTCGACAATATAAATGATTGCACTAAAACTGGCAAAAATGAAACAACAACAGCGAAATGGAAAAATCATAATGAACAATCATTTAACAGTCAATAATTAAAACTTTAAAAAGTCAATTAAAAAGTTAAAAAGATAAAAACTGATCAAACTAAACTTACACACACACAAATCGCAAAAATAATTATAACGGACAAAAAAAAAGGGAGGGGGGGGCAATAAGCGAATATACACAGGAAAAAAAAAAGAGCGAGACATAAATGCATATGAATTAAAAGGGACAATAAAAAAGTGTCAATAATCCAACTACAGTAAATCAATAAAAGAGTTAAAAAATAAAAACTGGTCAAGAAGGGGGGGGGGGGAGACAAAAAAAAAGTAAAAAAAAGAAACTATTAGGACATTTTATTCATTTATACTGTAATAAAGGGGACAAAAGTTCTTTCATATCTCGAAGTAACTCAGTGAATGGGGCACAAAACAGGGATGGGATCAGAAACAGCTTGAGGCGGCCGTAATCTGGATGGGGAGTGACGTTTGGGGAAAATACTTGCCGTCCAAGGGTTTGTTATGGCATTTTTTGCAAAACGGAGGCACAAATTATTTTTTCGTCTCTCGAGGGTCTCTAGGTTTGAAATATTTAACAAATACAAATACGGTATCTTGCCCTCTTTAAAAATAATTCTTAGAGCTCTGTTTTGGACATTTTCAATTTTTTGTGTTGCTTCATTAGAGAGGCCAGGGTGCCACACAAGACAAGCGTACTCAATAAGGGACGCACAAAAGAAATGTATACTTGTAGTAAATGTGATTCGGGGCAACTGAATTTATTTAAAAGTTTAAGGAGGGAAAGCGAGGAATTTGCTTGTTGTAGGATATTGTTTATATGGGCATCCCATTTCAAATTGGAAGAAATTGTAACACCAAGGAGTTTAAGAGATGTGACAGAAGTTTCAGGATATATAGGAGTAAGGAAAAGGGGAGGGGATTCAAAAAAAATTACTGAGACTCTTGCAGATTTAGAAGGGTTAACAGTCATTTCAAGGGAAGAGGCCTCACAGGCAATATCTTGGAGTATGCCCATTGGGTTGCTAAAGATGTTTTTATGACATATCTCTAAAACTGTCAAGTCATCGACAAATTTCCAGATTAGGTAGCTTGGTAGATTATCTAGAGCTAGTATAGAAATATATCTATAGGAATGAATTAAATTTTTTTTGCACAGTTAGCAGAGCACACTGAAGTTGAAGTAGCCTTAAACTTTGACATGAAACGTTATAACTTGACCACTTCTTTCAGAAAAAAATTTCGGAGGGTTATTTCGTGTTGATGAGAAAAGAGGGTAAAGGTGCAGTTTAGTTCCTCCTGTAGTGTAGGGCGCAGGAGCCCTTGGGTGAAGGTGCAGGTTTGTTCTCCCTTATAAAACAACTTAATTCAGCAGATACAAAGAAGAAGCCCATTTGCGGCATTCTGTGGGACCCCAATATCCAATACTAGTATTAGATCCCGCGAGTGGCAGTTTACACTCGTCAAGTTCTGGCTGTACCGGCCACATGTGCCCCAGCTAAACGGCTTTTTAGCACGACAGGACTGATAGTGACTGCAAAAAGATCAATGGCTCCAGGCAGAGTGAACAAACTCACTTTTGTTACATCAATTGTAACTGAAGTGATGTAACCGCTGATTTAAAATTGTTGGTGTTGTTAAGCCATGGTATCTGACTTGTATACAGTGTTTTTTCGATGTTGTTATTTGTTGTTTTTTTTACTTCCTTTTCGTATGTATTTGATGAACAGGAGATGTTTGAACTTCAAACTTTGAAAGATATACACACATTAGCCCAAATCATTAACAAGAAGGAAATGACTAAACACGGGATTTTATAGGAACAATGCGATGTTAAACATAAACACAACATAGGTTTCCCTGGGTCCAGTGGCTAAAAATGAGAATTTTACTTGGTCTGATCGACGGTGAACATAAACACTTTCCGCACGGCCCAACAAATTCCTATTTTGTCATATTGTTCTTGTATGTTTTTAGCCAACCATTTAAAAATCCTTACTAAAATCGAGGTTGAACGTTCTTGGTGAAGTGGAATAAGTGGAATTTTTATTATTATTCTTAATCAGAAAAATCGGCGCCGTGGGATGCCGTCGGGCTAATATGGGCGGCGCGCCCCCAAAAAAATTTCGCGGTGCGTGGTGGCGCGCCGCCGCCGATACTGAATCACACATTCGCCGCCGTCATTTCGGCGTGGCGCGGCTTCGGGGACTATCTAGAATATATTAGCCAGAGCAAAACATTGGAAATAGCTTGTTGGACCTGGCGTCTGGGGCGTTTTTCTATTGGATGGAAATTGATCTTTCCAGTCCTAACGAGCACAAAAATCATTAGAACATAATGATCCTTTGAGAAAAACGTACTAAAAAAAAAGTATTATGTATTACCCTACGTATGTGTCCTCCTCAATTAAAAGCGGTGGATTCCCTCATGAACTCTGAAGAAACGGTTCGCATGGGAATGCATCATCCATAAAGATTCCCCCTTACATAAGAACTAAAGAAATAAAACACCATGAAAAAAAGAAAAAAACGCCTTTGAAAAAAATGCCTTGAAAAAAAAAATTGGTCTAACGTCTCGACGAAAAATGAAATCTCAAAAAAGTATTATGTGACAGTGGTGTGTGCGCTGTCATTACATAAGATGAGCGCTGCTATTAACTTATTTCCGATAAATCCACGTCCGATAGCATTACCTTCAACTTCAATTACTAAACATCCCCTATGATGTAACATGTCACGCACGATTGCGTCATCCTCTAGTACATAGGTAAACATTCCCTAACACCTACATCTCTTACTTTCCTCTTTTCGAATACTGAAGCAAGATTGCGTCATCCATATTTCACCTGGTCAAGGAAACGGGGGCGTGTCTTGTGGCAAAAAAGGGCCTCACAGAATCCTATGGGAATGTGCTATGGATGTCGTGAAGTAACAGGGCATGTTGCGGAATCCTGGGAGGGCATGTTGTGGAAATCCAGTGGGAATCTGCTACCTATTTCGTGGAAAGCAGAGTGGCCCCACTACCTTAAATCGAGACTTTTGGTGTTCAAGGACCACAATTTATGTGTGATTTGAAAGTTGACTGCAAAACTATTGCACAATACTGCAAGTGAGGCTTCAAAAGTCCATTGTAAAATTAAGGAAGGTTTTTTGAGGAAACCCATGTTTCAACTCCTTAATGATACCCAGATTACGAGAGTTTCTGTTCGAAAGCCTGGATACGGTATATAAAGGAGAGGTTTTCTCCCAGACCTAGATACCTCACGAAACTGATTCTGATCCACTGTTTCTCGTAAATCATAGTAGTTAGTGGTATTAGTAGTAGTATAGAAGTGCTCAATTTAAGGCAATCATTTTGGTTGAAGTGCATCACCTTCAAGTTACCAGAAAATCTTGGAAGGTTCAAATGTTATGGTGAGAGCAAGCAAGCTGTTTGGTACCCGAGTAGAAGTTTTTCCTCTTTTCCTAGTCCTAGAGCAGAGCTAATGAGAGGAACATAAGTGCTGTTCCACGACTTTGATCTACAGACCACAGTTATGGCACCGATTTTCGGGGAGGTGCTACAAGGTCATCCTGAGAGTGCGTGGTAAAATATGTCTAGAATGAATTTGAGTATGTTCTTC
This sequence comes from Artemia sp. Qi Xiang Cuo, assembly GCF_049724085.1. Taxonomy (NCBI): domain Eukaryota; kingdom Metazoa; phylum Arthropoda; class Branchiopoda; order Anostraca; family Artemiidae; genus Artemia; species Artemia sp. Qi Xiang Cuo. Next base: position 28,500,893 of record NC_142802.1, on the reverse strand, counting down.
TGTTGGGGTTCCACCCCTGTTTTTTTTTTCTTTTCAGATAAATGACCTGTTTTCGTTCCGTAATTACATTTGCGTAGATTTGCCTATAGTATAATTTTCAATGACAATTTAAAAGTCTCGTTGCTAAGCTATAGTTGTTTTGCAATAAGTAAGCATTGAACTAAATTCTATTTTGGACTTCCTGGTTTGAGTCATTGAAAGATAAAGCTAAGAAAGAAGAATGGATTTTGAATGGGGATTGAGAAGATTGGCTGGGCCAGGCGAAGGTCCATCCCTATGAACAGTTACTGTAAAGAATTTTTGAGTTAGTCTGCATTTAGATCCCGTTCGGGGAAGCATATATTTTTTGGTTGTTATATGTGACCGTTTGGAAGAATACAAGTAAGATTTTCTACAAACTGTGTACTAGTTTTCCTGGGACCCAGGCTGGGTAGGAGTAGAGTTATGAGATACCGTCATTATTATATTGACAGGGGGGCTTATTACTTCCAAGGAGAGAGTTAGAGATTTTCAGTGGTAACCCAAGGGCGGGTACATTCGGCTTTAGAAAGTGGCCATTTGACCACTCGATCGCGTTATCATACGCTGGGACAGGGTATACTGTAAATAGGGTAGTACCAAACCCGATATTTGCAGAACCGGTGTGGTACACGCGGGCATTACATTATATGTTGGGGCCGGGGCTTTCCCCTCCAATAAGTGGAGACACCCGTACATTACCACGCCAATATTGGGGCATTGTTGCTTGCCACTATAATACTGGTGGCATCGCAGCCTACCGGTATAACACTGGTGGCTAAATACCCAATTCCTTCCAAAAGATACGGTAAATGAGACATCGTTTAGCTAGTATCCCTTAAGGCGGAAACAGAAAAAGAAACTTCCCCTAGAATACGCCGAGATAACATAATGAGGTACGTAAAATATTTGGGAATTTAGAGAAGGTAAATGCAAAGATCTTAAACAGTGTAGAATAGAAAAAGGTTGAGTAAAATGCAACCACTTTGTATTTACAGCAGTAGGCTTCAATGCTGTTGTAATAAAGAGCTAAAGCAGCAGAACAACGTTGAAGAGAAGCGTCAGAACCTGCTGAGACCAAGAACAATTTTCAGCACGTCCTTACTTGGATTTCATTTAAAGCAAGTGTTTGGTCCAAGAATAACTTTTGTTATTTTCTATTTGAAATATACTAGCTTTTTATACCAAAATCTTTCATTGTAGGCAATATTTATAAACGAATGCTAGTTTGTATAAACTAGAGTATAAGGAAGTAATTTGTTGTCATGCCACCAACATAAACAGTTTTAGAACTTACACAAGCAAGTTTTAAAAAAGGACATTCATTAATGAAACCAAGAACTGGAAACAAAAAAGAACACTATGCTTAAAGCACTTTTGTGCACAAATTTTTAGAAGCATACAACGAAAGTAGTTAAAGTCATTGAATCGAAATATTGTTTGCCAAAATGAACAGGCACAAAAATTTACAAAGTCCCCATTGGGTGAGAGTCATTACAGTTATATGTGTCATCTATCTAAGACAGAAGTAACAGTGATTTGTAATTTGACAAATTGTCAAGTAATTTGACAACGTTGTATGCTGCAAAAGCTATTTTAAAAAATCTCCCGACAAATATTGGATAACATTAATTTGGGTGGTAATTTTAATACTGAATTGTCTACAAATAACTAAGCAAATAATCAGGAGTCTCTCTCTCTCTCTCTCTCTCTCTCTCTCTCTCTCTCTCTCTCTCTCTCTCTCTCTCTCTCTCTCTCTCTCTCTCTCTCTCTCTCTCTCTCTCTCTCTCTCTCTCTCTCTCTCTCTCTCTCTCTCTCTCTCTCTCTCTCTCTCTCTCTCTCTCTCTCTCTCTCTCTCTCTCTCTCTCTCTCTCTCTCTCTCTCTCTCTCTCTCTCTCTCTCTCTCTCTCTCTCTCTCTCTCTCTCTCTCTCTCTCTCTCTCTCTCTCTCTCTCTCTCTCTCTCTCTCTCTCTCTCTCTCTCTCTCTCTCTCTCTCTCTCTCTCTCTCTCTCTGTCTCGCTTTCTCTCAAAAATCAGAATTTGAGCGTATGAAATGCTTAGTATTTTGAAATGAACAATAGAATTTTCACTATGAAAATCAAGAGAATTTGCGGTTTTTAACTCCAAATTTCAATCTTCTCCTTATTTGTGTGAAAGTTGAAAGGAAATTGAACATAAAATATACAATTGTATTGGGAGATATAGGACAACGGGGTTAAGAAATTGACTTTTCGCTTATTTTAAGTAATTACCGTGTACTAAATTCCTAAAAGACAATAGTTTATGTCATGTCACGAATAAACTGTGAATGTCCAATATTTTATAAAATGTGAGGTCTCACTTCCTTAATCAACTCAGTCACATGACAGTTTATCTAACTTTTTAGATGATTCTCTCTTCAAAATGGTAAGCGCGTAACTGAACCCTCGTGCAACTGAAACCATGTAACTGAGCCCTCGTGCATCTGATCCAAGCGCAACTGGACCCCTGTTTAACGGAACCACCGTGTAACTTAATCCCCGTGCAACTGAACCCTCGTGTAACTGAACCCTAGTGCAACTAAACCCTGGTGCAACTGAACCCTCGCCCAACTGAACCCCATTTAACTGATCCCTCGCTCAACTGAACACCTGTGCAACGCAAACCCATTTAACTGAACCCCTATGCAACTGGACCCTCGTGTAACTGAACCCTCGTGCAACTGAAACCCCGTTTAACTAGTCCTCCCTGCAACTCAAACCCCGTGCAACTCAACCCCATTCAACTGAACTCTCGTTCAACCGAATCCTCATTTAACTGGACTCCTGGCAACTCAAGACTCGTGTAACCTAACACCATTTAATCGAACCCTCGTCCAACCGATTCACCGTTTAAATCAATAGAAGCTCCAAATTTGTTTCTCGTTTCGTTCACAGTTTCTAATTTATATTATCCATTTGGGTAACTCCAGAAGTTTTCAAAATTGAAAGAAACTTTCATAAATGGGTCTATCGCAAAAATCATGGCCCGATAAAGTGTTTTTGGGTTTTATTGCAAACTACGAGCTTTGCAATTAGTACTCGTGTAAGGCTTTGTCAAAGGGTAAGTGAAAACTCTGATTTTATACCCGGTTCCTCAAGCTCTTTCAGTGTGACTTTTAAGTTACGTAAAACCGTTTTGTTTGTGTCATTCCACATAATATCAACCCGGAAATGACACCCGACTTTACTGGGTGAGGGGGAGATGAAACACTAGTTCGGCGAACGGCAGATTATTACCTTTTTTAGTGCCCCTACAACGTTCCACTGACCTGTTAGTGCTGGACCAAAAAAAAACACGTCCGGGTAAAAAACACTTTTTCGAAATTCCTTCGAGGGGGAATTATTTTCGAGATTAATTTTTGTGCTGAAATGATAATAAATAGCATCTATCATTAACGAATCGGCTTGGTATTTTCAAAAAAAAATTTATGCACTTGGAAAGGTGATTTGGAAGGGGAGTATTCAAGAGGAGGATTTTAAACACCAGTTTAAGGGTTTTCGATCATGGAAATCTCAGTTTTAGGCCTTTTATGGTTCAAAGCCTTTATATTCCAGAAATGACACTAAAACACCATTTTAGTGGCAAAAGACATTTTATGGTGTTGTCATAGGGAAACTAAAAGCGGATAAATATAAATATTAGCTTTGAAATGACCTTAAACAGCTCTCTACGATGACCTAGCGCCCTATTTGTACGGGAGAAATAAAACAAGAAAAGGGAGACTTATCAGCGCTTCTACCTCTTTTTAAAAATTCCCATAAATTTGTTTCCGCAATAAACTTTTACTATTAAGACAAATTTCAATAGTAGTTATCATTCCTGAATTAGCATTAACGGCAAGTTTTTATTTAAACGAGCGTTTAGTTGCAGGGGGGTTGAGTTGCATAATGGTTCAGTTGAAAGGGGTTGAGTTGCACGGGGGCTGGCGGAGGTTGATTTACACGACTGTTAAGTTAAACAGAGGTTGAGTTTCATAGGGTTCAGTTGCATCAGGGTGTGTTCAGTTTAATAGGGTTGAGCTGCACAGGGGTTTAGTTGCACGAGGGTTCAGTTACACAAGGGTTGAGTTAAACGGGGGTTCAGGTACACCTGGGGCCTTATGCACGAGGGTTCAGCTGCACGGGGCTCAGCTACACGAGAGTTCAGTTGCAATATAACCCTTTAAAACAACACTTTTCAGCTATCGCAAAGAACTGTCACGTAACGAACTACGAGTAGCAAGCAACTCGACCCAATAGTAACCGAAACTCTAAGCAAAAGAATTTTGGTAGATAACAATTGATGCATACAAAGAGTTGGCTTTTTATGCTGATTCTAAATATAGAAAGTTCATTAAATTTAAAGCTACCCATCAAAAGCCAAGAGCCTGAAAAATCTGCCTGATTTTGGGAAAAGGGGGGAAAGCCCCAAACGAGTCAAGCGATTTTAACGTAATTCCCACCATCAAACTCAGCATATTAGAGAACCATGCCTTCCGGGAATCAATGACGTTGGTAGAGTTAAGAAGGGTTATATTCTATCTCCATTTATATGGATCCTGTTGACGGTAAGCAGCACCGGAAAGGTAATGGGAGAACACGGAATCAAACGGGGAGGAAAAACTTTCCTTGACTTAAATTATGCTGGTGATTTAAGTATTCTAGATGCAAAGTATGTACAAAATGAGTGAACTTTTAAAGGCTTGGTGAGTTTAGGGTGCTAGAATAGGTTTGAAAATTAATGTTAAGAAGACTAAGTCGCTAAGGCTAGGAATAAGTGAAGATGAAAAGGTGACGTTAGATAACGGAAAGATCGATCAAGTGGACAGCTTCACTTACCTTGGTAGTATTATTGGTAAGGATGGTGGCAGAAGTGAAGATGTTGTAAGTAGAATAGCCAAGGCTCGGGGCGTTTTTTCGCAGTTAATAAAAAGTTTGGAAGAATGGGAAAATAAGTCTGCAAACCAAGATTAGAATATTGGAAGATTATAATATTTAAATATGGTTCTGAAGCATAGGCGCTCCAAAAAAAAACCGACTGAGTGACCGTATCTCAAATAGCAGCTTGGGCGAAAAATGTGGATCAATCCCGTTTTCAAGGGCTATAATGACAGAAAGGTTGAGATAGTTAGGGCACTTTCTCCGGATGAAGGATGACAAATTACTGAAGATCGTCCTTTTCTGTCAACCGTCTAGGGCTAAACGGAAAGCAGGGCGAAGGTTGGGGAAGGGGAAACTCTCTTCATATACGTAACAATTTTTATTCGTTTTAATCTCCAATGTTGTTCCTTACTTTCAGTTTAAAAATATCGTTTTTTTTTTTTACTTAATCCAGACAAAGTCTAGTCTAACCCACTTTAGAACGATAATGGGAGTCTCCCCAAAGATTTATTAGTTTTTTTGTTTCATTTTTTTATTGAACTCAATACGTTTTGATTTTGGATCATAGGGCATCGAAGATATCGATAAATCTAAGCTTTTAAATAAGGGGCGAGACACTGAGTAAAAGCTGACAAAGTAATCCAATAGATCCGATACTTATTTACAGCCCCATAAATACCACCATCACTCACAGATAGCATCTTCGAGTCATCTTCATAACAAGAGATAATAAATTCTTTCTATTGTGTTCCCAATTGAGTTGTGCGCCCTCAAACACAGCCCATACATAATACTGTAACAATTACTGATCTGGTAAGGGATAATCAGTATATAGGCCCCATGTCCCAAAAGATTGATGATGAACGGCATTATACCCATTGTATAGCTCTATTTGAGTCCGGAATCAACGTCAAATCAAATAATTTCTCATAAATAAACTTCCCAAAGTTTGACAATTCAAAGAAGATTTCAATTACGGGTTGGTCCTTTTCCAATCATTCACTTCTGCAAAATTTCACCTCATTCACAAAAAAAAAGAGAATGAAAAATCAGATGGGTTAGAAGATATTCCCAAGGGAGCGAAGTCCGGTGCTAAAAACCGCGGCTTAATTTTGATGTTTTGGTAAGAGATATTTTGGTAAAACATCCCTATGGGATTAGAATGGAAACTCGAGGTGGATTCCACACACACTCACAAGGCCGTACCAAGTATTTTTTTTTGGAGGGGGTTTTACTCAAAGATTTGTTTCGGGGAGGGGGGGGGTTACACAAAAAAAACCTCAAAAAAGCCATGTAAAATTTGTTTGTATCCATTTTTGTTACGTTTTTACGAGTCAAACAAACATTTCGGGGGGGGTGTCAAATCCCCCAACCCCCCCCCACTGGGTACGGCCTTGCACACCCACGTGAAAATAGACTCTTCCCATTGATAAATTAAATATAGATAGGGCACTTGGGCATTAATTTGAAATTTGCAAGAGGCACTTAAACTTCTAAGAGATTTTATTAGTTCCGGTGGGGGGAATAAATTCATTGGAAGTCCAGTAGTGACTAGGCAGAAGCTGCTAGACATGTACAATCTCTAAACATGGAATTCCAGAAGTGGCTTCATTTTCCTAACATAAGGGTCACTTATCATTACAAAGGCAAAATATTCAAGAGGAGAGGTAGGAGCTGCTCAATATGATTACTTTATCACATTACATGCAGTGCATTGTATGCATTAGTAGGATCTGCTCATCCCGTGGGATCTGATCAATGTCCTTACTATATGCTGATGTTGTATGTTCTATCATTTTAGCGGTTTTGCTTGATAATTTACAGATAAATAAAAAAAAAAGATCAAAATCAAATGAAATTTGTCAGAAATCAAAATTTCATACCTTCGACCCTAGACTAGCTCTCTTGGGCCACTCAGAGCTCGTCTCCTAGGTCCATAGCTACATAAAAATAAATACCTCAGCATGGTGATGTGTGATTTTCTTGACAAAAGGTACCCAAAATACTTTTATTCATACATTTTTGATGAAGTAGACCGTTTTTTGAGAAATTAGGGGTTTTCAGGGTACTGATCACGGCTTACACTCCTCCAGCATTTTATGGCAGACGTTTTGGATTAATCGTTCATGATCGATGAGTATAAACGTAATAAAAGAAACCCTTGGAACGATCGCATGCTTGAGAAGCACCAAATGTTGCCAAGAAGGTGTTGAAAAGTGGTGACTTTCAGGATAATTTACTATATCGAAGATTTTCTCGGTTTACCCCATAATTTCCAATATTGTTTTTTGTAATTCACTTGTTTTCGGCTCTTTTTTCCACTCGTATGCCAACTCTCATATGGAGGTTTAAGTTAAGTTGTTTTCTGTCTAAATCTAGGACTTCCCCTTTATCGAAAATGTCAGTCGTAATAACGTAATTTTTCCTAATCTTATCTCAACATCGTAACTGCCAAATTTTAAAGCTTATTTGCCCTACTGTCATTATCTGTAGCCTCATTATAATTAAATTCTTTTAATGCCATCTATTTCATTAATAGTTCTTCCCCAAGCTTCAACATTTAAAGTACCAAGAACATCGAAATAATAATAAAAATCCCCCTGGACCCATCTTAGGTATATTCCTCCTTGAAAACCCAAATTTACTAATATTTCAAAACTATGAAGTTTTTAAGGCAAGAACACATTTTCGTCAGTGTTGTCACGTTGAACAAAGAAAATAAATAACAAAATCTAATTAGGCGATTTTACAACGTTTTCGGTCCGTATTAATTAAACATTAACGAACTATTGAATCCCAAAGACCACTACACATTCAAAAGGGATTTTTACCTTCTTAAGGTGTCTGATCCCCTTTCTAGCTTAGTGTTTGGCCCGTGGTCCTAATTAACAGATAAATATCCTAGTTCTCCCATGTATAAACTGCTTTCAATCGCGCTTTAGATGTTTTTTTCAACTGAAAGTAAGGAGCAACATTAAAACGAACAGAAATCATTACATATATGAGGGGGGTTGCTCCTCCTCAACACCTCGCTCTTTACGCTGAAATTTTTTAGTACTTTATAAAAAAAAAAGCTTCTTATTGTCCGAATTAAAGGAACAGGAGTCATGTTTAAAGAATTGGGACAAAATTCTAACTTTAGCGTAAAGAGCGAGGTGTTGAGGAGGAGCATCCCCTCATATACGTAATGATTTCTGTTCGCTTTAAGTTTTAATGTTGCTCCTTACCTTCAGTTGAAAAACCTTGTTTTTTTTTATCTAATTTCTGATCGTTTTTTAGATAATGCCGGGAAATCTGACTACGCCTCCACGGAAAAATCCCTCCTCTTCACGGATTTATTCCCTAGACAACTTAATCCTGGTGAAAATTTACCCCGGACAATAATCCTTAATATCTCCACGCGTAAAATTGAGTCGGCAGTAAGAAAGCAAGACGTAAAAAGAACTTTGTATATGAATTCTGGCAAATTCCCCCAGTGTAAAACTTCCCCTTAGAAATTCACCCCCTGGAAACTTTCCTCCCTATGGAAAATTATTCACGTGGAAAATCCCACCAGCAGAAAATCCCCCCTCCCCCTAAAAAAAATGAATAGATACTTCCTAGTAACAAATTTTATACGCAAACAATGGGTAAATTTTATAACTTAAAGACTTTTCCCCAGAGGCTGTGGGGGGTTCATGATATTTCCAAAGGCGTAAATTATTCGGCCTTTCAACTATGGTGAACAAAATGCCTATCTCAAAATTTTGATCGGACGACTTTGAGAAAAAGGGGTGAGGGAGGGGGCCTAGTTGCCCTATAATTTGTTTGGTCACTTAATTAGGGCACTACAACTTCTAAATTCCATTCGAATGAGCCCTCTGACATTACTCTAGGACTACTGGGTCGATACGATCACCCATGGGAAAAAAAAATAAATAAACATGCATTCATGATTTTTCTCCGGGCAAAAAATACAAAATTCCACATTTTTTCAGATAGGAGCTTGAAACCTCTACAGTAGGATTCTCTAATACGCTAAATTTACTGGCTTAATTTTTACTAAGATGCTTTGACCTTTTGGGGTTGTTTCCCCTTTTTCGAAAATCAGGCAAATTTTCTCAGGCTTGTAGCCTTTGATGGGTAAGACTAAACATAATGAAACTTATAGAACTAAAATCAGCATAAAAATTCAATTCTTTGATATATCTATTGGTATCAAAATTCCGGTTTTTAGAGTTTCGGTTACTATTGAGCCGGGTTGCTCCTTACTTACAGTTCATTACCACAAACTGACTAAGAAAAATATTGTCTTATAGCATTAACATTTCTGTATGAGTCATCATACTAACTGACTTAATGTTCCTTCATTGATTTTGCTTTCTAAATACTTGCAAATAAAGTTTTAGACGGTCATTCTTCTGATGGGTTGGCCTCCCCACTGGCCCGCGAGAGAGGCAACTTTGTTTTTTTGGGTGTATATATGATATTTTATATTTACTTAAAAAAGAGTTAAAGAAATGTACATGTTATAAGTCAAAGTTCAAGCGAGTTAGTTAAGAGTTCAAAATTGTTGTTGGTCTAACACTTTTGTGAATAAAAGTGAGTTAGGTTTTCTAAGCCTGCTTTTGGTTATCCCTTAATTCCATTAGGGAAAAGGAAGGGAGTTTCAAGCAAGTTCATGATATACACAACCCTTGATATATTTTTATTTTGATATGTATTTGATATATTGATTTAGTAAATAAAAAAAACAAATTTTTTTTAACTGAAAGTAAGGAGCGACATTAAAACTTAAAACGAACAGAAATTATTCCGTATATGAACGCCTCGCTCTTTTCGCAATTTTTTTTTATTGTTTAAAAAAGTAGAGTTGTGAGAAAGAGCCGCTCCTTACTTTCAGTTAAAAAAATTGTTTTTTTTTATTTAGTTTCTGAAAGTTTTTGACTTAATGCAGGTTTTGATGTTGGATCACCGTACATGAATAATTAAAACAAAATTTGCATATCAATTTTTTTTTTTTTACTAAATGGCTTCCTCGAAATTTTGATTTGACGATTTTGAAAAAAAGGGCGGAGGAGGGGGCCTAATTTCCCTTCAATTTTTTGGTTAATTAAAAAGGGGACTAAAACTTTTAATTTTATTTACTAACGTTTTTATTAGTAATAAATACACGTAACTTACGAATTAAATTACGTAATGAACTTCTATATCCGTGTATTTTTATTATGTATATTAAAGGGGTTCGCCCCATAGTCAATACCTCAATCTTTACGCTAAAGTTCGTAATTTGTTCCAATTCTTTAAGAATGACCCCTTAACCTCAAAGACCGTTAATTAGAATAAATAGCTCTGATGAAAGTACTAAAAAAAACTTTAGCGTAAAGAGCGAGGTGTTGACTAGGGGGTGAACTAGGGGGTTATATACGTAATAATTTCTGTTCGTTTTAAGTTTTGATGTTGCTCCTTACTTTCAGTTGAAAGTTTCTTTTTTTATTTAATTTCTGATCGTTTTTTAAATAATGCTGGGAAATCCGGCGCCACCTTCATAGCAATGTCCCTTCCCCCGTGGGAAGATCCTCCCACTTAACCCCCGACCCAGCCAACCCCGACAGCCAGAAAAAATCCCCCCTGAAAACTTCTGTAACCTTCCCAATAACCAAAAATTGCGACGAAGACCACACTGCCTTTCCATAACAAACAACAAAAGCACGAAGAACACTAGGGAAATCTTTTTGCAAGACAGTGGAGACAATTTGAATGAATATTCAAAATTTTTAATTTCCCAATAACTAATACTATATGTAAACATTGGGCAAAGTTAGCAACTTGCAGACCTTCCCCCGGGGACTGTGGGGGATTAAGTAATCCTCAAAGACAATGTTTTTATATTTTTCGACCATGCTGAACAAAATGACTATCTCAAAATTTTGATCGGCTGACTTTGGGAAAAAATGAGCATGGGAGGGGGCCTAGTTGCCCTCCATTTTTGGTCACTTAAAAAGGACACTAGAACTTTAAATTTCCGTTCGAATGAGCCCTCCCGTGATGATCTAGGACCCCTGGGTCGATACAATCACCCCTGGAAAAAAAACAAACACGCATCCATGATCTTGAAACCTCTATAGTAGGGCTCTCTGATACGCTGAATCTGATGGTGTGATTTTCATTAAGGTTCTATGAATTTTAGGGGTTAATTCCCCCTTTTTTTTCGAAAATAAGGCAAATTTCCTCAGATGAGTACCTTGTGGTGGGTAAACCTAAAACTTGATTAAATATATATATTTGAAATCAGCATAAAAATCTGATTATTTTGATGTATCTATTGGTATCAAAATTCCGTTTTTTTTTACAGTTTCAGTTACTATTGAGCCGGGTCGCTCCTTATTTACAGTTCGTTAAGACCAAGTGTTTGAAAAACTGAATTAACATTTTTTCCGAGTTTTAAAAGATATATATGGGTGTGCAAGTTTCACTTATTTTATCTAAACAATCAGGCTACTATTTCACTGTCCATTAGAATATTAAATCGGCTTACCATTAAACCTGTATGGTCACATTTACTAGGTTTTGCCAGTGGGTTCTGGCCTTGCCGACGTCCGGGTTCTGGCCTTGCTGACGTCCAGGGCAAAATCCTGATTAGCCCCCCCCCCCTTTTCAGGCCAAATTTTAAAAAAAATTTTCATTTATTAACAGAATTGTCACCTATTAACAAAATTGAATATAAAATATCACAAAAAAAAACTTCAAAATTAATCATATTCGATCTATTTCATTTTCAAGGAACAGTGATGAAGATAGGGAAAAAAGAAAATTTCGGATTCAATTTGTTTATACTTGCTGTCAACTGCGTCATCTCAAAAATTACAGCATTTTTCTAACCTTTATATTATTTATTTGAAATTTTGCGTCCAGGGCAAGTACCTCCTCTCCCCCCTAAGATCGCCGCTGGGTTTCATCGTAATATCTAAAATAGGAAGCTGGGAAACCCCATAGCTTTAAGAATTAGAATCAGAGCCAAAAGATAAAAAAGTAAACAACCTGAAATAGCTATTAGTGTAGAGTGATTCCTCATGAATAATGCATAAAGAATTCGAATCCAGTTTTGTGTACTAACATGGGATATACTGTGCAGTTCACCTTGCGTCTTTTGAATAGGCCATTAAAGAAACTGGTTAACATATGAAAAAGCGTTACTAAAGCATTACCATAAAATTCACTGTCAACGTTATGGTGGGATACCCATATTTGGAATGGATATGTGCTTTATGGTCAAATGTTCTTTTTTTCACATAATAATCAAGAAACTAAGTTTATAATAGTGTTACTCGGTAATTAAACATCAAAAGTATAGTACTGTTAATTATAACTATGAATCGTCTGTTTTCAGCTTCAAAGAAGTCAGATAAACCATTTGATTGAAAAGCGGAATGCAATGAACAGTTGTAGTTGATGGTAAACGTTTTCTTGCACATGGGTAGCAGTCTTTTTGTCCTGAACTCAGATGCCCTGTATCCAGTAAATGTCTCAAAACCATAAATCAAAGATAGACAAGAAGCAATGGGAAAAAAGTGCATCTTAATCTTCAGAACAAAATAAACAAAACTTGTTTGTTATTAACGAGTTCATTATTAACGCGATTCTTGACCTAGTTCATTTTGGTTCATTATTAATGCGATTCTTGAGGACACCGGTTAGTTTGCCTTGACTAGTGATAGAATATAGTGTCTCACCATGGATGTTCAAACTAAGATTTGGGATTTGCCAAGGACCGAAGAATAAGCAATTATATTTTTCCAGGATAAGGGGTTGCTGCCCAAAACAAAACAATGCGTCAATGGACACACCATAACTTTGTACTCTTACGAGAAGCAACAAGTGTAACACTAGGCCATGTTTGAAAACCGTGAATTTGAGAGTCAATACGTGGTTTTCTAAAAGTAAAATACCATTTGTTACTGCAGTTTGTTTTAACGCGTTCATTTACTTCTTAGCATTGATCAAACTCCCCTTCTCGAGTGTGTTTTATATAATAGACAAGTACCCGAAATTTATATGAGTAGTTCCCTAATACCCCATGCAAGTTTTAATACAAAAAAAACTACTTATGCTAGGTAAAAGCTATCTGTAAGATTTCTTCAAAAATTTCTTAAATTATCAATGTTCTACGAACAGAATATTTAAAAGTTGAATTCAACGCTGAAAGATCCGTCATAGTTCTTATTTAACTGGAAAGGTCCACTTTCTGGTGAAATTGTACTCGGAAAATTCAAAAATCCGCCTGTCTGACCAAATTGTTTACCTCGACATTATCATTGGAAACACAATTTCTCACATTCGTCCTTTTCTAAAAAAAAACACATCAGACACCGAATATCAGCTTTATATGCTTCCATAGTCTCTGCTAGGCTTTGTTTTAATCACAGTTATCTATCAACGCTATACAACACTGTTGTTCTCCCCCATATTCACTACAGTGCACCCTTCTGGAAAATTTTTACACACGCTGATAAATTGAAATCCGCTGCACTTTCTTCCGTTTCGTAAAATACTTACTGAGATACACGATTTGGGCACGCTGTTCAAAACTCATGAATAATCTTCATATAGCGGAGCACACTAAAGGTGTTGCTAGACTTATAGAAAAACATAACCAAAAGAATTCAAACCATACTTGGAAACCACTCCCTCTACACTAGTTACACTCTCATAGCTCTTCTTCCTCACTATTGTTACAAGTGCCTGTGTTTTTCTTTATTTGTATGTGTGTGTGTGTGTTGTTTTTTTTTTTCGTTTTCCGTTTTTCGTTGTCCCGAGACGTCCGTCATTTTCTTTTTGTACGAAGACGCGTTTCCGATAAACAATAATAATAATAATACAAAATGGAATCGTCCGTTGAAACTTACCAGAAACTAATTGAATTTTACATCTTTCACAAGATCAATTGGTTTGTAAAATTTTTTTGAAGTATGAAATCACTCTTTATAATTATTTTTCATCTCTTAGCATTAAACTATAGGTATATTTCATAACTGTCTGCTTCCTTGTGAATCCTATCCACGATTTCAATTGCAAATTGTTATTAGAGGAACTAAGACCCAAAAATACATTAAAAAAAAGGTAGAAAAGAAGGGGAAAAAGGCAAAAGAGGGCATGAATGGGCCCAAGAGAGAGTAAGGAATAGAACAACTACCGAAACTACAGAAGATATCTCAAACCAGTGTAACTTCTTCAAATCGAACCGAGATTCCCCCGCAGTCTTAGCCGAATTAAGAGATACTGGTTCTCCCCCTTCACCAAGGAATACCTTGGTTCTCCCAATGAGGGGCTTAGACTTGGAATCGAACCCGGGTTCAAAGGAGGGACTCGAGGCAGCAAATAATGTACACCTGCCAATGTCAACATGCACCCTCTTGGATTGGATAATATACTTGGGATATAAATGAAACGTCTTTAGCAAGATCTCATACGCAAGACCTAATTAGGAACAAAACAGCTGTTCTTCTGGTGCGGGAAAACATGCTCACTATCTGAGCAAGACAGAGGAAGAGACATTGTTAATTAGAATTTGTGAAAAACCTTTGGAATTTTTCACGCACAGTAGGAAGTCAGAGCTAAAATTAAATTGGGAGTTCTCGAATACCTAGGAGCGTTTTGTTTGGCATTTAGTTCACTTTGACTACAAGTGGGATAATAGGCCTAAAATTATATAGAAAATTGTTCGATTTATTTTTTTAAATCTGGTCAGAGATACGTTCATTAGCAAGAGCACAAAAGGTGTAGTTTCGTGGAAGGAAATCGCTGAAACAGCCATAGCAGCAGTCATTTTTGCATCTTTTTTTAAACCAACAATATATATATATATATATATATATATATATATATATATATATATATATATATATATATATATATATATATATATATATATATATATATATATATATATATATATATATATATAGCCATGTTTTACACTTACCCACTAACTGGGACTGGATGAAGTCCACCGGTTCCACTTTGCTGTGCTATCTTACTACTATAAGGTACATACTCGGGGTCATCTGCACTTCTACAAAATGCCACCAAACTGAATAAGACAAAAATAAGTAAATCACTTCGAAGAATCATTTTTCTCACTGGAGTTCAGTTGATAGAACTAGAATGTGACTAGGTTGTAAATTTGTGTTTATCGAACAATCTGCTCGCTACATAGTAGTAAAATCAATCGGCCGGGGTAAATACATCATTCTGAAAAACAAAATCACCATGAAAGAGAAATCAAACTTGCTTGTGTATGTTGAGACTAGCCTAAAGACATTGCTGTTCACATTCGATGTTGAGGCCACAAGATAACAATCCAGCCCTGCATTATCTTGTTCAAGTTTTCTTATATATTTTCCTTTATCTTTTACATTTTTACGAGAAATAAATTTTTTTAATATTTTTTTAACGGATTTTTTTAATATTATTATTTGGATTTTTTCCTCACCATCTATCTTATGTCAACATCATGGTTGCAGCAGTATCTGCAACCGTGCAACCATTACTAGGTAGTAAATAAAAAAATCCTGCCCATAGTGAATTAGAATTTAAAATGTGTTTTAAAAAAAATTGGTCAAGTGAGGATAAATCGCCGCGTTAAGCTGATTCAGGAATCGTGACTGTTATTTCTGCTAATCGTAAATGTTCATTGCGAAAACAAATTATACAGATTTCAAAAAATAGCCTGAAAGCCCACCATTGGAACCACAAACGAAAGCTGTACCATTAGACCCACTATTGTCGAAAAACCCGTATAGGAGAATTACAGTCCTCCATTTTGAACAACAAGGAAAATCACATTTTTTGCATAGGCAGTACTGATGTGTCTCCTTCTTATAGGGGTGATTGTACCGAACCAGCGGTCGCAAAATGTGGAGAGGCATTTGAAAGGAAATTGCAAGGAAAAGGAGGCATTTGAAAGGAAATTGATTTGAAAGGAAATTGCCATATCCCGTGCCTTATTAAGTAACATAGAAAATTAGAGCTGACTTATTATCTCTGACTTGAGTTCATAGATCTCGAGTACTAAAGATAGACATTTTTTTAGACTACCTTTAAATTATATTTAAAAGGGCCCTCTCGTATAAGGAGTTTCAAGATATAAAACTAAGGAGCCAAATGGGGCTTCTGGACCTAGCCCGTGATATGATGATGTTGAAACGATACATCTCTTTATCCTTAAATGCTCACAGAAGGCATTTTGGATTTTGTAATAGTAGAACAACATTCGATGCCGCATTATATATATATATATATATATATATATATATATATATATATATATATATATATATATATATATATATATATATATATATATATATATATATATATATATATATATATTTTAATATACTTTCGAAAAATGGCAAAAAAGATCAAGCACAATTTTACGTCGGCAACTATAAAAATGAGCTACTTACCTTGTTATTGCTTAGCTAAAGATATGACAACAACACATTTAACTGTACATTTGAAAAACATTTCTGCAGATTGTTTTTGTAATGATAAATTCTTGATTATATTGCTGCACAAAGCGGTGAATCCCCTAAAACTGTCTGAGGACTTCTTTGGCAAATTTTAAGAAAAAGCCAGTGAAGAAAAGAAATTGAAATAAGAAAACTTTTATTTTTTTCCGATGATAGCCATAGCGGTAGTCTACTTGTCTGCTAAAAGAAACACACCCAAGAAGTGAAGTTAGTTAATCCTAATGAAATATACCAAAACATGCTGATAATCTAATACTATAGAAACAAAATTATAGAAACTACGACATAGAATTGTGGAAAGCAGGCTGCGCAGAACGCATCATATTAAATACCTAACCTAACCCCAAACCACCTCTATATATTAAACACTTAATTAAAATATTCATACATCGTAGTTTATCTCGCTTAAAATAAGCAAATCATAACCGATCCCTGATAGGCAAACCGGTTTCTGTCAGATCTCACACAACGTAATTCTTGAATGTATGTCGTCTAACAGACAAGTACCGCCATACCTAGCAGGGGAACTTCAGAAGAGCTGTCGTAGGATCCTTTTGGCTAATTTTGAAAAAAAAGTAATAAGTAAGAAAAGAGCTGATTAGAGAGGAAATTTTAAACCTAGTGCCCTTTTTAGCAATGAAAGGGATCTTGCCGCAGGAAAGAACCATTTTTGCCGTTTTATACCGACAAACAGCATTTTTGGCCACCCAAAAAAGGCCTTATTGGTACTGAAGACATCTGAAGATAGTAATCAATTCATAAAAAGCGGCACTTTTTGGGCTTTTTAGTTGACACTTTTCATCTCTAAACATAGAACTGGAATCCATACAAAAGGAAGGATTTGCATAGGCTGTAAAATTTGAAAACAGTTTCAAACACAGGAGTCTGATGTAAAATACGACATAGCCATACCGGCGTACCAGGGACATAGGGAAGTTGTAATTAATCCCTCCCTTACATATAATCTGGAATATACTTTATCTTGGCCTGTTTAAAGCTTCATAGGCTATAACATATGAAGTCAGTGCTGTTTCAAAAATTCATAAGCCTCAGCTACTCCTTGATGAATGTGAGAGCCACCGACAGCGAATCGGGCAGTTCGGTGTAAGGAACCCCTGTCTCAGGGAACCTCAGACCTAAGCTGCCACTCGAGCAAGGCAAGTCTTACCCTCACGAAGCGTGGTTTTGTAGGAGGTCTAGCAAACCATTCTTCCGAAAATTGACGGCAAGTCCATGAGTCTTTGTTGCATTCTCCGTCACAGGTTGTCTCTGTAACTGATATTTGGCCAAAATCCAGGTACATATATGTCTGGGGACCATTAACCACCAAACCACCAAACCTAACCCCAAACCACCTCTATATATTAAACACTTAATTAAAATATTCATACATCGTAGTTTATCTCGCTTAAAATAAGCAAATCATAACCGATCCCTGATAGGCAAACCGGTTTCTGTCAGATCTCACACAACGTAATTCTTGAATGTATGTCGTCTAACAGACAAGTACCGCCATACCTAGCAGGGGAACTTCAGAAGAGCTGTCGTAGGATCCTTTTGGCTAATTTTGAAAAAAAAAGTAATAAGTAAGAAAAGAGCTGATTAGAGAGGAAATTTTAAACCTAGTGCCCTTTTTAGCAATGAAAGGGATCTTGCCGCAGGAAAGAACCATTTTTGCCGTTTTATACCGACAAACAGCATTTTTGGCCACCCAAAAAAGGCCTTATTGGTACTGAAGACATCTGAAGATAGTAATCAATTCATAAAAAGCGGCACTTTTTGGGCTTTTTAGTTGACACTTTTCATCTCTAAACATAGAACTGGAATCCATACAAAAGGAAGGATTTGCATAGGCTGTAAAATTTGAAAACAGTTTCAAACACAGGAGTCTGATGTAAAATACGACATAGCCATACCGGCGTACCAGGGACATAGGGAAGTTGTAATTAATCCCTCCCTTACATATAATCTGGAATATACTTTATCTTGGCCTGTTTAAAGCTTCATAGGCTATAACATATGAAGTCAGTGCTGTTTCAAAAATTCATAAGCCTCAGCTACTCCTTGATGAATGTGAGAGCCACCGACAGCGAATCGGGCAGTTCGGTGTAAGGAACCCCTGTCTCAGGGAACCTCAGACCTAAGCTGCCACTCGAGCAAGGCAAGTCTTACCCTCACGAAGCGTGGTTTTGTAGGAGGTCTAGCAAACCATTCTTCCGAAAATTGACGGCAAGTCCATGAGTCTTTGTTGCATTCTCCGTCACAGGTTGTCTCTGTAACTGATATTTGGCCAAAATCCAGGTACATATATGTCTGGGGACCACTTTAATCGCGGATCTGTACCAGTAAATCCATCTTGTCGTGGATGATCTCTATAGCTGAAAAACTGCAATG
Organism: Artemia sp. Qi Xiang Cuo; assembly: GCF_049724085.1. Lineage (NCBI taxonomy): Eukaryota > Metazoa > Arthropoda > Branchiopoda > Anostraca > Artemiidae > Artemia > Artemia sp. Qi Xiang Cuo. The sequence goes on along the minus strand of NC_142802.1, from coordinate 28,482,088 downwards.
CCAGTGTATTTCTGAGCAATAACTAACAGTTGGAAGCTTGTATTGCTACTGCTATTCATCTCAAGCACTGAATTCAATCACACAACTCCAGATTAAGGCAGTGAAATGGACAGGGTACTGAGAGTAGATTATCCATGAAGTGTAATTATCATAACTAATGTTTGTACCCTGAACAGCAGCCACTCACTGGCTTCTTTTTAATGTAATGCAACACAGTCTCACCAGATGAGCTCTATTTTCCGTACTTTATGGTAAATAAACCTGAAAAGACTTTCCGCATCATGTTTGTCCCACACGAAAGCAGCAAAAACCTTTTTCTTTCATTTTGTCATACTGCAAGCTGTTTCTTTTCGGACTTACCCCCATAAGCGATTGAATTACTCAAGACAACGATGTCCCTACTTCTTGTCTAACTGGTCGAAAAGCCCATTAATCGAACAGCCCCCCCAGCATAAAAAAACAACAACATAATTTTCGTGCTAAGAATCAATGCGACCACTTTTTCTTCAAAAAATTGCTGTCCTCTATAAGATCCCCTTGGTCCATTCTACTTACCCTGAAAGTTTCATCCCGATCGGAGGCAAACAATTTTGGCCCCTTTTGGCGATTCACGAATAGATACAACCCAATTTTTTTTTTTTGTTCCTCTTATATTCGTTTGGCTAACCGATTGGAAACAAAACAAGCTTGGGCCTGTTTTGGATGCCAAAAATCAACACAATTTTTTCCCATAACTTTCGTCTTCATTGAGGTTCCCTTGTCTCATTCTATATGCAAGAGCGTAATTTTCTATGGGACAGGGGGGCAATTCTCCCCCTCCCAGACCCCAGTTTCGCCCCCCCCTGCTGAAATTAAGCGTCTTCAAAAATCTTGCCAAAACTAAGATAGACCAACGTAATTCAAGCATCCATAGAAAGAGATCAGTTTTCTTTAGTAGGTATACCTTTGCCTTTATGGGGAAGGAAAGCCATTTTCATAGAGATTCGGGGTGACATGATTGTTTTTCTTTGGATTTCCTTCTTTTTTAAACTGATCTAATTCAATAACTCTACTCATTATGTTTCATGAAAACTTAGTAGCTCTTCAAAATTTAAGGAAAACTAGTAGCTCATCGAAAATTTCCACATTTGGTTCAGTTTGTTGCTATTTAAAATCTAGTGTACCTGCTTCTATCAAATTCCTGCCGAGCCGAATACACAAATTATTGCCCTGTAATATTAATGAGCAAAAATGACACTGTTTCTAATAGAGCTTAATGCGAATCTAGGTGAAATGTTTACAGTGACATCCAACAGTGCAATCATAGTTTTTTCATTTCCTGGAGCTTTTTGCTGCGATTTTACAAATTGTTTTACTTTAGCAGAATTTGAGTATTTTGGATAACCTTTTTTTTGGTTTAGAAAATTCTGCTAGTGCAATTTTGTATAGGCTACTGAGATCAGAATGTAGCCAAGTTTTGAAGTTGTTCTTTCCAAGACACCTACAATCCAACCAAAATGTTTTAAAATCATTCAGTGAATGATTTTAGTGGACATTTTTTGTGTGTGCACAAAACTGCATTAAGGCCGTATCTCTGGTACATAAATTCGTATCTAAATGACTATGCGATATTGAAACATTTGAACAAATATTTACATGGGTACCAAGGTAATATAGGCTTAATGATGATACCCGATCAAGTAAATCTGGCCCTGTTCGTCTTAGAAGGAAAATTTCCCAGACAACTTTCAACCTGCTTGGGGATAATAGGCTTCTGTGGCTTGAGTCTTGGCTCAGTTTGCTGAGTTCATCCAATATAAGCAATCCTCTTTCATAATCACTTCATTTATTCCCTCAGTATATTCCTGATCACTCCCAATTTAGTTGCAGTAGGGAATGGGACCGAATTAATTGGAAGCACTTTGCATTTCAAATCTCTCTCTAAATTATGCCAATTTCGTTACACAATTGTGTCCTTTTGAATTTAATAGGATTTAATAAGGCCTTAGAAGAGACGATAACTCAATGGTAATAAGAACTGAATCAAATAAATGCAGTTGTGCGATAGTGCGGCAAAATGTCTGAAGAGTCAACAAACCAAGCTACACATATTTATAAATCCAAACATATTTAATATAGGGGATATCTAAAACAGCAAAATGGAAGAACAACAACGTAACATAATGGGAAACTATAGAAGAAATGGAAAAACGCGCATGATTCAAGAACCATTCCCAAAAGACCCCGCCCAACGTGCGAGGCTTCTAATGTTTTTATCTAATGAACAATTTTAGCTTGTAAATATAACAGCATTGTGTAAGCGTAAGGACCTGGTTTTGACGGAGGGGGGCGACGATCTTCCTTATATCAACTAAAACCATATTTTAATGAGTAAAGTAAACATACGGACATGGGCTGTTATTATCGCAGTTTTTTGCATAAATAGTGGGCACTTGAGGGGGCAGATGGCCTATTTGCGACAGCTTTGAAAATAATAATATAAAAAATGAATTAAAATGGAATAGAAGTAAAACAACTGGTTTAAATGAAAGCAAAGAGGGACATTTAACATTTATAACAAGCAGAAAGTATCCTATACATATTGAGACTGTTGAGACCCCCCTTAACCTCCAGATTTTCTCTAAATTTGACTTTTTTTTCCCGTCATATTCATTCGAGAATGAATGCTCTAAATGCTCTAACACAGAACAATGTGGTAAAAAGTTTAAATTTCTTATCACATGGCTTTGGGAATGAGTGCTTATTAATTCGCAGATAGTTCAAAGAATAAAATTATCAGTTCAAGTGTTTTGAAAGGTAATCAGTAAATAAAAAAGCTTTCAATTATTAGTAGGCTATATTTGTTAACCTCTCAAATGTTTTCAGGAAAGCACTAGTTAAACTTTAACCGAAAGAGCGCTCCGCTGAGGGGGGTTTTCTAGAATATATACTTAGAAAATATGAGAAGCAAGCGATTTTTTTACAGCTCTAATGAATAAGATAATTTAAGCTCAATTTAAATTTTATAGTCGCTCTTTACCTTTATTTGAAGAGACTTAGTATTTAATTATCAAAGGCAAAATTATGTTATGCCAATAACGGTCCCTAAATGTCATTTTAGCTAAACATAAGCGATTCGGCTAAATTTGTTATACGTCTAACAGTTTGATTTGGTCCTTAATACAAATATTGAAAAATAATAAAAAAAAGTTTTTGTTGCTTATTCTAATCGTGTGACGGAACAATTCCCATAATTTTTTTTTGTATTTGCTCATGCCCTTGAGTATGAAGAATGTTAAGCGTTTTAGAACGGACATCGTCAAATTGGCTACCTAAGAAAATATCTAGTGCTCAGACGATAAACTTTTCCGTTCTTTTCTAGTATATATCCTTAAAAATATGAGAAACAAGCGATTTTTTTTGTCATACCGCTATTAGAAGTTTATTGCCGCGTGGACAGTCTTCGTAAATAAAGTGTATTTAGTGCTAATTATCCCATTTTAAAACCATAAAGACATCGTCTATTTAAATCGAGAAAAAAAAATCCAAATTTCGCCAAAACAGAAAAAAAAATCGCAAAAATCCATGTTTTTATAGTTCGAAAAGTTAGCGTCTCAGAAATCTTCTGCTGTTAGTCAACTCTGCAGACTTTTTGAAGTAAGCTTACTTTTGGCACTTCAGTATGAAAATGGGTTTTTGAACATCTCTATAGCATACAACATATAAGGGAGGCCAAAAAGAAACGATGTAAGGGCCGAAGGCCCGAGTTGCCAATCTTAGCGAGGGAAAGGAAATAAATTATGTAATGTCTCATTCACAAAGCCCCAAACCCCTGCGCGTTGACGATCTAGTTGAGGATTATTCTGGGATCAAAGCCCAGGGCCCCAATTGACCGAGGATAAGGCCCACGTGTGACAGAGGAAGGCTCGAATCCCATTCGAGTAGACAGGGTCTATTTTTGATGACCGGAGGCACCCCAGGACAGTAGGGAGGCAATAAAAGTGGACTTGGGGGCTCTTTCTTAGAAAAGAGGTTTCTTAAATTATTATTTGTGGATCACTCTTTTTATTTAATTTTCAGAAGGAAGTTGAAAAAATCCCGTGAGGGCCAAAGGCCCGAGCAAAGCGAAGTCTCAAAGCGCTTGCCTAATCGAAACTAGGGCCAGCGGCCAACTCCTACCCGAGTAAAGTGACACGTAATACATTAAGTGACAAGGCCCAAATCCCACCCAAGCGATGAAAGTGGAGGGGGCGACAAAAACCGAAGTGGTCAGAAATATAAGAAACGTCAAAGGACCTGATGTCAGTTTTATGGCAGAGCATGATCTGCTTCGTCTCGTCTTTAACAAGTTCGCGCCTCAAACGATAGATGCTACAATTTCAACCTTCTCGTTTTCCCATTTTGTTTCTGTCCGATTTACCCTTTTCGTACGAACATCAGGAAAAAAGCACCTTCCAAGGCAGCATTATCAAAGAAAAATGAACACAGGGGTTTTGCCCTACAATAGTCCTCCGGTAATCTTCAAGCTATGACAAGAAAGAATTTCAGATACGCGAATTCCCCTACCTTTCTTCTTGTAAGGAATTATCTTTTTCGTTTTTTTTTTTTTTTTTTTTTTTTTTTTTTTTTTTTTTTTTTTTTTTTTTGTCTAAAAGCATATTTATCTTAAGACTATAAGCCTTGGCAAATTAGTTTCAAGGATTTGACCCGTCTTCTAAAGAAAAATTGAATTTTATCCAAAGCTAGACTAGCCAAGAACAGTTTCCCTGGAATTTTTCAAACCTTACAAGCAAGGAGGAAGCGAGTCAGAAAACATCGTCTTTTATTCGTATTTGGCTTTATTAACGTAGCTAAAAGTTTAATTTACCTAGCTCAACAACTTCCCCAGTTAGAAAAAAGCAGCTTGACCCTTCTGTTTAAGCTACAATAAAAAAAAATTGCCGAAATGCATAAGACCCATTTGGCTAGCCCAGAATAGACTCAACTGAAATAGCCTAGCGGCTGAAATGGATTAGTGAGTGTCTTCAATGCTCAAACCACGTTTCCCTTTGCTTTCATGATTTTAAATCTTAAAAAATAATCTGGATAAAATTCTAGTGAGGCGGCTCCACAGAAGGAGATATATTAATAAAATAAAAGTAGTAGGTCTAACTTAAACCAACAAAGAGAAAAATCTCTAAAAAAAACAAAAAAAAACAAACGAGACTGTGGCCAGTGGAGAGAAAAGAAAACAACAAAAACAAAACAACGTGGATATTTCGCCAGCATAGAAAAAAGGCGTATTCAGCAACGAAAGAAACACAAGAAAAACATGATAAAAAAAAACAAGATAAAACTAAAAACCAATAAAACCACCACCAAAAAAAAACAAAAACAAAAACGTACAATTGGCGCAAACTGATCCACGTAGGGAAAAGATGTTAATATAGAGTTACTTCAGTGAGGACACCAGAGTAACTCGAATTTCTGAGAATGCACTCCCACCCCATTGGAAAGAGCATAAAATAGGAATCTAATAGTACCACTTTTGGTACTTGTGTAATATCCAGAACACACTAAAGAAGTTTGCTTTGTTTGATCTGAGTAAACCGGGTTTTCTCTCGCATTCGGTTATAATTAGCTTATTCTTTCGCAAAATAAACTACGATGTTATTTAATTAGGATGTTTTCTTCTGCAGAACAGCCAAAATAGAATGCTATCGTTATGTGTCCACAAGTCTTCAGCCCACCTCTCAACAATTCCAAGGGCTGCAGATCCGCATCCCTGAGTGTCAGCGCTATAAGATTCAATTCAAAGAGTCAAAAACAAAAACTAATAATCAATGCATCTTACCCTTTCTTTATTCCAAAGGCAGTGATTCCAAAGAAAGTAAAAACAAAATTCCCAACGACAGGAGCACACAAGCCACGAATTTTCGGTCGCTAACTGACAAAGATTCTCTTCTGTATCTCTTATCTGGGATGTATTCAACAGCTGAGGTCTCTCACACCGAACCCGATTCTAAACACTCATTAGCATACACTAATTTGGTATGTGCCATAAAACAGATAGAATTTGGCCATCTTTGTCTGTATGAACTCACAAAACCTAAAAATCCAACCAGCCTATCCTTCTCATACTGATTAGTCATCCTTTCAAAATTGGCAATGAGGATTTTCTTTATAAACAATTTATAGGCCCTTGCCTTAAAATATAAATGTAATACGTTCATTGTGTTTAATAGTCATTTAAAAATGTCTTTGTTCCTTTAAGGGTGTTTCTGCAATAGTCACCTACGTAAAAATTTATTTCGAAGGGGGGGGGATCAAGTTTAAAAAACTGAACTGTACGGATAAGATGATATATCATAGGACAAATTGTAAACATGATTTCGAGTTTGCTCTCTGTTGTGGTAAGAGGGGTGGTTAAAGATCCTAAACCATACACCCCCCGCTGACGAGGTTTGTCTACTGTATTTATGCAAGGTTTTCCTTTCCCAATTAGTCTGGGCTTCATTAATTTGAACCTGATCAAGTTCAGCTGCTTATATGGAGGAGGGGCAATGGGGTTTACTCGTTTCTTGGAGCAGGATCTGTCAAGGCCCCATTTAGATATATTTTACTAAGGACCTACTCAGCTTACGTTCTTAAGGGGGAGAGGGGAGCAAAACCTGGCGTTACCACCGGTGTCTGAAAAACTCTCTCTGATCAAAGTTCCTGATCATAGAGTCTGATCAGAAGTCTCTCGTTAGATTAAAAAAATCAAAATAAAATATTAAGGATTTTGTTGATTCCTTTCAAGCTCGTTGCTCAGTATATAAACTCCCAAGAAGTGCCTCAAAGGTGGATCTCTCCCCTGACCTTAAGAGTTGTTGCAAATCTCGAGCATAAGACCACGTAAAGAAAGATACAGAATGGGTCATTGTCACTCTCCTAATTATGAAGAAAGGACATTCAATCTTAAAACAAAGTTTCTAGGCAGTAGAGGGCTTTCGAACATAGCATAAATATTGCCCCCCCCCATGTTAGCTAGGTTTCTTCAAACGGTATATTTCAGTAGCTCGACTAACCCTAAAAAGTTTATAATAGAAAAAATAATATATATATATATATATATATATATATATATAAATATATATATATATATATATATATATATATATATATATATATATATATATATATATATATATATATATATATATATATATATATATATATATATATATATATATATATATATATATATATATATATAATATAAATATAAATAAATAATATAAATAATATATATATATATATATATATATAAATTCTAAGACCACACTGGCTAATCATGATAAAACGAAACAATAGTATAAAAAGAGAAAAAACGAGGATTATACAAGCCAGTGAAACATATGAACTAAAATGCAAATATTTCGGTCAAGACCTCCGCTTGACCGTCCTCAGTGCAGGATAATAACATCAAAAGTACTAATAAAACTCCATGGATACTATACAAAAAATTTCAAACCTTCAAACGAAGCGCAACTAAAATTTGAAGACCCTCTCCATGTAACCGTGAAAGGGTAACCCGGTGAAATATTTGCATTTTAGTTCATATGTTTCACTGGCTTGTATAATCCTCGTTTTTCTCTTTTTTTTACTATTGTTTCGTTTTATATATATATATATATATATATATATATATATATATATATATATATATATATATATATATAATCATGTCTATATTCATATTTTGAAGACCAAAGATCAAACAAAGACAGAAAAAGGACAAGGTCTAATCATATACTTTGGATTTGGGAGCCCTTAAATTCTTGTCGTTCTGCCAAATACTCAAGATTTTAGCAATTTAATCCGTAGTTCTCTGTATGGTTTGTGCGATAGTCAAGCATTTCGCATTTTTTTTCGAATTTCCTCCCTCCCCTGAATGTGTTACATTATCTCTTGTTTTGAAAACTTTAAATGCAAAAGCTAAAGCACTTTTAAACGCTTGCTCGCACCCGCATTTTTTCTTACGGAGAGTATTCTGCTTGAGCATTATCATTCACATTAGCCCCACGGATCATCTTTTTGCTTCTACAGCCTGTAATTTTATATTCAGTGCCGTCGCGTCAAGTTTCAGGTTTCTTGCTGGAGGGGATATAATACAAATTTCTTTCTTGGAAAAAAGATGTAATTCAGTCTGTCCTATGGTTTTGATAATAAGTTCAAAATGAGCTGCCTGTATTATGCAAGAAGTGAAATCAAAGCGAGAGACTTACAAAGCTTACCCCCCCCCCACCTGCAATATTCAGCAGCCAAACGGGAAGCATAATAAATAAAAATAATGAAGAAAAGAAAGAAGTTTGGAATATTCTACCATTTCTACCTTCATTCCAAAATAAAGGCAGAATATAAGGTGTAGAATATCCTACAGGATTTATTTTTACATTTTCATTTCTTTTACTTCTTTTTTTGTGTTTGGGGGGTTGAGTTATCCCAGCAGGGTGAGATAAAGGTTTATGGAAATACAAAATTAATGGCAACTGTAGAAGGGTTGCCCTATGATGGAAGTGCACAGGGATAACAGGCTGGGACTAAGAAGTAGTTTACACCGTAATTACACTGTTTAAAACAAAAGAAAGTTTTCAAAAAAGTCATCAAGCCGTGTCATACTAGTAGAGTAGTACCTACCATATTGCGTACGGCCATAGCAATTTCTATGTTATTTGCGTACGGCCATAGCAATTAGGTCAACCAGACAGGTTTCTGGTGGGTATAGTCTGGTTTGGTGGGTATAATCTGGTTTGGTGGGTATAATCTGGTTTGGTCGGTACAGTCTGGTTTGGTGGGTATAGTCTGGTTTGGTGGGTATAGTCTGGTTTGGTGGGTATAGTCTGGTTTGGTTTTTCAAAGAGAGTGAGTATGTTATTTGCTTGTGTGTATAGGAATTCCCATGTTATTTGCTTGCGTGTATAGGAATTCCCTTGTTATTTGCTTGCATGTATAGGAATTCCCATGTTATTTGCTTGCGTGTATAGGAATTCCCATGCTATTTGCTTGCATGTATAGGAATTCCCATGTTATTTGCTTGCGTGTATAGGAATGCCCATTTTATGTGCTTTCATGTATAGGAATTCCCATGTCATTTGCTTGCGTTTATAGGAATTCCCAAGTTATTTGCTTGCGTGTATAGGACTTCCCATGTTATTTGCTTGCGTGTATTTGAATGCCCATGTTATTTGCTTGCGTGTATAGGAATTCCCATGTTATTTGCTTGCGTGTATAGGAATTCCCATGTTATTTGCTTGCGTGTATAGGAATTCCCATGTTATTTGCTTGCGTGTATAGGAATTCCCAGGTTATTTGCTGGCGTGTATAGGAATTCCCATGTTATTTGCTTGCGTGTATAGGAATTCCCATGTTATTTGCTTGCGTGTATAGGAATTCCCATGTTATTTGCTTGCGTGTATAGGAATTCCCATGTTATTTGCTTGCGTGTATAGGAATTCCCATGTTATTTGCTTGCGTGTATAGGAATTCCCACGTTATTGCCTTGCGTGTATAGGAATGCCCATGGTATTTGATTGCATGTATAGGAATTCAAATGTTATTTGCTTGCGAGTATAGGAAGTCCCAAGTTATTTGATTGAGTTTATAGTAATTCCGATGTTATTTGCGTGCTTTAATATGACATACCCGGGTATTTGATTGCGTGTATAGGAATTCCCATGCTATTTTAAGGGCTTATGTTCCCTCCCATGCTATTATAAGGGTTTATGTCCCCTTCCTATGCTATTCCAGGAGCTTATGTTCCTTCGTTTGCTATTATAAGGGCTTTTCCGTGTGGTTTTTCTTTACTTGGTACCCATTAAAAACGCAATTTTTGTGTTAAATAAGTAGTTTTTGTATCTTTTAAAATAGCTTTAAGGGGTTTGAGACACTCTGTTGCCTGATTCCGTGTGGTTTTTTTTTACTTGGTGCTCATTAAAAACACAATTTTTGTGTTAAATAAGTAGTTCTTGTATCTTTTAAAAGAGCTTTACGGGGTTTGAGACACTCTGTTGCCTGATTCCGTCTGGTTTTTCTTTACTTGGTGCTCATTAAAAACAAAATTTTTGTGTTAAATAAGTAGTTTTTGTATCTTTTAAAAGAGCTTTACGGGGTTTGAGAGACTCGGTTGCCTGATTCCGTGTGGTTTTTCTTTACTTAGTGCTCCATTAAAAACGAAATTTTTGTGTTAAATAAGTAGTTTTTGTATCTTTTAAAAGAGCTTTAAGGGGTTTGAGAGACTCAGTTGCCTGATTCCGTGTGGTTTTTCCTTACTTAGTGCTCATTAAAAACGAAGTTTTTGTGTTAAATAAGTAGTTTTTGTATCTTTTAAAATAGCTTTAAGGGGTTTGAGAGACTCAGTTGCTTGATTCCGTTTGGTTTTTCTTTACTTAGTGCTCATTAAAAACGAAGTTTTTGTGTTAAATAAGTAGTTCTTGTTTCTGTTAGAAGAGCTTTAAGGGGTTTGAGAGACTCGGTTGCCTGATTCCGTGTGGTTTTTTTTACTTGGTGCCCATTAAAAACAAAATTTTTGTGTTAAATAAGTAGTTCTTGTATCTGTTAAAAGAGCTTTACGGGGTTTAAGAGACTCGGTTGCATTGTATTTTCCATAATTTTCTTACAAGAAACTAGAGTTTACGGCCAAATACCCTTATTAGCTCAGATTTTATAGAAATGGTTTTATTTTTCGATCTGAAAATAGACTAAAGTTTCAGATTTGAACCAGAGAATTGTATTTTCCATAATCATCTTACATCTTTGGAAATCATTAACGATAACAAACATGTTTTCGACCAGATGGGTTTTTGAAAGCACATTCAACATGGCGTGCGCTATTTTTTTTTATCATGAACCCTTTAGAGACCAATTTGATCAACTTGGAGAAAACTCAAATAGAATCGTTACTGATATTGATATTAGTGCGTAAACTACAAACTGACAAAAATATTCAAAATTTTTTTTCCTTATAGCCTTGACTTTGAAGACATTTCTTCATCTTAATTGGCTTTAGAAATATCATGCAAAATAAAACTAAGAAAACCGTCGTTGGTTTGTCAAATTTTGAGCAAGAAAAAGGATTATAACACCTGATTGGATCATTCGTATGCAATTTCAAGCCAGTGAAAAGAACGAAACGTCTTGGAGTCACTTTTTTTTAAAGGTAAATTCGATGTTTATCTATGATTCAATCCCAACGTCTCCCTGCTCTGAGTGTTGAAAATGATTTCATGACATTATTTTAGTTTGTTTTTCTTGCCCCAAACTATTTTTTTTTATCATGAACCCTTTAGAGATCAATTTGATCAACCTGGAGAAAGTTCAAATAGAATCGTTACTGATATTGATATTAGTGCGTAAACTACAAACTGACAAAAATATCCAGAACTTTTTTTTCTTATAGCCTTGACTTTGAAGACATTTCTTCTTTTGTACGTGTGTGTTGTCTAAAACCTATAGTTTTGGGAATGCTATTTGGGCTTTTCAGAGCTAGGTTTCTTAGTTTCTCATAGGTGTGTGTTGTCTGAAACCTACAATTTGGGGTGGGTAGTTTGCTATTTCTGGCTTTTCAGAGCTAGGTTTCTTATTCTCTCATATGTGTGTGTTGTCTAAAACCTACAATTTGGGATGGATAGTTTGCTATTTCTGGCTTTTATGCGCTAGGTTTCATAGCCTTTTATATGTGTGTGTTGTCTGAAACCTATAGTTTGGGATGCTATTTGGGCTTTTCAGAGCTAGGTTTCTTAGTCTCTCATAGGTTTGTGTTGTCTGAAACCTACAATTTGAGGTGGGTAGTTTGCTATTTCTGGCTTTTATGAGGTAGGTAATAAACTATTTCTGTAAAATCTGAGCTAATAAGGGTTTTTGGTCGTAAACTCTAGTTTTTTGTAAGAAAATTATGGAAAATACAATTCTCTGGTTCAAATATGAAACCTTAGTCTATTTTTGAATCGAAAAAAAAAACTGTTTCTATAAAATCTGAGCTAAAAAAGGACTTTTGACCGTAAACTCTAGTTTTTTTTTGTAAGAAAATTATAGAAAATACAATTCGTTGGCTCATAGGTGAAAACTAAGTCCAATTATGGATCAAAAAATAAACTATTTCTATAAAATCTGAGCTAAAAAGGGTTTTTTGCAGTAAACGTGCGTTGTCTGAAACCTATAGTTTGGGATGCTATTTGGGCTTTTCAGAGCTAGGTTTCTTAGTCTCTCATAGGTGTGTGTTATCTGAAACCTACAATTTGAGGTGGGTAGTTTGCTATTTCTGGCTTTTATTAGCTAGGTAATAAACTATTTCTGTAAAATCTGAGCTAATAAGGGTTTTTGGTCGTAAACTCTAGTTTTTTGTAAGAAAATTATGGAAAATACATTTCTCTGGTTCAAATCTTAAACCTTAGTCTATTTTTGGATCGAAAAATAAAACTATTTCTATAAAATCTGAGCTAAAAAAGGATTTTTGACCGTAAACTCTAGTTTTTTTTGTAAGAAAGTTATGGAAAATACAATTCGTTGGCTCATAGGTGAAAACTAAGTCCAATTATGTATTGAAAAATAAACCATTACTATAAAATCTGATCAAATAAGGGTTTTTTGCAGTAAACTCTAGTTTTTTGTAAGAAAATTATGTATAATACAATTCTCAGGTGGATAACTAACACTTTAGTCTATTTTTGGATCAACAAACAAACTATTTCAGGAAAATCTGAGCTAAAAAAGGGTTTTTGACCGTAAACTCTATTTTTTTTTGTAAGAAAATTATGGAAAATACAATTCGTTGGCTTATAGGTGAAAATTAAATCCAGTTATGTATCGAAAACTAAACTATTTCTGTAAAATCTGAGCTAATAAGGGTTTTCGACCGTAAACTCTTGTTTTTTGTAAGAAAATTATGGAAAATACCATTCATTGGCTCATAGCTGAAAATTAAGTCCAGTTATGGATAAAAAAATAAAGTATTTCTGTAAAATCTGAGCTAACAAGGGTTTTTGGCTGTAAACTCTAGTTTTTTTTTAATAAGAAAATTATGGATAATACAATTCTCTGGTGGAAATCTGAAACTTTAGTCTATTTTTGGATCGAAAAATAAAGTATTTCCGTAAAATCTGAGCTAATAAGGGTTTTTGACTGTAAACTCTAGTTTTTCTTGTAAGAAAATTATGGAAAATACAATTCTCTAGTTCAAATATGAAACTTAACTCCAGTTTGGATACTCATAATGATGAGGACTGATGATTCTAATTCAATATTTTTTCCATAAAAACAGACTATTTTTTTTTTAAACTTAGAAATTATTCAACTTTATTTATTTTTTTTTGTACGTTTCTTAAAACTACATAATATGCCTACGGCTCTACCAATTCTACTCTATGATTGGCCTGAGATATGATGTGGCTTTCACATTGGTATCTTATGTTTGGTTGTTGACACCACCTTATCTATTGCATGTATTAAATCAGTATTTTTACGCGGTGGAACGATAAACACATAAGTCATATCTTAAAAAAGTGAAGATGGAGCATTTTAGTTAAGTGTGTTCACATGACAAGGTTATTGTAGCATTGAATGCAAACAAAGAGAAGTATTTAAACTATGAAATAAGTACAAGTTGTACCACTATTGGAAATATATGCATACATTATCATGACATTAAGGAATTCAATTTCTTTGGAATAGCGAAAAAACTCAACTCTTATGTTGGTGGTTATGCGAGATTTAGATCTCCAGAAATGATTGTACTCAAAGAGAATGCCAACATAAAAATAATCGTTGATGATAGAGGAAAACTCCTTGCTACTGTTGCAGGTAACGTATTACCTACTGATACATCCAATCGTCAACTTTCGGGTATTAGCACTCAACAGAAGGTCAATAAAAGAAAGGCCTACTCTTCTACTAATATCGTAAACCATATCTTGACTACGTGCCGAAACTGTTACCTGTGTAAAAATAATGTGATAATAGACAGTGAAATTGCCAGAAAAATAAAAAGGGCATTGTCAGAAAATGTCACTATGAAATATAAGGATGAATCGATGAAAAACAAAGCACCAGCAAACGCTACTGCCATTGATCAAACAGTCAATGAACCAAATAATATCAAAGACGAAAAGCATATTGAGCCTGTTGATGAGACACCAGTAAATATTGATTCTGACCCTAAATTGAGTAGTGATTTTTCTACTGATTGCGAGCTAAGAGAATGAAAAAACTACAATGTCAAGGAAATACCTAGTGAACTATTTTATGGAATAGTTTCGAAATTTCTAAAGTTAATCATTGTTATTATTAATGTACCATAATATATTTTTGTATTAATATTCTACATAGCATTATCTCATTAGAAATATTTTATGCATTACCTTGTTATGTGTTCATTATTTTTAGAGTAAGCTAGCATATCAAACGTGTAGAATGTCTATTAAAACATCGGAGATGTAAGAAAAGGAATTTGCATACATCTATTGTCAGACACATGGGATAACATTGACAAAATCTAACTATCAGAATGAATAAATTCTTTATCAACATCCGTTGTTGGATATGTTATTATGTCATTATGAAAAAATTGTAAGTAAGTAGGTAAGTAAGTAATTAAGGAGGTAAGTAAGTAACAAACTCTTTCTTGAATTCACCTTTTGGATACACAATACAGAAATTTAATTCAGGAAATTATGAAAAAAAATTAAACAAATTCTTTATTAACATTCTTTATCGATTGAAGTCGCTTCCTAGACAGTCAATACAGTAATTTTACAAAATCTGTGTATGAAATTGATTAAATTCTATATCAACATCCATGTCTCGGATATATGGGGATGAAATTGACAAATCTAAGTGTTAGAGTGAATAAATTTTATTTATCAACATCTTTTGTCAGATACATCGAATGAAATTGACAGAATCTAAGTGTCAGAGTGAATAATTTATTTTTTATCAACATCTTTTATCAGTTACAACAATTATAAATATCAAAATCTAAATATCAGAGTGAATAAATGCTTTTTCAGCATCCTTTGTCGGATATGTTGAATAAAATATGCAAATTCGACATAGCTTTATTTCATTTTTTAAGGTTAATTTAGACGAGGTTACGTGCGATCGATTAAAATCGACAGAATGTAAGTGTCAGAGTGAATAATTTATTTTTTATCAACATCTTTTATCAGTTACAACAATTATAAATAACAAAATCTAAATTTCAGAATGAATAAATGCTTTAACAACATCCTTTATCGGATATGTCGGATAAAATTGACAAAATCTAAGTATCAGAGTGACTAAATTCTATATAAGCATCCTTTTCTCGGATAAATAGGATAAAATATCGGATAAAATTGACAAAAATCTAAGTATCAGATTGATTAAAATTCTATATCAACGTCCTTTTCTCAGGTACATGGGAATAAAATTGACAAAATCTAAGTATTAGATTGATTAAATTCTATATCAGCATCCCTTTCTCGGCTACTTGGGATAAAATTGACAAAATCTAAGTATCAGAGTGATTAATTTCTATATCAACATCTCTTTCTCGGATACATGGGATAAAATTGACAAAATCTAAATATCAGAGTGAATAAATGCATTATCAACATCCTTTAAATGCATAATCTAAGCACCAGAGTGAATAAATGCATTATCAACACCCTTTGTCCGGCTATGTCGGATAAAATTGACAAAATCTAAGTATCAGAGGGATTAAATTATATATCAAAAACCTTTTATCTGATACAAAATATAAAGTTGACAATATATAAGTGTCAGATTTAATAATTTTTTTTTTATCATATGAAAAAAAAAATTGTAAGTAAAAAGTAAAAAACTCTTTCTTGAATTCGCCCCCAGGGGCCTAGTGAGAGAGACATGCAAAAAGCTAGGTTCATTTATTTTTTACTAAAGCAATAGCTACCATCTATTTCAATTAAGGTAAAGATGGCAGCACAGCTGATTTTTCATTCAACCGGGCACCTGCAGCCAACTTACAATACCACCCTTTATTTCAAATATCTGCATTTACGTTAGGTTCATTTAGGTTCCCTTAGCGTGGGCCACGCTAAGGGAACCTAAATGAACCTAACGTAAATGCAGATATTTGAAAAAAAGGGTGGTATTGTAAGTTGGCTGCAGGTGCCCGGATGAATGAAAAATCAGTTGTGCTGCCATCTTTACCTTAATTGAAATAGATGGTAGCTATTGCTTTAGTAAAAAATAAATGAACCTAGCTTTTTGCATGTCTCTCTCACTAGGCCCCTGGGGGCAAATTCAAGAAAGAGTTTTTTACTTTTTACTTACAATTTTTTTTTTCATATGATAAAAAAAAAATTATTCACTCTGACACTTACATATTGTCAACTTTATCTTTTGTATCCGAGAAAAGGATGTTGATATAGAATTTAATCACCCTGATACTTAGATTTTGTCAATTTTATCCGACATAGCCCGACAAAGGGTGTTGATAATGCATTTATTCACTCTGGTGCTTAGATTATGCATTTAAAGGATGTTGATAATGCATTTATTCACTCTGATATTTATATTTTGTCAATTTTATCCCATGTATCCGAGAAAGAGATGTTGATATAGAAATTAATCACTCTGATACTTAGATTTTGTCAATTTTATCCTATGTAGCCGAGAAAGGAATGCTGATATAGAATTTAATCAATCTAATACTTAGATTTTGTCAATTTTATTCCCATGTACCTGAGAAAAGGATGTTGATGTAGAATTTAATCGATCTGATACTTAGATTTTGTCAATTTTATCCGACATAGCCCGACAAAAGGTGTTGATAATGCATTTATTCACTCTGGTACTTAGATTATGAATTTAAAGGATGTTGATAATACATTTATTCACTCTGATATTTATATTTTGTCAATTATATCCCATGTATCCGAGAAAGAGATGTTGATATAGAAATTAATCACTCTGATACTTAGATTTTGTCCATTTTATCCGACATATCCGACAAAGGATGTTGATAATGAATTTACTCACTCCGATACTTAGATTTTGTCAATTTTTATCCCATGTAGCCGAGAAAGGGATGCTGATATAGAATTTAATCAATCTAATACTTAGATTTTGTCAATTTTATTCCCATGTAGCCGAGAAAGGGATGCTGATATAGAATTTAATCAATCTAATACTTAGATTTTGTCAATTTTATTCCCATTTACCTGAGAAAAGGATGTTGATGTAGAATTTAATCAATCTGATACTTAGATTTTGTCAATTTTATCCGATATTTTATCCTATTTATCCCAGAAAAGGATGCTGATATAGAATTTAGTCACTCTGATACTTAGATTTTGTCAATTTTATCCGACATATCCGATAAAGGATGTTGTTAAAGCATTTATTCATTCTGAAATTTAGATTTTGTTATTTATAATTGTTGTAACTGATAAAAGATGTTGATAAGAAATAAATTATTCACTCTGACACTTAGATTCTGTCAATTTTATTCGATCGCACGTAACCTCGTCTAAATTAACCTTAAAAAATGAAATAAAGCTATGTCGACTTTGCATATTTTATTCAACATATCCGACAAAGGATGCTGAAAAAGCATTTATTCACTCTGATATTTAGATTTTGTTATTTATAATTGTTTTAACTGATAAAAGATGTGGATAAAAAATAAATTATTCACTCTGACACTTAGATTCTGTCAATTTCATTCGATGTATCTGACAAAAGATGTTGATAAATAAAATTTATTCACTCTAACACTTAGATTTTGTCAATTTCATCCGCATGTATCCGAGAAATGGATGTTGATATAGAATTTAATCAATCTGATACTTAGATTTTGTGAAATTGCTGTATTGACTGTCTAGGAAGCGACTTCAATCGATAAAGAATGTTAATAAAGAATTTGTTCAATTTTTTTTTCATAATTTCCTGAATTAAATTTCTGTATTGTGTATCCAAAAGGTGAATTCAAGAAAGAGTTTGTTACTTACTTACCTACTTAATTACTTACTTACCTAGTTACTTACAATTTTTTCATAATGACATAATAACATATCCAACAACGGATGTTGATAAAGAATTTATTCATTCTGATAGTTAGATTTGGTCAATGTTATCCCATGTGTCAGACAATAGATGTATGCAAATTCCTTTTCTTACTTCTACGATGTTTTAATAGACATTCTAAACGTTTGATATGCTAGCTTACTCTAAAAATAATGAACACATAACAAGGTAATGCATAACCTATTTTTAATGAGATAATGCTATGTAGAATATTAATACAAAAATATATTATGATACATTATTAATATCAATGATTAACTTTGGAATTTTTGAATTTGTTCCATAAAATAGTTCAACATGTTCTCTCTTGATATTGTAGCTATTGTCTTCTCTTAATTCGTAATCAGTAGAATAATCACTATTCCATTTAGAGTCATACACAATTTTTACTGGTGTCTCATCAACAGGCTCAATATGCTTTTCGTCTTTGATATTATTTGGTTCATTGACTGTTTGATCAATGGCAGTAACCTTTGCTGGTGCTTTGTTTTTCATCGATTCATCTTTATATTCCATAGTGATATTTTCTGACAATGTCCTTTTTATTTTTCTGGCAATTTCACTGTCTATTATCACATTATTTTTCCACAGGTAACAGTTTCGGCACGTAGACAAGATATGATTTACGATATTAGTAGAAGAGTAGGCCTTTCTTTTTTTGACCTTCCGTTGAATACTAATACCCGAAAGCTGACGATTGGATGTATCAGTAGGTAATGTGTTACCTGCCACAGTAGCAAGGAGTTGTCCTCAATTATCAACGATTATTTTTATGTTGGCATTCTCTTTGAGTACAATCATCTCTGGAGATCTCAATCTCGCATAACCACCAACATAAGAGTTGAATTTTTTCGTTATTCCAAGGAAATTGAATTACTTACTGTCATGATAATGTATGCATACATTTCCAATAGTGCTACCACTTGTACTTGTTTCATAGTTCAAATAATTCCCCTTGTTGGCATTCAATGCTACAATAACCTTTTTATGTGAACACACTTAACTAAAATGCTCCATCTTCACTTTTTTTTTAAGATATGACTTATGTGTTTATCGTTCCACTGCGTAAAAAATACTGATTTAACACATGCAATAGACTAAGTAGTGTCGATAACCAGACATAGAATACCAATGGGAAAGCCACATCATATCTCTGACCAATCATAGAGTAGAATTGGTAGAGCCGTGGGCATATTTTGTAATTTTAATATACGTACAAAAAAACAAAAAATAAATAAAGTTGAATAATTTATAAGTTTTAAAAAAAATAGTCTGTTTTTATGGAAAAAATATTGAATTAGAATCATTAGTCCTCATCATTATGAGTATCCAAAACTGGACTTAAGTTTCACATTTGAACTAGGGAATTGTATTTTCCATAATTTTCTTACAAGAAACTAGAGTTTACGGTCAAAAACCCTTATTAGCTCAGATTTTACAGAAATACTTTATTTTTCGATCCATAACTGGACTTAATTTTCACCTATGAGCCAATGAATTGTATTTTCCATAATTTTCTTACAAAAAACTAGAGTTTACGGTCGAAAACCCTTATTAGCTCAGATTTTACAGAAATAGTTTATTTTTCGATCCATAACTGGACTTAATTTTCACCTATGAGCCAACGAATTGTATTTTCCATAATTTTCTTACAAAAAAAACAGAGTTTACGGTCAAAAACCCTTATTAGCTCAGATTTTAAACAAATAGTTTATTTTTCGATCCAAAAATAGACTAAAGTTTCAGATTTCCACCAGAGAATTGTATTATCCATAATTTTCTTACAAAAAACTAGAGTTTACTGCAAAAAACCCTTATTAGCTCAGATTTTAAAGAAATAGTTTATTTTTAGATCCATAACTGGACTTACTTTTCACCTATGAGACAAAGACTTGTATTTTCCATAATTTTCTTGCAAAAAAAACTAGAGTTTATGGTCAAAAGTCCTTTTTTAGCTCATATTTTATAGAATAAGTTTTATTTTCGATCTAAAAATAGACTAAAGTCTCATATTTGAACAATAGAATTGTATTTTCCATAATTTTATTACAAAAAAGTAGATTTTATGGCCAAAACCCCTAAATAGCTCAGATGTCATAAAAATGGTTTATTACCTACCTAATAAAAGCCAGAAATAGCAAACTAACCACCTCAAATTGTAGGTTTCAGACAACAAACACCTATGAGAGACTAAGAAACCTAGCTCTGAAAAGCCCAAATAGCATCCCAAACTATAGGTTTCAGACAACGCACGTTTACTGCAAAAAACCCTTATTAGCTCAGATTTTATAGAAATAGTTTATTTTTTGATCCATAACTGGACTTAATTTTCATCTATGAGCCAACGAATTGTATTTTCCATAATTTTCTTACAAAAAAAAACTAGAGTTTACGGTCAAAATCCTTTTTTAGCTCATATTTTATAGAAATAGTTTTATTTTTCGATCCAAAAATAGACTAATGTTTCAGATTTGAACCAGAGAATTGTATTTTCCATAATTTTCTTACAAAAAACTAGAGTTTACGACCAAAAACCCTTATTAGCTCAGATTTTACAGAAATAGTTTATTACCTAGCTCATAAAAGCCAAAAATAGCAAACTACCCACCTCAAATTGTAGGTTTCAGATAACAAACACCTATGAGAGACTAAGAAACCTAGCTCTGAAAAGCCCAAATAGCATCCCAAACTATAGGTTTCAGACAACGCACACTTACAAAAGGCTATGAAACCTAGCGCATAAAAGCCAGAAATAGCAAACTATCCATCCCAAATTGTAGGTTTTAGACAACACACACCTATGAGAGACTAAGAAACCTAGCTCTGAAAAGCCAGAAATAGCAAACTACCCACCCCAAATTGTAGGTTTCAGACAACACACACCTATGAGAAACTAAGAAACCTAGCTCTGAAAAGCCCAAATAGCATTCCCAAAACTATAGGTTTTAGACAACACACACCTACAAAAGAAGAAATGTCTTCAAAGTCAAGGCTATAAGAAAAAAAAGTTCTGGATATTTTTGTCAGTATGTAGTTTACGCACTAATATCAATATCAGTAACGATTCTATTTGAACTTTCTCCAGGTTGATCAAATTGTTCTCTAAATGGTTCATGATAAAAAAATAGTTTGGGGCAAGAAAAAAAACTACAATAATGTCGTGAAATCATTTTCAACACTCAGAGCAGGGTGACGTTGGGATTGAATCATAGAGAAACATCGAATTTACCTTTAAAAAAAAATGTGACTCAAAGACGTTTCGTTCTTTTATCTGGCTTGAAATTGCATACAAACGAACCAATCAGGTGTTACAATCGTTTTTTTTGCTCAAAATTCGACAAAGCAACGACTGTTTGCTTAGTTTTATTTTGCATGATATTTCTAAAGCCAATTAAGATGAAGAAATGTCTTCAAAGTCAAGGCTATAAGAAAAAAAGTTCTGGATATTTTTGTCAGTTTGTAGTTTACGCACTAATATCAATATCAGTAAAGATTCTATTTGAGCTTTCTCCAAGTTGATCAAATTGGTCTCTAAAGGGTTCATGATAAAAAAAAATAGCGCACGCCATGTTGAATGTGCTTTCAAAAACCCATCTGGTCAAAAACATGTTTGTTATCGTTAATGATTTCCAAAGATGTAAGAAAATTATGGAAAATACACTTCTCTGGTTCAAATCTGAAACTTTGGTCTATTTTCAGATTGAAAAATAAAACCATTTCTATAAAATCTGAGCTAATAAGGGTATTTGGCCGTAAACTCTAGTTTCTTGTAAGAAAATTATGGAAAATACAATGCAACCGAGTCTCTTAAACCCCGTAAAGCTCTTTTAACAGATACAAGAACTACTTATTTAACACAAAAATTTCGTTTTTAATGTGAAACAAGTAAATAAAAACCACACTGAATCAGGCAACAGAGTCTCTCAAACCCCTTAAAGCTCTTTTAACAGATACAAAAACTACTTATTTAACACAAAAACTTCGTTTTTAATGTGCACTAAGTAGAGAAAAACCACACGGAATCAAGCAACTGAGTCTCTCAAACCCCTTAAATCTCTTTTAAAAGATACAAAAACTACTTATTTAACACAAAAACTTCGTTTTTAATGAGCAATAAGTAAAGAAAAACCACACGGAATCAGGCAACTGAGTCTCTCAAACCCCTTAAAGCTCTTTTAAAAGATACAAAAACTACTTATTTAACACAAAAAATTCGTTTTTAATGGGCACCGAGTAAAGAAAACCCACACGGAATCAGGCAACCGAGTCTCTCAAACCCCGTAAAGCTCTTTTAAAAGATACAAGAACTACTTATTTAACACAAAAATTTCGTTTTTAATGGGCACTAAGTAAAGAAAAACCACACGGAATCAGGCAACAGAGTGTCTCAAACCCCGTAAAGCTCTTTTAAAAGATACAAGAACTACTTATTTAACACAAAAATTGTGTTTTTAATGAGCACCAAGTAAAAAAACCCACACGGAATCAGGCAACCGAGTCTCTCAAACCCCGTAAAGCTCTTTTAAAAGATACAAGAACTACTTATTTAACACAAAAATTTTGTTTTTAATGGGTACCAAGTAAAGAAAAACCACACGGAAAAGCCCTTATAATAGCATGGGAAGGAACATAAGCTCCTGGAATAGTATAGGAAGGAGACATAAACCCTTATAATATCATGGGAGGGAACACAAGCCCTTAAAATAGCATGGGAATTCCTATACACGCAAGCAAATAACATGGGAATTCCTATACACTCAAGCAAATAACGTGGGAATTCCTATACACGCAATCAAATAACATGGGAATTCCTATACACGCAAGCAAATAACATGGGAATTCCTATACACGCAAGCAAATAACGTGGGAATTCCTATACACGCAAGCAAATAACATGGGAATTCCTATACACGCAAGCAAATACCATGGGAATTCCTATACACGCAAGCAAATAACCTGGGACTTCCTATACACGACAGCAACTAACATGGGAATTCCTATACAAGCAATCAAATAAAATGGGAATTCCTATACACGCAAGCAAATACCATGGGAATTCCTATACACGCAAGCAAATAACAGGGGAATTCCTATACACGCAAGTATAGTCCTTCTAATGAATTTGCTGGGGCCCCCTTACCAAACAGGTTTTTACCTATTAGCCAATTTAAAAAAAAAAAACCTACTAATCAACCTACAGATGAATGACCACGGATTTAACCTAAAAAAAACAAACTTGTATATCAGGAACTAAAAATCTACATGCATTCCATTTTTGGAACTAGGAGCGAGTTTGTGTGACGCTATAAGACTGGTTTCGTTTCATGGGTTCATTAATAGAAGGACTATTGTTTTTTGAAAAGGGTAATTACTTCTTTAGTTCACGAGATTTGCGAATTTTTTGCGAAAAGATATTTGCTTAAAGGTATTGCGATGGTTAAGAATGCCTCACGGGTAATTAAAGAATGGGATGCTTACATCAACAATACAAAGAATATCCTATTATACTTAATAGATTTGACGCATGACTGGGATGCTATAATTAGAATGATTTTAAGTTGAAAAATTGTGACGTAAAAATAACTCAGTTATTTGCTTGCGTGTATAGGAATTCCCATGTTATTTACTTGCTTGTATTTTGTGTTAAAATAAGTAGTTTTTATATCTTTTAAAAGAGCTTTAAGGGGTTTGAGAGACTCAGTTGCCTAATTCCGTGTGATTTTTCTTTACTTGATGGTCATTAAAAAAGAAATTTTTGTGTAAAATAAGTAGTTTTTTTATCTTTTAAAAGAGCTTTAATGGGTTTGAGAGACTCAGTTGCCTAATTCCGTGTGATTTTTCTTTACTTGATGGTCATTAAAAACGAAATTTTTGTGTTAAATAAGCAGTTTTTGTATCTTTTAAAAGAGCTTTAAGGGGTTTGAGAGACTCAGTTGCCTAATTCCGTGTGTTTTTTCTTTACTTGGTGGTCATTAAAAACGAAATTTTTGTGTTTAATAAGTAGTTTTTGTATCTTTTAAAAGAGCTTTACGGGAATTGAGAGACTCAGTTGCCTAATTCCGTGTGATTTTTCTTTACTTGTTGTTCATTAAAAATGAATTATTTGTGTTAAATAAGTAGTTTTTGTATCTTTTAAAATATCTTTAAAGGTTTTTATAGACTCAGTAGACTAATTACGTTTGTTTTGAAATGAATTCTGTTAAAAAAAAATATTATAATTTGATTGAAATAATAATAGTTTTTATATATTATAATATCATTACGGGGAGTTAGAGACTCAGTTGCCTGATTCCATGTGATTTTTCTTTACTTGGTAGTCATTTGTTGTATCTTTTAAAAGAGCTTTACAGGGTTTGAGAGACTCAGTTGCCTAATTCCGTGTGATTTTTCTTCACTTGATGGTCATTAAAAACGAAATTTTTGTGTTAAATAAGTAGTTTTTGTCTCTTTTAAAAGAGCTTTAAGGGGTTTGAGAGACTCAGTTGCCTGATTCCGTGTGATTTTTCTTTACTTGGTGTTCATTAAAAACAAAATTTTTGTGTCATATAAGTAGTTTTTGTATCTTTTAAAAGAGCTATACGGGGATTGAGAGACTCAGTTGCCGGATTCCATGTGGTTTTTTTTTACTTGGTAGTCATAAAAAACGCAATTTTTGTGTTAAATAAGTAGTTTTTGTATCTTTTAAAAGAGCTTTACGGGGATTGAGAGACTCAGTTGCCGGATTCCTTGTGGTTTTTCTTTACTTGTTGGTCATTAAAATAGAAATTTTTGTGTTAAATAAGTAGTTTTTGTATCTTTTAAAAGAGCTTTACAGGGTTTGAGAGACTCAGTTGCCTAATTCCCTGTGGTTTTCCTTTACTTGGTGGTCATTAAAAACTAAATTTTTGTGTTAAATAAGTGGTTTTTGTATCTTTTAAAAGAGCTTTACGGGGATTGAGAGACTCAGTTGCCGGATTCCATGTGGTTTTTCTTTACTTGGTGGTCATTAAAAACGAAATTTGTGTGTTAAATCAGTAGTTTTTGTATCTTTTAAAAGAGCTTTAAGAGGTTTGAGAGACTCAGTTGCCTGATTCCGTGTGGTTTTTTTTTTACTCGGTGGTCATTTGTTGTATATTTTAAAGGAGCTTTACAGAGTTTGAGAAACGCAGTTGCCTAATTACGTGTGGTTTTACTTTACTTGGTTGTCATTAAAAACGAAATTTTTGTTTTAAATAAGTAGTTTTTGTATCTTTTAAAAGAGCTTTACCGGGTTTGAGAGACTCAGTTGCCTAATTCCGTGTAGTTTTTCTTTACTTAGTGGTCATTAAAAACGAAATTTTTTTGTTAAATAAGTAGTTTTTGTATCTTTTAAAAGAGCTTTACAGGGATTGAGAGACTCAGTTGCCGGATTCCATGTGGTTTTTCTTTACTTGGTGGCCATTAAAAACGAAATTGTTGTGTTAAATCAGTAGTTTTTGTATCTTTTAAAAGACCTTTAAGGGGTTTGAGAGACTCAGTTGCCTGATTCCGTGTGGTTTTTCTTTACTTGGTGGTCATTAAAAACGAAATTTTTTGTGTTAAATAAGTAGTTTTTGTATCTTTTAAAAGAGCTTTACGGGGATTGAGAGACTCAGTTTTACCTTGTCACAGTTACATTTTCTTGATTTTTCAAAGTTCATTTTGAATTTCTTTCGTTGAAATGCAAGAGTTGGAATATTTCAGTAGTGTTTGGTTGTAGTTTACCTTGTCACAGTTACATTTTCTTGATTTTGCAAATTTCATTTTTAATTTCTTTATTATAAATTAAAGAGTTTTAAGATTTAAGTATTTTTTGTTTTTGTTTTACATTGTAAAATATAAAGTATAATGATGTTTCTAATAAAATTTTTAATTTCTTTCGCTGAAATGAAAGAGTTGGAATAGTTCAGTAGTGTTTGATTGTGGTTTACCTTGTCACAGTTACATTTTCTTGATTTTTCAAAGTTCATTTTGAATTTCTTTCGTTGAAATGCAAGAGTTGGAATATTTCAGTAGTGTTTGGTTGTGGTTTACCTTGTCACAGTTACATTTTCTTGATTTTTCAAAGTTCATTTTGAATTTCTTTCGCTGAAATGCAAGAGTTGGAATATTTCAGTAGTGTTTGGTTGTGGTTTACCTTGTCACAGTTACATTTTCTTGATTTTTCAAAGTTCATTTTGAATTTCTTTCGTTGAAATGCAAGAGTTGGAATATTTCAGTAGTGTTTGGTTGTGGTTTACCTTGTCACAGCTACATTTTCTTGATTTTTCAAAGTTCATTTTGAATTTCTTTCGCTGAAATGCAAGAGTTGGAATATTTCAGTAGTGTTTGGCTCTGGTTTACCTTGTCACAGTTACATTTTCTTGATTTTTCAAAGTTTATTTTGAATTTCTTTTGTTGAAATGCAAGAGTTGGAATATTTCAGTAGTGTTTGATTGTGGTTTACCATTTCACAGTTACCTTTTCTTGATTTTTCAAAGTTTATTTTGAATTTCTTACATTGAAATGCAATAGTTGGAATATTTCAGTAGTGTTTTGTTGTTGTTTACCTTTTCAAAGTTACATTTTCTTTATTATTAAAAGTTCAATTTGAATTTATTTCGTTGAAATGAAAGATTTGGAATATTTCAGTTGTGGTTGGGTGTGGTTTAGCTTGTCACAGTTAAATTTTCTTTATTTTTCAAAGTTCATTTTGAATTTCTTTGGTTGTAATGGAAGAGTTGGAATATTTCAGTAGTGTTTGGTTGTGGTTTACCTTGTCACTGTTACATTTTCTTGATTTTTCAAAGTTCATTTTGAATTTCTTTC
The DNA here is from genome assembly GCF_049724085.1 of Artemia sp. Qi Xiang Cuo. NCBI lineage: Eukaryota > Metazoa > Arthropoda > Branchiopoda > Anostraca > Artemiidae > Artemia > Artemia sp. Qi Xiang Cuo. Next base: position 28,455,241 of record NC_142802.1, on the reverse strand, counting down.
ATTGAAATACAAGAGTTGGAATATTTCAGTAGTGTTTGGTTGTGGTTTACCTTGTCACAGTTACATTTTCTTGATTTTTCACAGTTCATTTTGAATTTCTTTCTTTAATATGTAAGAGTTAGAATATTTCAGTAGTGCTTGGTTGTGGATTACCTTGTCACAATTACATTTTCTTGATTTTTCAAAGTTCATTTTGAATTTCTTTTGTTGAAATGAAAGAATTGGAATATTTAAGTAGTGTTTGGTTGTGTTTTACCTTGTCAAAGTTACATTTTCTTGATTTTTCAAATTTCATTTTGAATTTATTTCTTTTAAATGCAATAGTTGGTATATTTCAGTAGTAGTTGGTTGTGGTTTACCTTGTCACAGTTACATTTTCATGATTTTTAAAAGTTAATTTTTAATTTCATTTTTTGAAATGCAAGAGTTGGAATATTTCAGTAGTGTTTGGTTGTGTTTTACCTTGTCACAGTTACATTTTCTTGATTTTTCAAAGTTCATTTGAATTTCTTTCGTTGAAATGCAAGAGTTGGAATATTTCAGTAGTGTTTGGTTGTGGTTTACCATGTCAGAGTTACATTCTCTTGATTTTTCAAAGTTCATTATGAATTTCTTTCATTGAAATGCAAGAGTTGGAATATTTCAGTAGTGTTTGGTTGTGGTTTACCTCGTCACAGTTACATTTTCTTGATTTTTCAAAGTTCATTTTGGATTTCTTTCGTTGAAATGCAAGAGTTGGAATATTTCAGTAGTGTATGGTTGTGGTTTACCTTGTCACAGTTACATTTTCTTGATTTTTCAAAGTTCATTTTGAATTTCTTTCGTTGAAATGCAAGAGTTGGAATATTTCAGTTGTTTTTGGTTGTGGTATACCTTGTCACAGTTACATTTTCATGATTTTTCAAAGTTCATTTTGAATTTCATTCCTTGAAATGCAAGAGTTGGAATATATCAGTAGTGCTTGGTTGTGGTTTACCTTGTAACAGTTACATTTTCTTGATTTTTCAAAGTTAATATTTAATTTCATTCGCTGAAAAGCAAGAGTTGGAATATTTCAGTGTCACAGTTACATTTTCTTTGATTTTTCAAAGTTCATTTTGAATTTCTTTCGTTGAAATGCAAGAGTTGGAATATTTCAGTAGTGTTTGGTTGTGGTTTACCTTGTCACAGTTACATTTTCTTGATTTTTCAAAGTTCATTTTGAATTTCTTTCATTGAAATGCAAGAGTTGGAATATTTCAGTAGTGTTTGGTTGTGGTTTACCTTGTCACAGTTACATTTTCTTGATTTTTCAAAGTTCATTTTGAATTTCTTTCGTTGAAATGCAAGAGTTGGAATATTTCAGTAGTGTTTGGTTGTGGTTTACCTTGTCACAGTTACATTTTCTTGATTTTTCAAAGTTCATTTTGAATTTCTTTCGTTGAAATGCAAGAGTTGGAATATTTCAGTAGTGTTTAGTTGTGGTTTACCTTGTCACAGTTACATTTTCAAAGTTCATTTTGAATTTCTTTCGCTGAAATGCAAGAGTTGGAATATTTCAGTGTCACAGTGAGCAGTACGAAAACTCCAAAAGTTGGGTTAATCTTGGTTCACTTGGAGTGGCGCGCCACTCTAAGTGAACCTAGATTAACCCAACTTTTGGAGTTTTCGTACTGCTCACTTTTTTGCAATGTTTAGGAACCAGCGGGGAATCGCCGTTCGTTTGGAAAGGTGCCAAGGAAAGGCATGCAAATAGCATGTAGTTTAAAAACGTGTTTAATCACGTTTCTTGAATGATTCAAAATGAAGTTTGAAAAATCAAGAAAATGTAACTGTGACAAGGTAAATCACAAGCAAACACTACTGGAATATTCCAACTCTTGCATTTCAACGAAAGAAATTCAAAATGAACTTTGAAAAATCAAGAAAATATAACTGTGACAAGTTAAACCACAACCAAACACTACTGAAATATTCCAACTCTTGCATTTCAACGAAAGAAATTCAAAATGAACCTTAAAAAATCAAAGAAAATCAAACTGTGAAAAGGTAAACAACAAACTAAAACTCAACAAATATTACAACTCTTGCATTTCAACGAAAGAAATTCAAAATGAACTTTGAAAAATCAAGAAAATGTAACTGTGACAAGGTAAACCACAACCAAACACGACAGAAATAATCCAAGTCTTGCATTTCAACGAAAGAAATTCAAAATGAACTTTGAAAAATCAAGAAAATGTAACTGTGACAAGGTAAACCACAACCAAACACTACTGAAATATTCCAACTCTTGCATTTCAACGAAAGAAATTCAAAATGAACTTTGAAAAATCAAGAAAATGTAACTGTGACAAGGTAAACCACAACCAAACACTACTGAAATATTCCAACTTTTGAATTTCAACAAAAGAAATTCAGAATGAACTTTGAAAAATCAAGAAAATGTAACTGTGACAGGGTGAACTACGATCAAACACTGCTGAAATATTCCAACTCTTGCATTTCAACGTAAGAAATTCAAAATAAACTTTGAAAAATCAAGAAAATGTAACTGTGACAAGGTAAACCACAACGAAACACTACTGAAATATTCCAACTCTTGCATTTCAATGAAAAATAATTCAAAATGAACTTTGAAAAATCAAGAAAATGTAACTGTGACAAGGTAAACCACAACCAAACACTACTGAAATATTCCAACTCTTGCATTTCAATGAAAGAAATTCAAAATGAACTTTGAAAAATCAAGAAAATGTAACTGTGACAAGGTAAACCACAACCAAACACTACTGAAATATTCCAACTCTTGCATTTCAATGAAAGAAATTCAAAATGAACTTTGAAAAATCAAGAAAATGTAACTGTGACAAGGTAAACCACAACCAAACACTACTGAAATATTCATACTCTTGCATTTCATAGAAAGAAAATCAAAATGTAGATGTAAAAATCTAGACAATGTAAAACCTACACTGAAATATTCCAACTCTTGCATTTCATCGAAACAAATTCAAAATGAACATTGAAAAATCAATAAAATGTAACTGTGAAAAGGTAAACCACAACCAAACACTACTGAAATATTCAAACTCTTGCATTTCAATGAAAGAAATTCAAAATGAACTTTGAAAAATCAAGAAAATGTAACTGTGACAAGGTAAACCACAACCAAACATTACTGAAATATTCCAACTCTTGCATTTCAACGAAAGAAATTCAAAATGAACTTTGAAAAATCAAGAGAATGTAATTGTGACAAGGTAAACCACAACCAAACACTACTGAAATATTCCAACTCTTGCATTTCAACGAAAGAAATTCAAAATGAACTTTGAAAAATCAAGAAAATGTAACTGTGACAAGGTAAACCACAACCAAACACTACTGAAATATTCCAACTCTTGAATTTCAACGATACAAATTCAAAAAGAAATTTGAAAAATCATGAAAATTAAACATTTAAAATGTAATCAACAACAAAAAACAACATAAATATAAAAACTCTTGAATTTCAAATAAAGAAATTCAAAATTAACATTGAAAAATTAATAAAATGTAACTGTGACAAGGTAAACCACAATCAAACACTACTGAAATATTCCAAGTCTTGCATTTCAACGAAAGAAATTCAAAATGAACTTTGAAAAATCAACAAAATGTAACCTTCGACAAGGTAAACCACAACCAAACACTACTGAAATATTCCAACTCTTGCATTTCAACGAAAGAAATTCAAAATGAACTTTGAAAAATCAAGAAAATGTAACTGTGACAAGTTAAACGACAACAAAATACTATTGAAATTATGCTCCTCCTTCATTTAATGGAAAGAAATTCAAAATAAATCTTGAAAAATCAAGAAAATGTCACTGTGACAATGTAGAACACAACCAAAACCTCCAGAAATATTACAACTCTTGCATTTCAATGAAAGAAATTCAAAATGAACTTTGAAAAATCAAGAAAATGTAACTGTGGCAAGGTAAACCACAACCAAACACTACTGAAATATTCCAACTCTTGTATTTCAACGAAAGAAATTCAAAATGAACTTTGAAAAATCAAGAAAATGTAACTGTGACAAGGTAAACCACAACCAAACACTACTGAAATATTCCAACTCTTGCATTTCAATGAAAGAAATTCAAAATGAACTTTGAAAAATCAAGAAAATGTAACTGTGACAAGGTAAACCACAACCAAACACTACTGAAATATTCCAACTCTTGCATTTAAACGAAAAAAATTCGAAATGAGCTTTGAACAATCATGAGACTGTAATTGTTACATGGAATAACATAACCAGGCACTACTGAAATATTCCAACTCTTGCATTTCAACGAATGCAATTCAAAATCAACTTTGAAAAATCAAGACAATGAAACTGTGACATGGTAATCCGTCTCCAAACACTACTGAAATATTCCAACTCTTGCATTTCAGATAAAGAAATTAAAAATTAAATTTTAAAAATCAATAAAAATTAAATCATACAATGAAGTATTCAAACTCTTGAAATTCAGCTAAAGAAATTCAAAATAATATTTGAAAAATCAATATATTTTAGATTTGAAAATTTAAACAAGAAACAAAAAATAATGAAATATAACAAATAGTTCAATAAAAATAAACAATAACTATAAGAACAAATTAAATTATATAAGAATTACCAGAGAAACTTAAATAAACACAAAAAAACTACTGAAATATAACAAATCTTAAATTTCAATGAAAGAAATTCGAAATGAACTTTGAAAAATCAAGAAAATGTAACTGTGACAAGGTAAACCACAACCAAACACTACTGAAATATTCCAACTCTTGCATTTCAACGAAACAAATTCAAAATGAACTTTGAAAAATCAAGAAAATGTAACTATGACAAGGTATACCATAACCAAACACACATTAACTAGAAAAAATATTTCATTTCAACGAAAGTAATTAAAAAAGAACTTTGAAAAATCAAAAAAATGTAACTGTGACAAGGTAAACCACAACCATACACCACTGAAATATACCAACACTTACATTTCAACGAAAGAAATTTCAAATGAACATTGAAAAATCAAGAACATGTAACTGTGACAAGGTAAACCACAGTCAAACACTACTGAAATATTACAACTCTTGCATTTCAACGACAGGAATTCAAATGAACTTTGAAAAATCAAGAAAATGTAACTGTGACAAGGTAAACCACAACCAAACACTACTGAAATATTCCAACTTTTGAATTTCAACGAAAGAAATTCAAAATGAACTTTGAAAAATCAAGAAAATGTAACTGTGACAAGGTAAACCACAACCAAACACTACTGAAATATTCCAACTCTTGCATTTCAACGAAAGAAATTCAAAATGAACTTTGAAAAATCAAGAAAATGTAACTGTGACAAGGTAAACCACAACCAAACACTAGTGAAATATTCCAATTATTGCATTTCAACGAAAGAAATTCAAAATGAACTTTGAAAAATCAAGAAAATGTAATTGTGACAAGGTAAACCACAACCAAACACTACTGAAATAGTCCAACTCTTGCATTTCAACGAAAGAAATTCAAAATGAACTTTGAAAAATCATTAATCTTTAAGTGTGGCAATGTAAACCACAACCACACACTTCTGAAATATTCCAACTCTTGCATTTCAATGAAAGAAATTCAAAATGAACTTTGAAAAATCAAGAGAATGTAAATTTGAAAAGGTAATCCCCAAGCAAACACTACTGAAATATTCCAACTCTTGCAATACAAATAAAGAAAGTCAAAATGAAATTTTAAAAATCAAGAAAATGTAACAGTGACAAAGTAAACCACCAAAAAACACTCCAGAAATATTCAAACTATTGCATTTCAACGAAAGAAATTCAAAATGAACTTTGAAAAATCAAGAAAATGTAACTGTGACAAGGTAAACCACAACCAAACACTACTGAAATATTCCAACTCTTGCATTTCAATGAAATAAATTCAAAATAAACTTTGAAAAATCAAGAAAATGTAACTTTGACAAGGTAAACCAAAACCAAAAACTAATTAAATATTCCAACTCTTGAATTTCAACGAAATAAATTCACAAAGAATTTTGAAAAAACATGAAAATTTAAATGTGACAAGGTAAACCACAACCAAACACTACTGAAATATTCCAACTCTTGCATTTCAGCGAAAGAAATTCAAAATGAACTTTGAAAAATCAAGAAAATGTAACTGTGACAAGGTAAGCCACAACCAAACACTACTGAAATATTCCAACTCTTGCATTTCAACGAAATAAATTCAAAATAAACTTTGAAAAATCAAGAATATGTAACTGTGACAAGGTAAACCAGAACCAAACACTACTGAAATATTCCAACTCTTGCATTTCAGCGAAAGAAATTCAAAATGAACTTTGAAAAATCAAGAAAATGTAACTGTGACAAGGTAAACCACAACCAAACACTACTGAAATATTCCAACTCTTGCATTTCAACGAAAGAAATTCAAAATGAACTTTGAAAAATCAAGAAAATGTAACTGTGACAAGGTAAACCACAACCAAACACTACTGAAATATTCCAACTCTTGCATTTCAGCGAAAGAAATTCAAAATGAACTTTGAAAAATCAAGAAAATGTAACTGTGACAAGGTAAACCACAACCAAACACTACTGAACTAGTCCAACTCTTGCATTTCAACGAATGAAATTCAAAATGAACTTTGAAAAATCAAGAAAATGTAATTGCGATAAGGTAAACCACAACCAAACACTACTGAAATATTCCAACTCTTGCATTTCAGCGAAAGAAATTCAAAATGAACTTTGAAAAATCAAGAAAATGTAAGTGTGACAAGGTAAACCACAACTAAACACTACTGAAATATTCCAACTCTTGCATTTCAACGAAAGAAATTCAAAATGAACTTTGAAAAATCAAGAAAATGTAACTGTGACAAGGTAAAACTGAGTCTCTCAATCCCCGTTAAGCTCTTTTAAAAGATACAAAAACTACTTATTTAACACAAAAAATTTCGTTTTTAATGACCACCAAGTAAAGAAAAACCACACGGAATAAGGCAACTGAGTCTCTCAAACCCCTTAAAGCTATTTTAAAAGATACAAAAAATAATGATTTACCACAGAAATTTCTTTTTTAATGGCCACCAAGTAAAGAAAAACCACATGGAATCCGGCAACTGAGTCTCTCAATCCCTGTAAAGCTCTTTTAAAAGATACAAAAACTACTTATTCAACACAAATATTTCGTTTTTAATGACCACCAAGTAAAGAAAAACTACACGGAATTAGGCAACTGAGTCTCTCAAACCCTGTAAAGCTCTTTTAAAAGATACAAAAACTACTTATTTAACACAAAAATTTCGTTTTTAATGACCACCAAGTAAAGGAAAACCACACGTAATTAGGCAACTGCGTTTATAAAAATATTTAAATATACTTTAAAATATAAAAAATCTGACCCCAAATTAAAAAAAAACCACACGTACTAAGTAAACTGATTATCAAAAACATATTAAATCTATTTTAAAAGATAAAAAAAATAATTATTTTAAACCTAAAATTAGTTTTTTATGAATACCAAATGAAGAAATAAAACATAGAATAAGGCTCCTGAGTCTCTCAATCCCCGTAAAGCTCTTTTAAAAGATACAAAAACTCCTTATTTACCACAAAAATTTAGTTTTTAATGACCATCAAGTAAAGCAAAATCACACGGAATCAGGCAACTGAGTCTCTCAAACCTTGTAAAGCTCTTTTAAAAAATACAAAAACTACTTATTTAACACAAAAATTTCGTTTTTCATGACCATCAAGTAAAGAAAAACCACACGGAATCCGGCAACTGAGTCTCTCAATCCCATTAAAGCTCTTTTAAAAGATACAAAAACTACTTATTTAACACACAAATTTCGTTTTTAATGACTAACAAGTAAAGAAAAACCACATGGAATCCGGCAACTGAGTCTCTCAATCCCCGTAAAGCTCTTTTAAAAGATACAAAAACTACTTATTTAACACAAAAATTTCGTTTTTAATGACCACCAAGTAAAGAAAAACCACACGGAATCAGGCAGCTGAGTCTCTCAAACCCCTTAAAGCTCTTTTAAAAGATACAAAAACTACTTATTTAACACAAAAATTTCGTTTTTAATGACCACCAAGTGAAGAAAAATCACACGGAATTAGGCAACTGAGTCTCTCAAACCCTTAAAGCTCTTTTAAAAGATACAACAAATGACTACCAAGTAAAGAAAAATCACATGGAATCCGGCAACTGAGTCTCTCACTCCCCGTAAAGCTTTTTTAAAAGATACAAAAACTACTTATTTAACACAAACATTTCGTTTTTAATGACCATCAAGTAAAGAAAAATCACACGGAATTAGGCAACTGAGTCTCTCAAACCCTGTAAAGCTCTTTTAAAAGATACAAAGACTACTTATTTAACATAAAAATTTCGTTTTTAATGACCACAAAGTAATGAAAAAACACATGGAAATATGACACTGAGTCTATTAAACAACGTAAATATATAAATAAAGATTCAAAATAAAATAAAAATAAAAGCAATAAAATATAATTTTTTCAATAAGGAACAGTAAAAAAAAAATTACATTTTAACAAGAGACTCTAAATCCCCTTAAATCTATATTTAAAGATACAAAAACTACTTATTTAACACAAAAAATTCGTTTTTAATGATCATCAAGTAAAGAAAAACCACACGGAATTAGGCAACTGAGTCTCTCAAACCCCTTAAAGCTCTTTTAAAAGATATAAAAACTACTTATTTTAACACAAAATACAAGCAAGCAAATAACATGGGAATTCCTATACACGCAAGCAAATAACTGAGTTATTTTTACGTCACAATTTTTCAACTTAAATTCATTCTAATTATAGCATCCCATTCCTGCGTCAAATCTATTAAGTATAATAGCATATTCTTTGTATTGTTGATGCAAGCATCCCATTCTTTAATTACCCGTGAGGCATTCTTAACCATCGCAATACCTTTACGCAAATATCTTTTCGCAAAAAATTCGCAAATCTCGTAAACTAAAGAATTAATTACCCTTTTCAAAAAACATTAGTCCTTCTATTAATGAACCCATGAAACGAAACCAGTCTTATAGCGTCACACAATCTCGCTCCTAGTTCCAAAAATGGAGTGCATGTAGATTTCTAGTTCCTGATATACAAATTTTTTTTTTTAGGTTAAATCCGTCGTCATTCATCTGTAGGTTGATTAGTAGGTTGTTTTTTTTTTAAACTTGGCTAATAGGTAATAACCTGTTTGGTACAGGGGCCCCAGCAAATTCATTAGAAGGACTATACTCACGCAAGCAAATAACATGGGAATTCCTACACACGCAAGCAAATAACATGGGAATTCCTATACACGCAAGCAAATAACATGGGAATTCCTATACACGCAAGCAAATAACATGGGCATTCCTATACACGCAAGCAAATAACATGGGAATTCCTATACACGCGAGCAAATAACATGGGAATTCCTATGCACGCAAGCAAATAACATGGGAATTCCTATACATGCAAGCAAATAACATGGGAATTCCTATACACGCAAGCAAATAACCAGGAAATTCCTATACACGCAATCAAATAGCAAGGGAGTTCCTATACATGCAATCTAAAATCAAGGTAATTCCTACACATGCAAGCAAATAACTAGGTAATTCATGTACATACAAGCAAATAACATGGGAATTCCTATACATACAAGCAAATAACATACTCACTCTCTTTGAAAAACCAAACCAGACTATACCCACCAAACCAGACTATACCCATCAAACCAGACTATACCCACCAAACCAGACTGTACCCACCAAACCAGATTATACCCACCAAACCAGATTATACCCACCAAACCAGATTATACCCACCAAACCAGACTATACCCACCAGAAACCTGTCTGGTTGACCTAATTGCTATGGCCGTACGCAAATAACATAGAAATTGCTATGGCCGTACGCAATATGGTAGGTACTACTCTACTCCTACTTCAGTTTTTTTTAAGTTGAATAAAATGGAGTCAAACTCCATGCAAAATCCCAAAAGATTTAAGATGAATAGAACTCCTCATTATAAATAAGCAAGCAAATTAATTTTTTCGTCCTTTATTATATCCTGCTGTGATAACTAACTCCCCCAAAACACGAAAAGAAGAATTAAAAGAAATAACATATACAAATAAACCTTGTACGATAGTCTATGCCATATTTTCTACATGCATTTTGGAATACATTATAGATAGAATTTTCCAGAATATCTTCTTTCCTTCATCCTTTTATTAGTATAAATTTCCCCTGGGCTGCTCAATTTTAAACGTGGGGAGAATTTTCCAGGGGAAAATTTTCCGAGGGAAAATTCTTCGTGGGGTAACTTTTATGGGGGAAGGGAAATACGCTGGTCCCGTTCACTTTCTTAAGTTCGATAGTTTATTGCATGGAATGACAATGTAAAACCACTAAGCTCTTTTCAGCACAGCCAGTAAGGAAACCCATGACAGCCAGATAGAAATCTAGCCCGCTGAGTGCTGACTGGAATGCAGCATTTCCACCCTGGTCTGGAAGAATTTACTAAATCTGTGAGGAAAAATTCACTATTCGCATCTGTTTTTACTAAATACTCAAAAAAAAATTTGCGCACCATCAAGCATCGATTTTTACTATAGGAGGATAATCAATAGGATTTTTACAATCTTTTTTCCTTTTTTTTTCTTTTTTCCTCTTTTCTTTCGTTTTCATAGTATGATTGAAAATTCCGGAAACCTATAAATTCAAAAATCCTTTTTTTGGATTATTTGGACGTACTACTGGATAGGCTTCATATTCCAGATGCGGTGTATGCAAGAAGTCAAACAATAGTCTGGAATCTTGGATTCTGGAAATTCTATTGGTGAAGCCCGGCTTAAAATTGATCAATGGTCTTCAGGTCATAAAATTCGGATATATTGAAAAAGTCTGAGAGTCTGGGAAAATTTTCTGAAAACAAATTAAGCCGGCATACCAGAACTGATTTTAAATAGTTTGCCTTTCAAAGCGAGTATCAAGAAGAAGCTGAGAGAAGAGTAGAGATTTGTAAGCGCTAGGGTTGACACGAAATTGTAAAAATGAGAGCAATAGTAGTCATAATATGAAACGTAATCCAAAATCAGATTTTGTGATGAATGGACCCTAATTTTTTCCCCTGACTTCATGGAAAATAACAAAAGTTGTGTTTATTATAAATCATGACTTTTTACTAGATTTCGGGAAATATACTAGATCCTCTAAATTTACTAGATTTTTTTTTTACTAGATCTCGTAAAATCCTACTCACGGTGGCAACCCTCCTGAGATGCCAAAAAAATCCTCTAGTCGCCTGCTACCCGTTGCCATGTGTAATCCGCGATTAAGGGCTAGGCACACGTAGCTGATTTCGGGAACTGATTTCAGCATCAGTGGACAAACGATAGCGGTAAGAAAAATTTGGTTGAAAGAAAATTTTATTGCGCAAAATTTTCAAAACAAAAAATCATGGACACAAATAGTCAACTGGAGTCTATTAATAGTTACTTGATTAATCTTAGCTTAGTTCTCAGTTTAATTCTCAAGCTCAGTAGTCGGGTCTTTCACCACAGATACCTCTGGCTGGCTGTTTATTTGTAGGCTATCCCTATTTTTTGGCATTGATCATGATGAAAATCAGCGCTGATTTTGAAAATCTTTGTGAAAATTTTTCAACCTCAAATCGACGCCGATTTCCTTCCAAATCGGCGCTGATTTGGAAATCAGTTCCTGAAATCAGCTACGTGTGCCCAGCCCTTTAGTTGCTCCTATTGAAGCTCTTCGCTGTTGGTTTGTCTTTTCCTAACAAAAGATATTATCGGAGTTCGACTCTAGGCCATTCTATAGTTTCCTGGGTTCTAAGGACACCCACAGTACAAGCAACTACTAAGAGATACGACGAGAATACCAATATAAATTACAGGTTTTTTTCAATATTTGAAAAACTATGAAACTGTCATGGAAAGGGGGGGGGAGATAGAGCAATATACTGAGACAAACGGATCGTAAAGTAAATTTTAGCGGTCACCAACGCAGAGGAATGGACCAGTGAGGAACTGGGAATGGGAGCAGTCACAGTGGCAGATAATCATATGATGAAGGGTAATTATGCTCTGTTAGTAAAGAATGATTTAATAAAAAGAAACAACACTAACAAAGAGAAATGTCTTAAAAACAGATAACCCCATCTTTTAGTGTAGTTTATTAGACCCAATGATCAGAAATTTATTACGTTCCCTACCCGGTTACTGTAATTATACCTATAGAAGAAAAGTGCAATTTTTGTAACAAACGATCAAGAGATTTGAACTATTTCCTAAGGTATCCCATCCTGATATTAGTCTTAACCATCATAATCGTAGGCCTATATATACAAACCGGGCTATAAAGAAAATTTTCATCATATTCATTCATTCATTATAGCCTATATTCATTCATTTAGGGGGTCTATATTCATCACTTCTTTTGTTAGACCCTAAAAAAACTGGAGTAAGAGAGTGAACCCTTCTGACCTCTTAATGCTTTTGTTATTTACCAAAAACTAAATAAAAAAACGACGTTGGTACACTATAAGTGAATTTGCTGGTATGAACGCCGGTCGATACCGACTTAAGCAGAAATTTTGTTTTGTAATAAATTGCAAAGAGCAACGGACACTTTTATTGGTTGTTTATAATTCAATTAGTCAATTTGGCACATGAGTCACTCATTTAAAATTAATAATTACAGCATCGACAAATCAATCTCTTCTTTGCTGTGCGAATAGGACTATATTTATTTTGTCGATTTTTGTAGTCACACACGGGTCCTTGTATATATGCACGCACCCTTTGGATTCTTCCCCCCCTGCCTCACACTCTCCCAAAATTTAAAGATTATGAAAATCTATAACTTTTCGTATATTTTATATAATTTTGCCTATTTTTTTTTGCCTCGTCCTCCAAAATATTGCTCCCCAAATAAGGTATAGTACATAAAATTTCTCGCAGAGATTCGGTAAGACATTTGCGTGATGAGCTCCTGGCGACCCACCTCAAGCTAGGGACCTTAGGAAGTTGCCCAACTGTCACCCATCGAAAGGTGCCCCAGGTCTACAGTAGAAACAGATCAACAGAGGGAACAAATATAAATTACTTTATTCTTAAGTCCCTCTTTCGGACTTAAATATTAGAGAATCGGCACTAGAAACAAATTAAATTGATCGTCATTGTTATGCGAATAGGAAGATATTTATTTTGCCTACTTTCACTCCTTGTCCTTTTATAGTTATGACAAGTCATGTCTAGTCTCCTGATAAGTACACGAGGAATGAGAATGTTCAACGGTTTGTCATGCTGCGAACGTGAAGAGCAATTGATTGTTAAAATGAAATACAATAATTAAGTTCCAAGATCCTTTGTCAAAGATTAACTGCAATCTTTAAAAGCAGAGCTTGATGCGGCGCTAATGATCAGGGTTGCCAACTTTTCCGTCCATGAATGTGTCCACTGAGCATCCAAAAATGTGTCTGTTTCAGCTAAAATGCGTCCATCTTGAAATCTCAAAAACTAGAGGTTAATTATTTTACCAGTTGAATTAATGACCAAAAGACACTTTGTAAACCTCTTTCAAATCGGCCAGTTAACATAAAATATGATGAAAATGAAAAAATTCCTTATGAAACAATCATACAAAATGATAAAATGACCACATAAACATGTAAATCCCTTACTTTGGAGGAAATCCTTTACTTACGACATCTCTGACAAAATCTGGATACTACAAAAAACGAGAAAAGCACTTTGGTAAAAAGTGACATTTTTTGGTACTTATGCATTATAACTAAACCAGCGCTATACGCGAAAGAAGTCACGTTTGGTTAATGCTAATGAAATTAAATAAAATAGAATGAATATGTAATAGTTTTAGAAATTTGGGCTGCATGTTTGCACATTAGGGGAGGGGGTGGGGTAAGCATAGCATATATTAAACAAGTAGCCTAACCTAGGAACCTTTCCTCTCCCCCTATACCCCAAAAAACAATCGCTTAAATATTGCAAACTCAATGAGAAACCACGCTTTGCCATCAGTATATTTGGCTTTATGTTAATTGTGCCTTTCATTTGTGTTATTATACTGTGTTCATGGCCGTATATTTGGTTTTAAAATACACATATCTATCTATCTATCTAATATGCAGAATGTGTTTGGCTGTACCAAACACATTTTGCATGCAGACCCGCTATACTTTACGCCCCCCCCCCCTAATTTGCAAATCTGTAGTCCAAATTTATTTCTAAAGTAACGAAGAAACTAACAAAAAAAAACCTATGTGCCTCGACTTTTACACAGCGTAAACTTGAGTGAGTGGTGCATAATACACAAGTTCCAAAATTCCTTCCCCCTACGGAAATTAAAAAAATAAACTCAAATAAAATTCTCAAATTTAGAAAACCTTATTTTCCACGAGGGGGTGTTTTCTAGGGGAGTATTTACCCGGGGGTATTTTCCACGGGGGTATTTTCCGGGGAGGGAGAATTTTCCGCGGGGAGGTATTTCCCCGCGGTATTTTCCAAGGGTTATTTTCCGCAAGGGGGTATTTTCCAGGGGGGATATTTTCCGAAGGGGGGGGGAGGGGGGATTTAATAGTCGGGGGGGGGGGTAAACGCCTAGAACCATATTTCCGAGTTTTATGAGTTCCATTTATTTCAGCATTAACACATGTCCACAAACGACTCTGAGAGAGTAAGGGGGGATAGGATGGTAAAGGTTTATAAAGAGATAGTGAAGAAATAAACATTCTGTTTAATTTCCCGTTCGATGCTCTATCTAAATATATTTATCATATTCGCCGCTAACACCGACGAATAAATCTGAAAAAGCTGTTGTCTACCAAAATGAATAAAATTACTACTTATCAAACAGTTCGTGGTAACGAACTGTAAGTAAGGAGCTACCTGGCTCAACAGTAGCCGAAACTCTAAAAAACTGAATTTTGATACCAATAGAAGCATAAAAGAATCTCATTTTTATGCTGATTTCAAATGTATGAGCTTCATTAGGTTTAGTCTTACCCATCAAAGGTTACGAGCCTGAAAAAATTTGCCCTATTTTCGAAAAAAGCGGAAAATACTCCCTAAAAGTCATCGAGTCTTAATGAAAAACACACCATCAGCTTCAGAGTATCAGAGAACTCTATTGTAGAGGTTTCAAGCTTCTATCTGAAAAATGTGGAATTTTGTATTTTTTTTGCCAGAAGAAAAATAAAGGATACGTGTTCGTATCGGATCACCCCCCCCCCCCCCAGGGGTGATCGTATCGACCCAGTGGTCCTAGAACAGCGTGAGTGGTCTTATTCGAGCGGTAATTAACAGTTCAAGTACCCTTTTTAAGTGAACAAAGAGATTGAAGGGTAACTAGGCCCCCTCCCCCACCCCATTTCCCCCCAAAATCGTCCAATTAAAATTTTGAGATAGCTATTTTGTTCATCATAGTTAAAAGGTCCAATAAATATGCCTTTGGATTTAAAATGACCCCCCCCCATCCCCAGGAGAAAGGTCTTTAATTTATAAAAATTGCCCATAGTATATGCATAGTATTTGTCATTGGAAAGCATTCATATATTTTAGGGTGGGAAGACGAATTCTCTGCTGTTTTTTTAAGGGGGAGCTTTTCATGGGGAGGGAAGTTCCCAGCGGGTGAACTTGTCAGAGGAAATTATACACTGGGGGAGTTTGCCGGAATTCCTATACAAAATTCTTTTTATATTTCTTGCCTTCGCTTTTCCGTTTACGCGTGAAATTGTTAAGGGTAATTGTCCTGGGTAAATTTTCACCGGGATTAAATTATTTAGAGGATATATCCATGGGGAGGGTATTTCTCTGTGGATGTGGGACCAGATTTACTGGGGCTATTTAAAAAATGATCAGAAATTAAGTACAAAAACGAGTTTTTTCAACTGAAAGTAAGGATCAATGTTAAAACTTAAAACGAACAGAAATTGTTAGTAGTATAAGCCCTTTACATGCAAGGGGGGAGACCAAATATGGGAGACAATTGGAGTTGAGCCAGAGCAGCACCTCTATATTCCGAACCTAGATCTAAAAATACCCTATGACGATAAGATAATGGGACTCCAAATATGGAGTCGCTAAGAATAACCAGGAGGCCCTAACAACCGCTTTTAGCAGCCAGAACTAATATAAGACAGGATTTTCAATATAATTCATGTAAGTAAGAGATTAGAATTCAGAGAGAGAGTTTGATTATACTCGTTTTTATTTGACAACATATATCATAGGCAGCGCGCTAGCGCTGCCTAAGTAAAGAACGATGTTGGCACAATGTATTATTATTTATTTTTTTTTTTTTGATTCTAGACCAGGGCACTTCGTATCGAAGAAGTTGTCGTAGAAACTTCTAAAAGGGCTCCTTCGATTGGAAATTGGAGCGGCTAGTGCCCTTTTTAATAGTCGAAAGTGATTGGAGGGCAACTAGCACCCCCCCCCCCCGCCCCTCATTCCCCCAAACACATCCACTAAAAATTTTGA
Organism: Artemia sp. Qi Xiang Cuo; assembly: GCF_049724085.1. Lineage (NCBI taxonomy): Eukaryota > Metazoa > Arthropoda > Branchiopoda > Anostraca > Artemiidae > Artemia > Artemia sp. Qi Xiang Cuo. The sequence continues at coordinate 28,438,643 of NC_142802.1, read as the reverse complement.
GATAACCATTTTGTTCAACGTAGTTGATTTCCAGATAGAAAATATGTTTTGAGGAGGACACTCCCCCACAACTCTCAGGGCCAGAGTTTTAAGTTATGCCCTGGGAGCATATAAGGTTCTTATAGAAGGCGTTGTCGTAGAAACTTCAAAAAATGCTCATTCGATTGGAAATTCAAAGAGCTAGTACCCTTTTTAATAGTCGAAAGTGACTGAAGTGCAACTAGCCCCCCACATCTATCATTTCCCCAAACAAGTCCAATCAGAATTTTGAGATAGCCATTTTGTTCATCGTAGTTGATTTCCAGATGGAAAAAATGTTTTTGAGGAGGACACTCCCCCACAACCTTCAGGGCAAGGATTATAAGTTATGCCCTGGGGGCATATAAGGTTTTATTGAAATCTTTTTCGTAGAAACTTGAAAAAGGGCTCATTCGATTGAAAATTCAAAGGGCTGGTGCCCTTTTTAATAGTTGAAAGCGATTTGAGGGCAACTAACCCCCCCCCTCTCACGCCCATCTTTTCCCCAAACACATCCAGTCAAAATGTTTAGATAGCCATTTTATTCAACGTAGTTGAAAGTTTTAGAAATTAGGTATTTAAGGATGACAACCCCTCCCCCCACAGCCTCAGGGTTTTTAGTTATGCCCTGGGGGCATATAAGGTTTTTATTGAAAGCGTTGTCGTAGAAAATTAAAATGGGCTCATTCAATTGGAAATTGAAAGGGCTAGCGCCTTTTTTAATAGCTGAAAGGGATTGGATAGCGACTAACGTCCCTCTCACGCCCACCATTTTCCCAAACACATCGAATTAAAATTTTGAGATATCCATTTTGTTCAACGTAGTTAAAAGTTCTGGAAATTAGGTATTTTAGGATGATAGCCCTCTCAGAGCCCTCAGTGCAAGGGTTGTTAGTTATGCCCTGGGGCATATAAAGTTTTTATTGAAAGTGCTGTCGTAGAAACTTTAAAAGAGCTCATTCAATTGGAAATTAAAAGGGCTAGTGTCTTTTTTAATAGTTGAAAGGGATTGGATAATGACTAACGCCCCTCTCACGCCCACCATTTCTCGAAACGCATCCAATCCAAATTTTTATAAATCCATTTTGTTCAATGTAGTTGAGCATTCCGCAGATTTGGCCTCTAAGGATATTAAACCCCTTTCATAACCCACAGTACAAGGTTTGTAAGTAAAACCCTGGGGCATTTAAGGTTTATATAGCACGTTGGTATATAAATTATAGGCAGCGCGATCGCGCTGCCTAAGTAAAGAACGGGGACACTCGAGAACGAGACAAGAAACGGGGACTAAGTAAAAAAGAGGACACTCCCCACCGTCCTCAGGGCAAGGGTTTTAAGTTATGCCCTGGGGGCATATAAGAACGATGTTGGCACAATGTATTATTTATTGATTTTTTCCTTTAGAGCAGGGCACTTTGTATCGAAGTTGTTGTAGAAACTTCAAAAGCGCTGGAAATTGGAGTGGCTTATGCCCTTTTTAATAGTCGAATGTGATTGGAAGTTGACTAACACCCCTTCCACGCCCAACATTTTCCAAAACACATCCAATAAAAATTTTGAGATAGCCATTTTGTTCAGCGTAGTTGGTTTCCAGATATAAATTATGTTTTCAAGGACACACCCCCTTAAGGCAAGCCCTTAGGGTAAGTGCTGCAAGCTATGCACTGGTGGCAAAAGGGTCTCTGATAGAAGGCTTTGTCGTAAAAACTTGGAAAACGGCTTATTTGCTAGGAAGTTCAAAGGGCTAGTTAGATAGTCAAAAGTGATTAGAGAGCAACTAACCCGCCTCTCACGCCCACCTTTTCCCCAAACACACCTAATAAAAACTTTGAGATAGCCATTTTATTCAGCGTAGTTATAAGTTCTGGAAATTAGGTCTTTGAGGATGACAACCTCCCCCCAGCCCTCAGGGCAAGGGTTGTAAATTATGCCCAGGGGGTATATAAGGTTTTTATAGAACGCGTTGTCGTAGAAACTTGAAAAATCATTCAATTGGAAATTGAAATGGCTAGTGCCCTTTTTAATAGTCGAAAGTGATTGGAAAGCAACTAACACCCCTTCCACGCCCACCATTTTCTCAAACACATCCAATAAAGATTTTGAGATAGCCATTTTGTTCCATGCAGTTCAAAGTTCAGGAAATTATACCTTTGAGCAGAACACTCCTCCCACAGTCTTCAGGGCAGGGGTTATAAGTTATGCCCTGGGGTTATAAAAGGTTTTTATTGAAATCTTTGTCGTAGAAACTTGAAAAAGGGCTCATTCGATTGGAAGTTCAAAGGGGTAGTGCCCTTTTTAATAGTCAAAAGTGATTTGAAGGCAACTAAACCCCCTCTGACGCCCATTTTTTCTCCAAACACATCCAATCATAGGTAGCGCTCTAGCGCTGCCTAAGTAAAGAACGATGTGAACACAATGTGTTTTTTTTTGTTTTTTATCCATACCCGGGCACTTCGTATCGAAGGAGTTGTCGTAAAAACTTCGAAAAGGGCTCATTCGATTGGAAATTGGAGTGGCTAGTGCTCTTTTTAATAGTCGAAAGTTATTCGAGGGCAACTAGCCCCCCCCCTCCCCCAGCCCATTATTCCCCCAAACACATCCCATCAAAATTTTGAGATTGCCATTTTATTCAGCGTAGTTGATTTCCGGATAGAAAATATCTTTTTGAGGAGGATACTCCCCCACAACCCTCAGGGCCAGGGTTTTAAGTTATGCCCTGGGGGCATATAAGGTTTTTTTAAGAAGGAGTTGTCGTAGAAACTTCAAAACAGGCTTATTCAATTGGAAATTCGAAGGGCTAGTGCCCTTCTTAATAGTCGAAAGTGATTGGAGGGCAACTAGACCCCCCACGCCTATCATTCTCCCAAACGCCTCCAATCAAAATTTTTAGGTAGCCATTTTGTTCAGCGTAGTTGATTTCCAGATAGAAAATATGTGTTTTAGGAAGACACTCCTCCACAACCCTCAGGGCAAGAGTTTTAAGTTATGCCCTGGGTGCATATAAGGTTTTTACAAAAGGCTTTGTCGTAGGAACTTCAATACAGGATCATTCGATTAGAAATTCAAAGGGCTAGTGCCCTTTTTAATAGTCGAAAGTGATTGGAGGGCAACTAGACCCCCCCCCCCACGCCCAACACATCCAATTAAAATTTTGAGATATCCATTTTGTTCAGTGTAGTTGATTTCCAGATAGAAAATATATTTTTGAGGAGGACACTCCCCCACAACCTTCAGGGCAAGGATTATAAGTTATGCCCTGGGAGCAGATAAATACAAACGAATGTACATTGTCAGTTTAATATACATATACTGATATTTAGTAATCAAAATGTTAATATTATTTGATTTATTAAAGTTATAAAATTAAAAACATTTACATTTTTTTTAGTAAAGTGCAAAGTTTGTTCTGGCCTTGGGAAGGAATAGGGGTTTTGCGCCCAAGTTATGTTAATTTCTGCTTGTTTTGAGTTTGACTCGGTTATTTATTTTAATTTCTGTTCGTTTTGGGTTTCATTTATTTATCGATGCTGAATTGCGGAATTTTCACGCTTGGTAGATTATTTTATTTTATTTTTGCTCTGATTTTGTTAAATGGAGTTCATTACTTATCTTTGAAAAACTGTGGAAAAAGTTTTTTTAATTAATTTAAAATAATGAGTGGTATGTTTACATTATTTGAAGTTGATAGTGGAGCTGTCAGCAGCAGTAATGATACAAAGACAAGAGTACCGAACATAGCAGTAGAAATTACAAGAGGATCTCGACTATGCCTTAAATGGGATGACATGTATGCAAGATACGTGATATCGTTGAGTAAATTTAAATTGGAGGAACAATTATGCTTCGCAGCATAAGTTGATATAGTGCATATGCATAGACTTCAAGCTGCTTTAATGCAATAGTGAAATATATTGAGGAGAATAAGTCATATCAGTAATTGTATTTGTAATCTATTATTGTTGGAATTAAAGACACAATAAAAATGTTTCGAAATCGAAAATGTCCTCTTTTTCTTCTTGTTAGATTTTTAAGTAGGTTAGCGAATATTCTTGAAGTAGAACGAATCTTGGTTAGTCTTAGGAGAGCTGTGAGAGTGTTAGGATTGAAAAATGAATGAATTTGAGAAAGAGAGAATTATGTTGAATCTTGTGATTATTGAAAAATGTTTGATTCTAGATGATTATTTTTGGAGTTATCTCTTTAAAGGGAAATATTTTGTCAAAGAATACTTGACGATGTAATGAGAAATGATGCTCCATCATTGGACTATTGTATGCAACTTTTACGATGCGACTCAAACGTATTTACTCAATTTATTGATATATTAATTAAAACAAAGCAAAAGGATATTGTGGATTTACTTTAATATACACTCCCATTAGAAATTTAAGATTATATCTAGGTGAGAGAGATGATCTTGTTCAAACAGGTTTTGTGACGTCACACAGTTACTCCTATCTCTCCTCTCTCAATTTATCGATCATAAATCAGTTTCATTTTAGCTGTGAGAGAGTTAACACTTGGAAAAAACGTTTTATACATTTTCACGGTGTATGTATACCCTACCTAGCTGGTCATCATGTGTGAATTGTAAATTTATTGATCATTACGAGGAAAAGCGTAAATCAGGGAATCTATTTGGATTCCACAGAGGACATGCAGTACAAATTAATGACATGAAATCTTGTCTTAAAGATATTTGTAACTCTCACCCCAGAGTATATTTATGTTCCAATTGTCACTATGACAAATGCGATCAGTGGGAGAATACCGATCCTGGTATTATTGGAAAGAACCCTAAACGAGATTTTAGTTTATTTCTACGAGACTGGTATTGTCGTGGTTTTACATTATTTTGGGAAGAAGAATCAGGACTAAGATTCAACTGTTGGAGTAACAAGACAATTTGGTTTCTGTGTCATCATTGTGAAGACACTGGTTATTATGACTATAAACCTACTAATTATTATTTAGCTGTTACAGAATGTGATTCACCATTTCAAAACACTGTATGTGATATTACTTCAAATAAGCAAATTGAACACGTGAATTTTGAAATATGAATGAAATTAGTATCATTAACTATACAAAGAGGTACAATAAGAGTGAAGTTACACTGTATTGTAGAAAATGTTACCCTGACTTTGCAGCCAATCAAGACCAATATACAGTGAATTTAAATGATCTACCAGCATTAGCTGTTCTCGACACTTGCCTATACACACTGGAAGAAGAAATCTAAAGAGGATATTAAAGTCATTGTTGTGTATAAACATTATTTTTTATTAATAAACAAATTTACATACATTTTTAAAATCTTTTATTCGTAGGGCACTAAAATCAATATTATACAGGTATGAGAGTATATTTTCCACCATAATAACATACAGGCGAGGATTGTCTATTTAAATGCTGAGAAACTGCTTGTAAGTATAACCACGACATCTGAAAATGAAATATAGTAGTGCATGAAAATCATAGCTTTTAGTCGTTTGATCCTGCACTCTCTTCTAGTTTTGAATGATAGTTTTCCCACTGCTTTCAATAAAGTTGTTGATGCGCGGAATATAGAATAAATATGATAGGCCAAGAGGATCAAAAATTCAATAGTCTTCGATGTTTGAAAGATGCACAGCCAATGACTTGTCTTTACGTTCGATGGACTGCTATTAACAATGATAATGGTATTGTTTGCACTTTGGATTTCTTCAAGGAAGCCCAATGGTATACAATAGGATTTTTATTTGGACATGCATGGATCCATATTAAATACGCTGATTATTTGATTTGTGTTCATGGTGCGACGTCTAGTAGAACACTGCCTTCCGAAGTGATTTCCCAATAGGTTTCAAATTGGCTTAACGAGAATAATGCAATACTCTCAGCTAATCGATCAGCAAATGTGCACTCTAGATGTACATTCCCCGTTCGTACTATACTCATATCTTGAGTGCCAGACAAATCCAGTACAATGATACCATGTGTTTTAGCAAACATTTTTTAAGTTGTACCATTTTCAAATAGTTGTGAATCTCGATCTAGGGATTGCATTGTTAACTCATATAGTGTCCTATAGGATTTATCAAAGGATAGATTGCAGAGTGTGATACCATTTAATTTACACACAATAGATCAAAGTCCGAACATTTCAAATTTATGTGGGCAACCTGTCCACGATCCTATTGCACTAGCAATTTATACAAATGCTATTGCTAATTTTTATGGAATTTTACAATTGATAATTGAAGAGTCGTTGAATGTACGTGAACCTGTGGCAATATGACGCTGATTAATGATTGTATGAGGAAGAAGCAGTTTAATATTATTTCCACTAGTTCTCAGTTTTTCCACTGCCAAAGCAACAGAACTCATAACCTGCTGCTTTCGTACATGAAGTATTGCCAAGGTGAGAAAGAGTGTTACATCAGGATTGGCTGGAAGTTCCTTTCGTAAAATGAAACTGGATTGAGCAAGCGTAAATTTTATATCTACTTTAATATTTTGTGGTAGCTATTAGGATATATTAAATATCTCCTGATTTATTTTCCCAACTGAAAGTAACTCACTAGTTGTAGCATTTTTAAGTGCGTATATACTATCAGTATATGTAATATTTTTAAATCTATTGGATGAAACTCTTAATTCCTTTTATGAATTTAGTTTCATCAACTTGAACTGTATGTAGCTTGTACAATTTGTGAGATTGTTGCTAGTACTCACCAATGCTCTATTTTTTCAGACACTCATTTTTCAAAATAAATTATGCAATATAACTTATTCATAAGATATTCTATCGGCAAGAATTGGCACTGTATTGTCGGATTTCTTGACTATCACGTGTAAATCTATAAATGTCGAATATATATATATATATATATATATATATATATATATATATATATATATATATATATATATATATATATATATATATATATATACAGAATGTAGTCTTCATTGGAATCAATTTGAAAGTGGATATTATCAGAGAGCAGTTGTTGTGGATATAACTGCTTTTAGTAATCATGTTTTTCGCTAGCATCAAGAATTTTTATATTGAATAAGCTTAAAAACGTATTGACCGACAGATGTGAATCTTTTTGCGGTCGATATGCAATTGTTAAATATACGAAAAAAAAATCCTGTTTTGACCTAACAATCCTCTTCCTCGGTTTATTCTTCTTCTTGTTTTTGTTTGACGAGAGTGATGCCTTTCGTTTCTTACCTGAGTGGAGACTGATAAGTGGTGCACTGTTTCTCGACCGTTTTAAACTTTTTTAACTTTGTCGAGATTTCAATCGCTCGCTAAGGGATCGTGCACCGGACCTGAGATTTATCGAAATATTTTTTTTAATCCTTACCTGAGCCCCAATCGTGTAGTGTAGAGGATGCAAAATCCGCGGCAGCCAACTCAATGTATTTTATAGCCAAGGATAGTGCAGAGCGAAATAGCTTAGCAAACCAACTGCCAAGACAATAGCCCGACATTGATTAATTACCTTTATAATAGTCCATTCCATTGCCTATTTGTCTCGGACCAAGAGTAGCAACATAGCAGTCAATATCAGGACAAACGAATACCATTTTTCTATTAGACATCTTATTACTGAACACCGACAGCGATGGGTTAAAAATGACATGTAATCACGGCCAAACCTTTTGATATTGCTAGAGGATCACCTAATTTAGTTCTCAGCTTTAACTGACAGAGTTCCAAATAGAAAGTGTTTACAGGGATATAGTGAAGATGCTTTATATTGTAATGATGAATATAATCTTGACTGGTTTTTGCGTTCAAGATCTCGTAGTAGGGGAACATTGCTATTGCCAACTCCAGATGTTTGAACGAATGAAGCATAGAGAAATATACAAGTGTCCGAGGAGAAGGCAGGCGGATAGTTAGCATAAATGACACTAGTGTTTCCAGCGCTTTTACCATTGATTATATTGTGTTTAAAACCAAGAACATCTCTAAGATTATCATTGAGAATAACCTTTTCATTGGTAATTCGTGAACTAATGTAGATCCTACCCTCTTCCATTGAATAGCAGAATTGAAAGGCTCCTTTTTTAAGGGCAGAAATTCTTTTATTGAAAGTGCAACACAAATCATTCATACAGCTGAGTTCCTCGTATGGTAATATGACAAATGAATACTCAAATGAATTGATCTTTTCAAATTAATGTTGATCGCTACGAGTGGCCAATCATAGGGTCTAATTTTCATATCATATATGTGATCTTATCTCAGGATATCATATGTATTTTTGAGAATACAGTCGACAAGAGCAACTTCACTATCACCATCGAATTTGGCGGTGGGAGAGAGTTTTGTCCAAAAATCACTTGTTTTATTCAAATCATTGTAGAGTGGATCAGACACTTTGGACATGAATGTCACATAGAAATCATTGGGCATTGTTAATGTCTTCAACTGCTACCTAAGAATCAAAATCAGGGTTGTATCCTAGCCAATGAACAAGCAACTGTCTCTTGCCCCTACGAGTAAGACTCTTTAATATCTTTTCAATTTGATAGATTTCATTTTCAAATTGATAGATTTCATTGATAGACATCATTTTTTAATTTTTGTAATTCATAATAATATAAGCCGGTGAGAGTCTCATCATCTTTGGTGTCTCGTAGACAATATGTTATGGGTTTAGTGTCTAGGATTTTTGACACTTTAAAAAGTTCAGTGGACCATAAGTAATTGCCTTTTTCGGAGATATTAGTTGTTCTATTAATTCTAACAATATCGCCAACATTGAGTTTTTTCTTCACAATTTCTTCCCTGGAATATTGTTTAAGAAAAGTGTCAAATGTATTTTCACTGTGATGAGCTTCCTGATGGCTAACGTAGGACAGAGATAGATGGGGTCGTTGATTGTAAATTTGCATGATTTTATCTAAACCATGAATAAAAGTAGCAGTATTTTTCAATGTACAATATCTCTAGATTAATAGCCAAACAGTTCTTATCAAACATTCGGCTGATACAGCCTTTATCGGACTATGACGATGATATAGCATTGTATTATATTTCAAAAATAACTTTTCCACATGTGGATTAACAAATTCACCACCACGATTACTTTGAATTTTCTATAGCGTGAGCAACCTCAACACCCCTCTTTGTCCGCAATGGAATAGCATATGCATAGTGACTAAATACACTGATTGCAAGTAGAATATATTTATAGCGTGTATTGTGACGTCTTTGAATCTCATCTAGAGTTAAAAGATCTGTTTGCATTATATGTAGTGGGAAAAAGGCTTTATTTTGTCGATAATGATTTCCATGAACCCAATGATTTCGATGTAGATTGCAACTTGGTTCATTTTTTAGATACTCTCTTGCACTTTTTAAAGTGTCAAAGCCACCACTGACAACCTTAGAAAGTATTTTGGGGGAACCTAGACTTCCCAAATCACCTATATTTTCATAAACATGTTTCAGACCTTCAACCATTTTGAACGGAAACACGTAGTGTAATGTCCACTACCCTTTTGCATACTATAGGGCTCTGGTGTCGATGAGTTGATGTCAATACGTCTTCTATTTTGTCCAGCCACCGGTGTTAACAAATCAATGTTTCTACTGCTGCTGCTGCTCCTGCCGCTCCTGCTGCTGCAGCTGCTAGGTGTACTAGTATTTTCTGGGATTGATTTAAAATCGTCTTCTTCTTCTTTTTTTTAAATGGTTGTGTTGGTGTTGTTGTTAGAGGACTGGCACAATATTCCTTTAATTTCTATGAAATTTGCTTATTACTAATAAGACTTTTCGGGAAGTTTAATGTATTTAAAAAGCTGTATAGATTATTGTCAAATGATAAAAGTCCTTTACGATTTGTAACCATATCATAAATTAAATCAAGAAGATTATAAAGTTTCCCTTGAATTAAAATCCGTTTCCCTATACTATCGACTTGAACTTGACGACCATCACTTTCCAACATGAGATATGTTAATACTCTTTTAATCTGTTCAGAATATGAGTGTGGCAGTAGATTTCCAATAGTTGACACCATTGAATTCAATTCGTTTTCCTTGGATTGTGTTGTTACTGTTATTAGTCCAGCAGCAGCAGAATCTCGAATATATATTTCCTTTTTGAGATCAATGAAACTTACATTGACTGGTCTCTCGCGATAGGGTTTATGTTTGTCCAATCGTGACGAAGTACAACTTAAAGTAAAGCTAGATTTTTATCACTGACAATATTTTCATCATTAATGAATTTGCTTAGATTATCCTCAAAGTGTTCGACTGTTGAAATGGTGAGTTCTATTGGGGTCTTTCTATAGGGTTTAGCCATCTAGAGATAACTTTTTAAAGTCCTTCAATTATTGGCAATAAAAGTGTAAAAAGCTACCACCCACCTGAAGAAGACGTTTTCTTTTAAAATTTTTTCCTTTGTTTTTGCTAACCAAGGCACATAAAATGGAATGATGTTGCTTTGTCTGTTATCTAACACCTTCTGGGAACTGTACATTGCCCTTGGTTAAATTTCAACAAAGTTCAGATATTAGATTAATAAATTCTTTGTGAATGCCATGTTTGAGTATCGCTTTCCTAAGTGGTCGTTTTGAAGTGCTTAAAACGGAAAATAATTGTCTATTTTCATGTAGTTTCTTCAGTATCATGGTGGCAACTAATAGTTTTTTTTACTGTTCACCGGAAGATATAATGTAATTTTATTGTCAAAAATGTCTGTGACTAACCGCAAATGCTAGGGTGTATTCTGATTAAGATCCAACAGAATTTAACCATAGAGATTATTTGTTGCCTCACTGTACGCTCAAAGTAGAAATTTTAGAGCACCGGGATATATTTGCTTATTGAGAACTATTACAGAACTTGAACCACGAACAACTCTGTAAAAGACATAGTAGGTACAGTTTAAAGCATGGGATCTCATACACTTGTTCTTATGAAACAGATTATCTAGAAGTAGGGTTCTGGAAATCTGTCAATGATGTGAGTAAACAGTAAATAATTGCAGCATTTCTTGAGACTATTGTTCTATGAATTCAGCTAAATCATCAATAATCAGCTAAGAATTAAGCTAAATAATATTGAAGAAATCCAATCTCTATATAAATTGAACGGTAATTGATGTAGTAGCAGAATTAGCTTTTATTTGTTCATATAACTCTTGCCAAACACTATAGCAATAGTATATTTTTTTGGCTTTTCCCAAAACATTTTATTACAATTTTTAATTATTTGAATTAAGGTTGTCATTTTTCCCGATTTTGATGGACCACAGAGAAACGATCTGAATGGTGCTTTAAATAGATACATATTTTATGTTCAACAGCTGGACTACAACTAACTGTAAACCGTTCTTGTCTAATGAATAAATAATTTCACCTGGTCAGCAGTCCTAGTACGATGTTCAAAGATCAACAACAGCAACAATTTAGAATCATATTTTCTTTTATTACCACTTTACAACAACAACAACAAATATTTTTTTAATACACACACATAATATCACAGATGATTTTATGGTAAGAGAGAGAATAAAAATCAACACTATTTATTTACAACACAAATTTAAAAATAAGATCCACCCTCCGGGGGCGGCCGTTGCGGCGGGCCGGGCCGGAATGCGCAAAAAATGAATAACTCTGTGTTGCATACACACATAAATATTAATGGAATGTATTAAGGAAATCTTCCTCCCACCACCCACCTAGTAGTAGTAGCAGTAGTAGTAGTAGTATTATTGAATTTATTCTAATTTATCCAGACCGAGTTGTTTTCTATAGTCTATACATTGAACTCGATCTGAAATACGGTAGTGTCCATGGGGAAGTACCTTCACACCACCCTCACGTACATAGACCTTGTCCGATATGGCCGACATGGCATTTTTCTCTACTCTAATTGTGTAGTTCTTAAATTGTAGAGAACAAATCGCCATGACTTTCGCTCTTGGTACTAAACTATTCTCCACAGCGTTTCTTTAGATACTCATGTCGAAATTATTTTTTACATAGTGTGTAGGCACCCCCTTGCAGACTTGTTTAATATTTTGTTTCCGCACAGTACAACTTCGGACCTGGAAATACAACATTGGATATTAAATCTCTCCCCGTCTCCGACTTTAACATCATCAACTGATTTGGGGCCTGGCGTTTCACCAGCTCCGGATTGAGGGACTCATCCCAGTTTGTAAAATCCATCCGAGAGCTAATGTGTTTACCATTTTCCAAATCTTCCAATAAATTTTAAGTTTTAACTTTTAATAGGAGTGAATCAGTGTCTCCAAAATTCACTTGAACTTCCCCCTCCCTTGGCCTTTGCACCTTACACATTGTAAAAGAATGACAAAATCAGTTTCTTGGAGGTTTTCAGTATCGAACTGCCACCTGCAATATTTTTATTTAGAAAAACATTTCTTTTCTTTCTATGAAGAAGGACCATATTGAAGTATATGACAGTGAATGTTGTGAAGTTGGGATCGGCAACGATTCGAGCACAACAGTTTTCTATGATGGGGCATTCAAAAGTTTGTCTCTTGTTTCGATTTTTTGTCATGTCTGAGGGGTTTCAAGCAGGGGCGTAGGGGGGTAACTGCACCTCCAGACCCTCTCTGCCCCCCCAGACCTCAGTTTGCCCTCTAGGTGAAATTTAGTTTCTGCAAAAAAAATCCTGTCAAAACTAAGACAAGCATGCATAATTCAAGTATCCAAAGAACCAGGTCAGTTTTCTTTAGTATATTTTTGTTTTTATGGTAGTATATGGACCACTTCTCAGTTTTCACTGTCATTTTCACTTGATTTGGGAAAAGTGGCTCCAACTTTGTCCCCCCCCCTCCCCCTGCCCCAGGGCTTTGAATAATTTATGCCACTGGTTTCAGGCTCTTTCTGGAATTTCTGCTGCTTTTTTTCGTAATTTTAAATTGCTGTTCAATTTAGTCAGGATGAAATTTAACATTTCCAAATAACTATTTGTTGAATTTTTCTTTTCACCCAGACAATTTCCTTAAGAATACATTTTTAGATCTCAGTTACCATGTGATTTTGTTGCCTCATTACTAGCTTGCAGCTACTGCTGCAACCATGATTTTTTTCCAAGATTTATGCTCTTCTACTAGTTTGTCTCTTTTGCTATTTTTCGTCAATTTTTTTTTTGCCTGCGTCCACGGAAGGGGGCTACCGGGTTTAAACCCCCTCTCAAAATCTATGTCCAACTCGTAAAAAGTAACAAAAATACATATAAACAAATTTTGATACATTTTGTACAGTTTTTTTGTACCCCTCCCCCCAAACAAAATCGTGGGTACATCCGTGTTGCCTAGGCTCAGAAAGTTTTGTACATTGGGATGGCCCATTAATTTAAGATGTCTAGGATTATCCTGCAAAATTTATTATTATAGATGTTAGACAAAGTAATGAACGAGTTTTGGATATTCAACTGCCTGTTTTCACACCAGAAATCAAGAGGCGCCTTTGATGGGATAGTGTGACATTTGACATTTTCAAACGGATATGACAGTGTGACATTTTCAAACGGATATGCAGTGCCTAACAAAGCTATTTACAATGTGCAGAAAAAAACAATTTCTAAACATTTTTAATGTATAGAAATAAACAATATTTTTCTGCAGAAAGCAAACAACGAGCTTGAAACTTAAGGCAAACAAAAATAATTTCTTCGCAGTTTACGTAACATATATCCACGAAACTAGCACAAATAATCTGACACATAATATGTCCCTATATTTGAAAGATTCTGAAAAGCTAGCGCTTTATTGAATACACAAAACCCACTGAATAAACCACAATATTTTCTTAGGAGCAGAAAAGTCCTTGACTATCCTGCAGAAAATAGAAAAGTAATTTATATACGTACTTATAGTATTTCACTATGAAACTATTTCACATAAAATACGCTCTCAATAGTATTTCATCGGCAATGATATCTTTAACTTTTAGTAGAGAGAGAGAGAGAGAAAAGGATTTATTGAAAAAAAAAACATATAAACACAAAATTATTGCTACTTCCCCTAAAAAGCAAAGTTTGTCCGTGGAGGAGGTAGAGAAAACAAAATCCTTAAAACAAAGAGAACAGTTGGCCACCGACACCACTAATACCACCACACCAAACAATGAATACAAAATAATATCACATATTATACTTTTTCACCGGGAACATCATATTAACAAAACATCACAATGAATAAATAAATCAATCACAACTCATTCACCAAAAAGCAGTTCCTTAATGGTTTTTCTAAATATATTGGGGTCTCCAATAATCTTAATATCACTATTTAAATTATTTCATTTCCGCGTATATAAAAAAAAACAGAAAAACATGAACGGGAAGAAATACCTCTAGGTATATAGAAGTCAGCACTACCGCTTGCATGATGAGAATGAACATTTGACTAATGGACAATAAATAACCAAAACTACGAGGCTGAATATCCTGCTGCAGTCCAAAAATAAACTTTTTTTTCGAAAATTACGAAATTTACAAAAATTATACGAAATTTACGTAGAATTCACGAAGGCCTGCAGCCGGCAAAATTTTTAAATTTGGGTAAATATCTCGAACAGACTTACGTGGAGATATACCGGCTAAAATTCTTACTGCATGATTTTGTAGAACTCTTATTGGTAATAGGATAGAAGAAAAAGTAGAGAGCCAAATACTCGAACAATGAAGTATATACGGGTGTATTAAAGAAAAATAAATATGACGAAGGACAAATTTTGAAAAATAATGTTGGAGCTTCTTCATTATACCTAGATTTCTTGCCAGAATTTTGCTAGTTAAAGTTCGATGTTGCTTAAAAGATAGAGTTTCATTTATTACAATCCTAAGGTATTTAAAAGACGCAGTCCGTCTAATAAAGCCATTGGACATATCTGATTCCTTGATCCACGTGTAAAAGTTAAGTGACCGCGAGAAAATAACAAAGTTAGACTTGGCCATTTTGATCCTTAGTTTATTTACCCTCAGCCATGCTATAATTCTATTAACTGATTCCTTCATGGAAATATGCAGCAGCTCCGCTGTCTTGGCTGTGCTAATGGCTGTAGCGTCATCAGCAAAAAGTGAAACTGTTTCATTAGTCGGGTTTACCGTTAGTTTATTTATTCAATAGCAAGAATTATTTAGACAATTTGGTAGATCATTAATAATTATCGAGAATAATATAGGACCAAGAAGTGATCCTTGCGGAACACCTATTTCAAAACGCTTTTTTCCTGAAGAAGAATCATTTAGTTGGACATGCCGATAACGATTACTCAAAAAAATCTTTGAAAATTTAATAATTTTTCCCTCAAACCATACACCTCACACTTCTTAAGTAGAAGTTCATGATTCACAGTGTCGAAAGCTTTCATCAGATGTAAAAATACAGCACCTATTTTAAAACCTTTATCTAATTCATCATCAAAAATAGTTGTCAAATAAACCATTGCCTGTTCCATTGTCCTTTTTCTACGGAAGAAATCGTGTCTCTACCAGTAACTTATGAACCTCCAAAGAACTCATCATTCTAATACTAAAACACTTCTCTAAAACACGGGAAATTATGGGTAAAACAGATATCGGTCTATAGTTTCCTGGGTGATTTCAAATACCGCCCTTATGAATTGGGGTTACTCGGGCAACGTTAAAACAATCTGAGAATTTTCCTTAGCGAAAATACTCATTAACTAATCAACATAAAACTTCAGATATAACAGGGAGAATACATTTAAGTGTTTTTAAAGTAATATGATCGCTACCAGATGAATTACTAGGCAACCCATAAATATTTTATTTTATTTTATCAACTGTTACAAGTCTAGGGTGAAAAGATACATCAATCGGGTCCCTCAGTAATGACTCGAACGTCGGATCACCACTATCAGGTACAACTGACATAGCTAGATTCAGACCGATATTTGAAAAACAACTCTGCAATTCATTACGTATATCATTTTCAATATTCAAAGTCTCTCCCATTACACTAATTAATTCATCAGGCACACTATTTATTTTTAATCCAATCACTTCTTTTATTAGTCCCCAGGTTTTCTTAGGGCATCCATCGACCTCCTTCAACATTTTCTGAAAATATGTCTTATTTTGATAAATTTTATATAATTGCTTATTTTCTTGTGTCGGGTTAATTATTTGAGCTCTAAACAATTTACCTCTCACATTTATTTGCTTCAAAATCAAAGGACTAATCCAAGGTTTTTTTACATGAGTGTTTTCTATTAAACGGTTTCAATGAGACTACTTGACTTATCAAACTCTGCAACTTTTCATAAAATAAAAAAAACCTCGAATTTGTATCCTGAACTTCGCCTAGAATCTCATACAATCTACCTTTTCTATATCATTTTTAAGTTTTACCATCGCATTTTGACTGATCACTGGAATCCTTGATCTTTTGCCTTTAACCACCTTCTTTGCAGTTTTAAAGCTAGCTGAAACTCCAAAGTGGTCGGATACATCGTTGATAAGGACTCTGGGAAGGCTCAAGGACACATTAGAAAGGATATTATCCAAAAGCTTAGCTGATTTTCCCGTAAATCTTGTAGGGATATTTATACAAAGATGAAACCCATTAGATAGACTTCAATTAATAAATTCACTGCTAGAATAAAATATAAATTCTCTAAAAGCATAAGCAAGCTGAGTTTTCAGTATAGTGCTAGTTTTTTAGAATTCTACAAATCTAAGGATTATCATAAGTCGTTTTATTTGAGCTTGTTTTGTAGATACATGAAGCATAAAATGCAAAGTAATAACATTTTTCTTTTAAGTTTCGACTTCGCTCTTTACTTCCCACGGAGAAATTTTGTTTTTTAAAATTCATTTTTGTTTATTTTTAATTTTTCTTAAATATGCACAATAAACCTTACAAAACAACCTTTGCCTAAGTTAGGCGATGAAATTTAAAAAATTCATCATCTACTCTTCAGTTTTATAGATTATGAGCAAGCGTCTGATTCAGCTGATAGAAGAGCATTAGCGAAGGTCTTATCCTTGTATGGTATACATGAAAAATACTATAAAGTGATTAGTGCAATGTACGAGAATAACACTGTTGCGGTTAAGGTAGGAAATGAGGTTAGCAGCTGGTTTCGTATTAAATCAGGGGTCAAGCAGCGTTGTTTCAAATGGTGAAGTATAAAACTCCTGGACTTAGATTATGCTGATAATATAAGCATCCTAGATAAAAGCGCGAGCAAAATGAATGAACTTTTAGAGGTTTTGCGAGTTGAGGGTGCTAGAATAGGTTTGAAAATTAATGTTAAGAAGACTAAGTCCCTAAGGCTAGCAATAAGTGAAGATACAAAGATGACGATGGGTAACGAAAATATCGATCAGGTGGACAGCTTCACTTACCTTGGTATTATATATTATTAGTGAAGACGGTGGGTGCAGTGGTTATTCTCCTTAAAAGTAGAATAGTCGAGACCTAAGGTGTTTTTCACATTTGAAAAAAGTTTGGAAGAATAGGGAGATAAATCTATGAGCCAAGATTAAAGTATTGGAAGTTACAATGATGACAGTGGTCATACACGGTTCTGAAGTATGGGCGCTCCGAAAAATGGACGAAGATTTGCTAGATGTTTTCCAGAGAAATTACCTACGGATTGTTGTGGGTACTCGACTGAGTGACCTCATTTCAAACAGCAGACTGTACGAAAAAAGTGGTTCAATCTCACTTTCTAGGGCTATAATGGGAAAAAGGTTTAATGGCCAGGGCACATTCTGTGGATGAAGGATGATAAGTTGCCAAAAATTGTCCTTTTCGGTCAAACGTCTAGGACTAAACGTAAAGCATGGCGTCCACGGTTGGGGGTGGGAGGAAGTCGTCAGAAAAGATTTAAGGGAAATGGGAGCATCCTGGGAGGGTGAAAAAGGGAGGCTTTGAATAGATTGGGATGGAGGAGGAGTGTGCGTAGCTGTGTTGGCATCAGGCGGCCTTGTGCTGTGGTGAGTTGTTAGCAGTTGTTAGTAGTAGTAACACCACTCTTAAACTTTCCAATAAAATATGTGTAACTTTGTCACGTTAGAAGTTCCGAGAAATATATTGTCGCTGCTATCTTTGAGAAGTTGCAAATAAGAATTTCAGTTATATATGAAGCATCATCTTTGAGTGACATTATTTGTAATTCCATGTCATAACCAGTAATTCATATAGGTCGTAAGACATGAAATGTCTATTCAGTCGCGCATTGTGCCAAGCGCAAACAAAATAAGAGCTTGATTAGGGCCTTGTGTCCTTGGACACTACCAATTTCAGCACGAAGCCTCCCAATTGCTGAGTAAGATCATCAACATATAATGCAAAAGTCCAGATGGGACCAGTGTTGAGCTCGACACATCCACGTGATGATTCCCTGGTGGACTTTTCACTTATTTGCTGATGTTATGCACTGAATTGCAATACACAATGCAGGGAATCCCCACTTGGAGCTCAATACGTCAACTTGATGGTTTACTGATGCACTTTGTTCAAACTTATTGATGGACTTTGCTGTTGGCCACAAGATTCACAAAACAGGATCCTTTAAGATAAGAAGTAAAAAGTCAAAGCATCAAAGCGCATACCCGTCAATACCGTAATTTTTCAATCTTTATGTGGTCACAAGCGTCAACACCTTCAATATTTGCAGATATATTTGAAATAACTATCAAGGCTATTATTTACTAATGGCAAACTGACTTAAAAAAATGCATTCTTACTCAAAAGATAGTCCATGTTGTAACCATGTGCTACCATCTGAACTTAACAATCTGAGTTAAAGTACTACAGCACTACCTCTTATTTTAGAATTTATTTAAAATATTTTTACGAGATTTTCTTAGGGTTTGTGCTTCGGTAAGGTTATAGATTTGGCCCAATCCACAACAGATTTAGCCCATTAATAACTAAACATGGAAACTTTTTTTTTTAAAGGTGGAAGTCAAATAAACAATCAGAGTCGAATCTCCGCGACTGAATAGATTGTATGAAAATGAATGGAAAAGATTTGGGTAAAATTCTACTTTAGCTACTTTTGGCTATCTTGGAAAGGTGTTAAGTTAGGAAAATTAAACTTTCAGGGATGGGTCTACAGGCTAAAGTATGTCCCGGGAAGGTACTTTGAAGTACCTACCTCCACTCCTTCTCCCTCTAGAGGGTCCTGACCTTTAAAAATATGTATGCTATAAAAGTGAAACCTTGCAGAATAGATCTTCTGCTTTAATGAAGCACGACAAAATTGTTTTCAGCATCACAACTTTGCTCAATCCCAATTTATAAGGTTTTAGAGATATGCAAATACATTTCCTAATTAAAAAAAAAAAATATTTATATTGCTTAAAATTCTACTCAAATAACAGGAATTGTATCTTAGGAACTAAAGCCAGAAAAAAGAAACTGATAACTGAAAATTAAGTTAAAATGTTGTTTTGTCAAAATTTCAATATGTATAGACCTGTCATGTGCGCAAATTTCAGGCCCCTTTAGAGGGAGAAGGAGTGGAGGTAGGTACTTCAAAATATCTACCTGGGCCATACTTCAGCCTGTAGACCCATCCCTGAAAGTTTCATTTTCCTAACTTAACCCCTTTCCAAGATAGCCAAAAGTAGCTAAAGTAGAATTTTACCAAGATTTGAAAAAGATCGGAAGATTTTTGCCGCTACGGAGCGCTACTTTTCTACTGGCAAACTGACTTAAAAAAATGCATTCTAACTAAAAAAAAAGTTCATGTTGTAACTATGTGCTACCATCTGAACTTAACAATCTCTAGTAAGATACTACAGCGCTACCTCTTATTTTAGAATTTATTTCAAATCTTTTCACGAGATTTTCTTAGGGTTTGCGCTTCGGTAAGGTTATAGATTTGGCTCAATCCACAACAGATTTAGCCCATTAATAGCTAAACAAGGGAACTTTTTTTTTTTTAAAGGTGGAGGTCAAATAAACAATTAGAGTCGAATCTTCGCGACTGAATAGATTGTATGAAAATGTATGGGAAAGATTTGAAAAGGATTGGAAGATTTTTGTCGCTATGATATAAACGATAATATTTCATTTACCATCAGAGTGGAACGGAGTGATACTTTTTCTTAAAGTCAGGGATTTATGTGGAAGCTCAGTAGCTCAAGATTGTTATATAAAAAAAAATGTGAAAAAACATAATTGACTCTTTTTCAAGAAGAAGATGAAATTTGTCTTTTAGATTTATAGCCTCTTGATATAGACGCTATTTTAAAATGTATAGATTTCAACCCTCTAGTTACCACTTACAATGCTTTTTACTCTTGCAAAACTCGTTTGCCCCAGAAACAAGCGATTTGTTTTGCATTTCTGCTCCACTAATGTTTTGAAGCTCAATTTTCGGGAGAAATTTATTTAAACATTTTGCCTCATGTAGGCTATATCAAGGCCGTATCCAGGGGAGGGATTAGGGGGTTTGAACCCTTCTACTCCGGAATTTTTCCGATAAAATTCTTATCCCACTCATAAAAACGTCACAAAAATGCATATAAACAAATTTTTGATGCTTTATAAAAAAAAACTCGTAGAACCCCCCCCCCCAAAAAAAAAAATTCTAGATACGGATTTAGGCTACATGTATATAATTTAAACATTTATTTTCACTAAAGCTAACTGTCATATCCCTTAGCAAGAACAGGTCCTTTCATTTAGTTTGTTACATATATTGTAATCTATAAGCACTTTTGTTACTGTTGGGTTGTCAAATTCACTCCTCTTCTTCAAAAATACAGAAAATGTCCAAATTGAGATGTTACATATGAACTGAAAAATGTGTGTCAACACAACAGAGTCACTTCAAATGCAATTTGATTGTATTCGTCAAATGTCTGGAGAGCTAACGGCAAAATATATTTCACAACCTATATTTTTAGCAATAATTCAAAAGCGTTTGATATTCCAGACCCTTCATCTGGGTTTGAAAGTTGAAAATAAAAGAGACATTATTTATAATGCATTGTTGTCAAATGTGGAAAAATTGGTGTTTGAAGAATCGTGCAAAAGTGTTCTTTTTGGGAATTTTCAGAGTTCCCTCCTCTGGCTCGGGTAGAGAGATGTAAAACTGACACACAATCCTTTTTTGTCTTCCAGGAACATTTCTATTTTACGCTGTTATTATGAACAGTTATGGTCTATGAACAGTGAGCTCACTGTGCTCAGCTTCTCATTGTGAGCTCATCCACGAGGTGAGAAATATTGTCTAAAGTAATATCGTGGTTGCATTCTGTTTCCGTGGTTAACTCAAGTGGTGTGAATTTTTTTCAACACTTGATTAGTATATGTTTGAAAAATAATCGATGCCATTCCTCTTATTCAAACTGAGAATTCGAAGACCTATCTATGCCGGCTAGATAAAAATAATAAAACGTAATTATTTGCCTTCTTTTATAAACAATTTTTCGAAAATCTGTTTTTCTTAAGTGATTATTCAGACCTTTGATGGAGTATTTCGACTCGTATACTCGGTTTTCAGTGTATACTTATACGAACCTTTAGTAAAGTTCAGATATTTCTAAAGAGTTTGGCTTTTATTTTAATGTTTTAGAATGAACAAAGGAGGTAATATGTCAAATAACACAGAGCTTTAATTAGGTGAAAATAGGCTGTAAAGAGGCTACCATTTGCTAACCGAAATCCAAAACGTAAATTAATAATATTTTTGCACTTATCATGCATTTACTTTCTATTATACAAATCCCACAAAAAACAACAATATTGTAAAAACCACCACTCTGCTTCGCAAAAAAAGCAAGTCCAAATTTTATAACAGCCAAAAAAAGTAATGATATCAATTTCGTGGCTTCGTGACATAGCAAGCCTCGAAAAAAAAAATCTTTGAGAGTAAAAAGAAGTTTAAATATTAAGTTTTTCAGCCCTGTTGTGATAGTACAATCCTGAAATATCATTTCGACAGCATAAAAAACTTGGGATTTTAAGTTTCCCCTCCTTGTTATTACGAAATGAAGATTTTTGTCCCCAGTAGGCTTTTGTGGTAATACGGACAGATTCCTTGATAAATCTAAATTTAATTAAATACTTTTAGGCGGTATGCGTCATCAGTAAAATCTAACAGAGACCACACAAAGTAACTGATACTTTGTTTCAAACTTGTTTGTAAAAATAAGTGATGTAACACATTAAAGTGCTACATCGTCCCAACCCCAACCGGAGCAAGCGGTTTCAACCCCAACCCAAAATCCGCCACTATGCTAGGGGGCAGCGCCCCCACCTGGATCCACCACTGACCTATACTGAAAGTCACAGATAAAAATTCAAATTCTCTCAGTTTATATTTATACAAGTTCACAAAAACAGAGGGATTCACGCTAAAATTTTAGTTCTTTCGTGTAAACCATTCACTTATTACCAGAATAGATAACAGATAATATGGAAAAATGTGTTGCAAAATGCAAAAAGGTAAACAACGAACAAGAATGAATGTAACTAATAGTGACTACAGAGGTGAACCTAAATAGCTGGCTTTATCTTCTTCTAACAACTTAGGAAAAAATTGCAGGTCACATGAAAGAAAAAGTGCAACGAGCTTGTCCAACACATGCTGTGTACGCCGTCAATTATAAGTTTACACGTTCAGAGTTTAAATCCTCTAGGTCTTAAAGTGGCGACAGCCCTCTTGTGATGCGCTCTTACATGACCTATCATAGGCAGCGCAATAGCGCTGCCTAGGTAAGGAACGATGTTGGCACAATGTTTTATTTATTTAGACCAGGGCATTTCGTATCGAAGGAGTTGTCGTGGAAACTTGGAAAAGGACTCATTCGATTGGAACGGCTAGTGCCCTTTTTAATAGTCGAAAGTCATTGGAAGGCAAGTAACACCCCTCCCACGACCAACATTTCCCCAAACACATCCAATCAAAATTTTAAGATAGCCATTTTGTTCAGTGTAGTTGATTTCCAGATAGAAATTATGTTTTTGAGGAGGACACTCCCCCATAGCCCTTAGGGCCAGGGTGGTAAGTTATGCCCTGGGGACATTACAGCTTCTTATAGAAAGCTATGTCGTAGAAACTTTAAAAAGAGCTCATTCGATTGGAAATCCAAATCGCTAGTGCCCTTTTTAAGAGTCGAAAGTGATTGGAGGGCAACGAACCCCCCTCTCACGCCCACCTTTCCCCAAAATACATCCAGTCTAAATTTTTAGATAGTAATTTTCCTCAACATGGGTAAAAATTTTGGTAATCAGGTCTTTAAGGATGACCCCCCCCCCCATATCCCTCAGGGCAAGGATTGTAAGTTATGCCCTGGGGACATATAAGGGTTCTATAGATAGTGGTGTTGTAGAAATTTCAAAGAGGGCTCATTCGATTGTGAATTAGAAGCGTTTGTGGCCTTTTTAAGAGTCAAAAGTGATTGGAGGATAACTAAGACTCCTCTCGCACCCACCATTTCCCCAAACCCATCCAATCAAAATTTTGAGATAGCCATTTTGTTCGACGTAGTTTAAAAGTCTGGAAATTATGTCTTTGAGGATGACAATCCCCCCATAGCCCTCTGGGCAAGGGTTGTAAGTTATGCTCTGGAGGCATATAAGGTTTGTATAGAAAGCGTTGGCGTAGAAAGTTCAAAAAGGAATAATTCGATTGGAAATTGAAACGGCTAGTGCCCTTTTTAATAGCCGGAAGTTATTGGAGGGCAAGTAACACCCCTCTCACGTCCACCATTTCCCCAAACACATCCAATCAAAATTTTGAGATAGCCATTTTGTTCAACGTAGTTGAAAAGTCCGAAAATTAGGTCTTTAAGGATGAAAACCCCCTCATAGCCCTCAGGTCAAGGGTTATAAGTTATGCCCTGGGGCATTTAAAGTTTTTACAGAAAGCGTTGTCGTAGGAACTTGAAAAAGGACTCATTCGATTGGATATTGAAAGGCCTAGAGCGTTTTTTAATAGTCAAAAGTGATTGGAGGGCAACTAACCCCCCTCTTACGCCCACCATTTCCCCAAATACATCTAATCAAAATTTTAAGCTAGCCATTTCGTTCAACGTAGTTGAAAATTCTGGAAATTAGGTCTTTGAGGATGACACCGGCCCTCAGGGCAAGGGTTGTAAGTAAGCCCTCAGGTCAAGGTTTATAAGTTATGCCCTGGGGGACATAAAGTTTTTATTGAAAGCGTTGTCATAGAAACTTCAAAAGGGCTCATTCGATTGGAAATTGAAAGGACTAGTGCCTGTTTTAATAGTTGAAAGTGATTGGAGAGGAAATTACGCCCCTCTCACGCCCACCCTTTCCCAAAACAAATCTACTCAAAATTTTGAGATAGACATTTTGTTTAATGTAGTTGAAAATTCTGGAAATTCGATCTTTAATAATGACAACCACCCTCACAGCCCTCAGGGCAAGGGTTATAAGTTATCCCCTGGGGCATTTAAAGTTTTTACAGAAAGCGTTGTCGTAGGAACTTGAAAAAGGACTCATTCGATTGGATATTGAAAGGGCTAGAGCGTTTTTTAATAGTAAAAAGTGATTGGAGGGCAACTAACCCCCCTCTTACGCCCACAGTTCCCCAAATACATCTAATCAAAATTTTAAGCTAGCCATTTCGTTCAACGTAGTTGAAACTTCTGGAAATTAGGTCTTTGAGGATGACACCCACCCTCAGGGCAAGGGTTGTAAGTAAGCCCTCAGGTCAAGGTTTATAAGTTATGCCCTGGGGGACATAAAGTTTTTATTGAAAGCGTTGTCATAGAAACTTCAAAAGGGCCATTCGATTGGAAATTGAAATTGTTCCTTTTTTAATAGTTGAAAGTGATTGGAGAGCAACTAACGCCCCTCTCACGCCCACCATTTCCCCAAACACATCCACTCAAAATTTTGAGATAGCCATTTTGTTTAACGTAGTTGAACATTCTGGAAATTAGGTCTTTAAGGATGAAAACCCCCTCACAGCCCTCAGGGCAAGGGTTATAATTTATGCCCTGGGGGCTTATAAGGGGTTTATAGAAAGCGTTGTCGTAGAAACTCAAAAAGGGCTCGTTCGATTGAAATTGCAAGGGATTGTGCCCTTTTTAATAGTCGAAAGTGATTGGAAGGCTTGGTGTTTATAGCAAAGATCGATGTGGGTACAATGTATTATTATTATTTTTTTTTTTTTTTAAGACCAGGGCACTTTGTATCGAAGGAGTTGTCTTAAGAACTTCTAAAAGGGCTTATTCGATTGAAAATAGAAAGAGCTAATGCCCTTTTTAATAGTCGAAAATGATTGGAGGGCAACTAGTCCCCCTCCCATGCCCACCCTACCATTTGCCCATTATGTTTAAAAACTAAATGTTGCCTTAAGATTAAATCAAAATGCACTGTGTTAATGCTAATTCCAAATAAGGCATCTCAGCAGTATCCCAAGAATTACTGAGGGTATTATGTTCAAACTTTTGGGGATACTTCTGCTCTTAAAATTTAACCAAGTCAAAACAGCGTAAGTGTATCCAAGCTATCAAAGAAAGTAAACAGATTTTTTTTGCGAATGGTATCAAGTTTTCTACTTCAGGTCAACTAGATGAGGTATGAAACTAAATTAAACACTATTATTTGTGTCTTTATTTTGAAAAGGGTGTATGTTGTTAAAAATTGCTGAAAACTTTTCTCCAGCGTACAAATAGCAGGCCGAACTACAAAGTCTTTAAAAACACGAAAAGATTTAAAGAATTATTTTCTTTTTTCCCTGAAAAGACTATGTCAATATAAAACGAACAGAAATGAATTAAAGAAAGCTTTTTCTACAAAATAAATTTTTCAAAGAAAAGTGAAGAACTCCATTAAACCAAAAATGAACAAAAATAAAATCAAATAATCTACCAAGTGTGCAACTACCACAAATCAGCATCGATAAATAAATGAAACCCAAAACGAACAGAAATTACAATAAATAACCGAGTCAAACTCAAAACGAGAAGAAATTAACATAAGTTGGGCTTTTTCTACAAAATAAATTTTTCAAAGAAAAGTGAAGAACTCCATTAAACCAAAAATGAACAAAAATAAAATCAAATAATCTACCAAGTGTGCAACTACCACAAATCAGCATCGATAAATAAATGAAACCCAAAACGAACAGAAATTACAATAAATAACCGAGTCAAACTCAAAACGAGAAGAAATTAACATAAGTTGGGCTCAAAACTCATATGACTTCCCAAGGCCAGAACATAATTTGCGCTTTACTGAAAAAAATACAAATGAATGGGCACTGTCAGTTTAAAATACATATACTGATATTTAATAATAAAAATGTTAATATTATTTGATTTATTAAAGTTATAAACGTAAAAACATTTATATTTTTTCAAGAAAGTGCAAATTATGTCCTTGCCTACTCGTGTTAATTTCTGCTCGTTTTGAGTTTGACTTTATCGTTAGAAGATAATATACAAAGTTGGCCATATTTCAGTTGGATGCAATCAAACGGTATATATCCAATAAACTCCCCCCTTTTAAAACCAACGTGCTTACATAACTAGTGACAAAGCTTTTATTATCGATTCACGTGACAAGACAATTATTACATGTAGAGCCAGGGGCAGATCCAGGATTTTTTTTTTTAGCAGGGGGCGTATAATAGGTTGCTCCGATAAACTTGCGAAAAAAATACTAGCAATTTAAAGGAAGCCTCTAATATTGTACGTCGTAGGTAGGTAGTGGAAATAGTTGTAAATTTAATCTAAAATCTGGTAAAGGCTAAAGTTCTACTAAATCTGTTAAAATTAAAATGATCTACAAATATTATACAAAAGATAGTAAGTAAAAAAAAATCACCCCGCCATAAAAATATTAAAAAACTGCTCACCCTCTACAAAAACTATTATATTTAACAGCCCCAAATCCACCACTGCGTTAGGAAGGGGCGCGCGCCCCCTGAGCCCCCACCTGAATACGCCAGTCTGTGGAGCTTTTCACATCAAGATTGGTTTTGTAAGCCTTAATTTTGTTCTTGTTGAAGAGCTAAATTATCAATTGCTCCCAAAAGTAGGACCGATAAAATTAGCCAACAAATGAAAAGTAAGAAAAACAAGCATTTCAATTTTGTGGGATTTTTTGATACACGAAAAACATATTTAGCCGTTGCAGCTGTCGACAACTTCAGCCGTTGTCGTAAAATATTAAACTCTATCATAACAATTTTGCAATTATTGATGAAGATGAAAAAGAGGCTACATTATTATAGCTGAAATGAAACTATTACGGATATAAAGTATATATTGCTCAAGTTATATAAGTGATGATTACTTTGATTTAAAAGTTATTAAATAAATAAATAAACGAGTTATTTCAATTGAAAGTAAGGAGAAACATTAAATATCAAAACGAACAGAAATTATTCTGGATAAGAGGGGGACTGACCGTTTCTCAACCCTCGCCCTTTACGCTATTCTTAAAGTTCATTAAAAATACATCTTATGTAAATTCAACAGCCCTTATTTTTCCTAGCAGGCTTTCTTAACAAATGTGCTAAAAAGTCAAATTTTAGCGTAAAGAGCAAGAGTTGAGGAAGGGGCAGCCCCCCTCACATGTGGAATCATTTCTGTTCATTTTACTTTAAGGTGTGGCTGCTTACTTTCACTTGAAAATGAATTGTTTTTTTATTTAATTTCTGGCCATTTTTCAAGTTAGGCCATAAAATCACATTCCCTCTCCCCGCGTAAAATTTCCTCTCGATAATTCTCCCGGAAACTTTCCCCCCAACGGAAAATTCTGTCCGTGGAAAATCCCCCCCCCCAGCAGAAAATACCCCCGAAAATGTCAGTATATTTCCCAATAACAAATAGTATATGTGAACAATGGGAACTTATAGCCCTTTCCCCAGCGACTATGGGGTGTCACCTAATCTCCAAAGGCATAGTTATTGGACCTTTCACATAAAATAGCTATCTAAAAAAATTTATCAGATGACTTTGGGGTAAAAAAACTTCGGGGGAGGGGGGCTAGTTGGCCTCCAATCTTTTTGGTCACTTAAAAAGGGCACTAGAACTTTTGACTTGCGATCAAATGAGCTGTTTTCCAATCTTCTAGGATCACTCCCTACGGTACGATCATTCCAAAAAAAACAACAAATAAACAAATAAACACACATCCATGATCTTTCTTCTGGCAAAAAAAAAAAATATTCAAAACTTAACATCAAGCAACATCAAAACTCTTAACGAGCAGAAATTATTACGCATATGAAAGGGGTTGCCCTCTCCTAAGACCTCTATCTTTACGCGAAAGTTTGACTTTTTGTCCAAATTCTTTAAGAACGAGTCCTGAAACACAAAGGCCGTTTAATGTTTTTTTTTTTAATTCCATAAAAAAAAACTTTTCGCAAAGAACGAGGTCTTAAGGAGGGGGTAACCCCTTTTCATATACATAATAATTTCTGTTTGTTTTAAGTTTTGATGTCGCTCCTTGCTTTCAGTTTTTTTTTATTTAATTTATATTATGAAATGACAAAAGAAAAAATAATCAGAATGAAGCTTTCAACTAATTTATTATATATTTTCAATACGATTTTAGCATAATGAAATTTCGCAACTAAGAAGTCGTATCATTATAGAAAGCCGTACGTTTCATTGAAAAGAAACATAAATATCAGCGTCGAAAACAACATAAATTTAAGCATTTTCGTTTTAGTACTGGATACTGTACTATTTTTGGCAACCTGAACTTTGACAATAATACCTTCATGTCCATAAAAGGCGTATCGTCAGAATTTTTTTTTACGATTACCATCATGGCAAAGCGATCTGTCTGATCCATTCATTCACGCTTTAATTGCGCGTTCATTCACGCGTTTAATTAGGTCGCTCAGTAAATCGTTGAGGTAAGTACGTAAAACTTTCCGGATCAGAATAGGTCACGAGGAGTTTCGAGCAACAGCATACACCTTTTTCGTACTGGCAAGGCTTTAAAGATTTGGGGCCGGATGAAGGACGATTTGGAGCGATTGAGCCCAATCGGGCCAGGGATTTGAAAAGGAACCGCGTTCATTTTGAGTTCGCATTGCTAGACGAGATTTATTAATGTGTTTTTTATTTTGTAATATATCTTACCTTATAATATAGAAAACTGATACCCGTAAAAGTTCATGTCAAATGTATTAATCATAATGAATTATTTGGGTTTCTGGGAAATTTTCAAAATATGGCAAAATATGTACTTCAAAAACATGCTGCTGAATTAGAAATTTCTCAAACAGATTCAAAGCTAACAGACAAGGATGCACCAAAGGTGAAAAAAGCTAATATAGACGGGAAAGTGTTAGTGGAAGAAAGGAAATCTTTGAAATTTATTTTTCCTTCAGAATATTTTGGAAACCCATTTAAACTGTTCAAATTTTTATCGGATAATAATGGAGCAACGGAATTTCCAAAATCGTTTATTACTCTCCAAATATTCTTAGCATTCTCAGTAAGCATTGCTTTTGGAGAGAGCTCATTTTCCAGGCTAAAACTAATAAAAAACTATCTGAGATCAACAATGAATCAGGATCGATTAAATAGTTTAGCTATTATGTCGATTGAAAGCGAAGACGCACGGGTATTGGATTTTCAAGTAATTTTAGAAAAATTTACAGAATAAAAATTTATTTTCAACATTTTTATTTTTTAATTTATGTACAAGTTTAGAAATCCATGACATGATATATATATATATATATATATATATATATATATATATATATATAAATATATATATATATATATATATATATATATATATATATATATATATATATATATATATATATATATATATATATATATATATATATATATATATATATATATATATATATATATATATATATATATATATATATGTATATATATATATATATCCATGATATATCGGCAGCTTTGCGGCCGGGCCCCGACAAGAGGCACGAGGCAGGCTTCTAGATATTGATTCTCACTGTCGCTTGTTTTATAAAAGCAGATAGATTGAGCCGTTAATTGATGTCATGACGTCCAAATGGACCTTAAATTAGAAGTGGTGCCTTTTTAAAATTATACATTTTTTTTTTATTGGACCTTTAACTTTTGCCTCACCTTGTCTTTTGTCATTATGAAAGACATATCGCCGAACCATTGTTTCTTTTAATTGGTCAGGTGGTGCGACAAAACTTCTTTTTCTTCCAAAAATTTATCTAGTCCAGGTTTTTGATTTTACAAGGTATGGAAGGCATTGACGACCAACTTTGTTTTTAATTGTTCAGGTGGTGGGGCAAAAACTTCTTCTTTTGCCTTGGGTTGTCTTTTGTCATTATGAAAGACATATCTCCGAACCTTTGTTTCTTTTAATTGTTCAGGTGGTCGGACAAAAATTTCTTCTTTTGCCTTGGCTTGTCTTTGTCATTATGAAAGACATATCGCTGATCCTTTATTTGTTTTAAGTGTTCAGGTGGTGCGACAAAAAGTTCTTTTTCTTCCAACAATTTATCCAGTCCATATTTTGATTTTCAAAGGTATGGTAGGTATTGATGACCTTATCGATGTCAAAATCCAAAACCCAATCATCATTGCTATCATTATCAATTTGTTTGCTTCGTTACACCTCAGCTAGTCTTTCATCGTAATGAATTAAATTTATTCGAACCTTTGTTTTGTAACAAAAGTATGCTAGGTACTGATGACCGTGTACATATCAGCATCCCAAACCCAATCATCATCGTTATCATTTTCAATTTTGACACGTTTTGATTCTCGCTGTCCAGGTTGATTTTAATTGACTCGCGGCTCTTCATTTTCATTTTTGAATCCATCACTTGTTCGTTGTTGTATGTCTTCATTTTCATTTTTAACACGCTCTAATTGTCGTTTTCACATACATTCTAACCGCCTGTGTTTTTGCTCTTCATTTACATTTTTGACGCGTTAGTTCAGTTGTTGGCTCCAAAGAATCATCATTTATAGTAACTGCAACTGTAAAATCTTCGTTTTTGGGGCCTTTCAACAGACATTATGTTATATAAATAACTCTTGCATTCGAAACTCAAAAATCCTCCTCATAGTATGCATCACATAATTCCCGAAAATACTTATATGATGCCATATATGATGTCAGAAGAAATGCTTAAACGATATAATAAAACAGTACCAGATGCCATTTGCAGAAACAGAAACTAAGGCTCATAACGATTTTTCTCGAACTTCTGACCTATCTAGACCGTTTTTTAGTGCAAAAATATGCCTAGATACCGATTTTACCGAAAAAACGTGGTAATTAAAATTATTGCTTACATATAAAGATAGTCTGTTCTTTTGCCTTGCTTGTCTTTTGTCATTATGAAAGACGTATCGCCGAACCTTTTGTTTCTTTTAATTGTTCAGGTGGTGGGAAAACAACTTCTTTTTCTTCCAACGATTTATCCTGTCCATATTTTTGATTTCCAAAAGCATGGTAGGTATTGATGACCTTACCCATGTCAAAATCCAAAACCCAATCATCATCGCTATCATTTTCAATTTGTCTGGTGCATTATACCTCGGCTCATCCGTCGTCATTATGAGATACGTATCGTCGAATCCTTGTTTTTTTTAACAAAGGTATGGGGCACGCGGCAGGCTTCTATATATAGATTATCAATGTCGCTTGTTTTCTAAACGCAGACAATTTGAGCCTTTTTTTGATGTCATGATGTCCAAATGGACCTTAAATTTGAAGTGGTGCCTTTGTAAAATTACATTTAGTTCTATTGGACCTATAACTTTTGCTCGGCTTGTGTTTTGTCATTATGAAAGACATATCGCCGAAACTCTGTTTCTTTTAATTGTTCAAGTGGTGGGACAAAATCTTATTTTCCTTCCAACGATTTATCTAGTCCAGGTTTTTGATTTTAAGAGGTGTGGAAGGCATTGACGACCACCTTTGTTTTTTTTATTTGTTCAGGTGGTGGGACAAAACCTTCTATTTCTTCCAACGATTTATCCAGTTTTTGTTAACACAGGTATGGCAGGCACTGATGACCTTATCCGTGTCAAAATCCCAAACCCAATCCTCATCGCTATCATTTTTAATTTTGAAACGTTTTGATTCTCGCTTTCCAGGTTGATTTTCATTGACTCGCTGCTCTTCATTTTCATTTTTGACTCGCTCACTTGTTTGGTGTCGTATATCTTCTAACCACGTGTGTCTTTGCCCTTCATTTTCATTTTTAACACGCTTTAATTGTCGTTTTCGTATCACTTCTAACCGCCCGTGTCTTTGCTCTTCATTTTCATTGTTGACACGTTTTTGGATTTTGATTATTTTAGACAATTTAGCAATGGCCTTTGCTTCAGCTGTCCGCATTGGTGTTTTCGCAATTGATGGTCCAGGTTGTCAAATTTCACATCTTATCAAGTTTGATAGTTTAGGTGTTGCTTTCAAAGAATCATCATTTTAGTAACTGCATCTGCAAATTTTCGATTTTTGGGCCTCCGAACAGAGATCATATTACATAAATAACTGTTTCGTTGGAAACTCAACAATCTTACTTATGCTATGCATGAAATCATATAATACTTATATGATGCCATATATGATGTCATAAGAAATGCTTATATGATGTAATAACATAGTGCATGACGTCATTTGCAAAAACCAAAACGAAGGCTCTTAACGATTTTTCCCAAACTTCTGACCTATCTAGATGGTTTATTATGCGAGAATATCCCAAGATACCAATTCTCCCGAAAAAATATGGTGCCTTTTCTTGGACTGTGGTTCTTGGCAAGCCATCAAGCAGTTCCTGGTAACGAACTATAGTAAAGAGTGACTCGGCTCAATTGTGACCAAATCTCTAAAAGTGGAATTTTTATATCAATATATACACTAATAGAATTGGCTTATTATGGTGACTGCAAATATATAAGATTCATTGAGCTTAGTGATAGCCTACCCATATAAAGATACGATGCCTTATTTTCGAAAAAGGAGGAAAACACCCCCTAAACCTAATTCTGTAAGAACGACTCCTGAAACACAAGGACCGTTTAATTAGACTAAGAAGCTCTTTTAAAAGTACTAAAGAACTTTAGTGTGAAGAGCGGGGTATTGAGGAGGAGGCAACTCCGCTAATATACGAAATAATAAATATACACAGGTCAGGCTAGCAACAGCAGTGACTGGGCCTATTATGTTTGAAAAGGAATTTTAGTTGGGAATCAGATGGTATATTTCTTGAATTTGTATCGAATTTATGTCCTATAAATAACAAGGCCTAGGCTGTTGTTCGATGATGCAGCTATACCTGGAAACAATATGGTGATCTTGAACCAGGATCCAAGATATGAAATAAGCAGTCCGGTAACAAAAACGTAGCTCTAATTGATTCCCGATTCAGCATTGTTTCAAAATATAATCTTCACTTACCTGGAAATTAATTAATAGGCCAGGTAAATCCTAAGGCTATATAATTATATATATATTTTTTCTGAATTGACATTATTTTGTAGTAAGAACCAATGATATTAGCCAAGAATTGGGGCTATTGAGAAGGAGACATGTTAAAAAAATAATTTTTACTTTATAATATGTAAAAAAAAATGTTTTTGACAGATCTTGAAGGTACTTCTTCAGTCCTTCTATACTTTACCCTCCCTCTGCTTTGTGTGGAAATATATAGCCGAAATTATATATTTCATGTGTGTTTCTTGTTTCTTGATTTTATTATCATTGATTCAATTTATGGATACGCAGTGAAAACAGGAGTAATACATGGTAAAGTGCATGGGACATTAGGGGGCTGTGGCTAAAGAATAGTGGAAGTTAAAGGTTTTTACATATTTAGTTGGTCTAACCTTAACCAATTTTCAACTATGTTATGATGTCAGCTTCAGAAGATTAACCGAGTCATGTTTGAATATTTTAAAAGCAGTTTACGTTACCAAACATTCAGCATGTAATGAAAAATATATAACATAATAGAATATTACAGCCCTTGATTGTAAAAAGAAGGAAGAAAAACAACCAAAGGCACATAGGAAATTGTGAAATTCAAGAGCAAAAAGTTAATTTCCATTATCAATATATTGAAAAATAATTTTATTTATTACTTCTTGATGGATTAGTTTTGCCACACGGCCTTCAAAATCGTGTACAGCATTGTGTGTCCTATGGATTTCCGGCATTATTTGAAAAACGATCAGAAATTAAATTAAAAAAACAACAACAGCTTTTTCAACTGAAAGTAAGAAGCGAAATTAAAACTTAAAACGAACATTAATTATTCTATACATGAAAGAGGCTGTCCCCTCCTCAACACCTCGCTCTTTACACTTAAGTTTGTTATTACTTAAAAAGTAGAGTTGTGATAAAGAATCAAACTTTAGCGTAAAGAGCGAGGTGTTGAGGAGGGGGCAGCCTCTTTCATATATGGAATAATCTCAGTTCGTCTTTAAGTTTTAATGTCGCTCCTTACTTTCAATTGAATTAAAGAATTGAATTGAATTTTTTGAAAAAGACAAAACAAGAAATATATCAATGAATACCAAAATCAACGGTAAATTACACATAAAAATAAGAAATGCTTCAATATATTCTTCCCCGTCAGGTTGCCACCGAGGTTATGTTCGTACCATTTTTGGTACGTTTTACGTTACGGTCTTAAAAACGTTACATTTTAGTTACGTTTTTGAATTTACGTTACAATTATGTTACTCTTTTGAATACTGAGTAAGTTTCACATTTTCTGAGTAATCTATTCCCCCCCCCCGTGAAAAAATCCGCTGTTCCTATTTTAATTACACTGACATGAGTATCGACATTCTTTCACATCGCGGACATTTCATCTTATTATACAATCACTCAGTTATTAGGATGAGAAAATACCCACTTCGCTTATTCGCATAGTAAGTTAAGATAACATTCTCTCTCATGAACATAAGATTATCATTTGTTTAATGACAATTGACAATAGTCAGTTAGTCATATCACCAACTTTCAATTTCATCAGCGTTGAGTTTGAATCTTGTTCCGTCAACAGTCATACTGAAATTATATGGAAAAGGAGCTAGCTGAAGTCAGGAAGGAAAATGTATAATAAAAGCTGGTAAATAATAATACAAGCTATTTTCTTTGTAATTTATTTTTAAATAAGTGATTATAAGATGATGTGGTACTTGTCGATTAACTGGTACACACGCGAAAAGTCAAGTTTTTGTTAATGCTAATGAAATTAAACAAAATAGGCCTATGATGAAAATCTAGTAGTTTAGAAAAAAATTTAGGCTATATATTTGCACATTAGGGGGGGGGGGGTAAAGCATAGTATATATTAAATACGTAACCAGTAGAAAGGGGTCAGGAGGTCCCGTACGAACCACGTGGTTTATGGTTTTCTCACTGAGAATGAAAAAACATAATTTTTCTCACTTGAAAAAACAGGAATTTTCTCACATTTATGGTTGTTTCTTGGACTGTTATGTGTGTTGGTCAATTTATTTGATGTTTTTCTCGGATGTCAACAGTAATTCATGTCTGTTTTATGGTTTTTGTCAGTGAGAATTTGAAAAACAGGAACTTTCTCACTTTGATGGATGTCAACAGCAATTTATGTCTTTTTTATGTTTTTTGTCAGTTATAATGAAAAAAAAACGACGAGTTCATCAATTTATGGATGTTTTATGGTTTATGTCAGTGATAATGAAAAAACAGGATTTTTCTCACTTTGATTGGATGCTTCAAAAACAAGATCACGTGTTTCCTTCTCAGCCAATCAGCGAGTCGGATACATCCCCCTTCTCAGCCAATCAGAAGCTCGCTTACATATTAGCGACGGAGGATTGCAGAGAATATGAGGAAAGGATTTTTGCTATAGTTTTTTTATTAGTCTGTGAATAGACTTCAAAGGAGTGAGAAGGAGAACAGTTTTGACTTTACTCATTTGGATATATATATATTTGTTGACGAGTGGAATGTTTACCCTCTTAGAAGTTGATAGTGGAGTTGATGGTAATAATACAAGAGCACCAAACATTGCGGTGGAAATCACGAGAGGATCACCATTTTGTCTGAAATGGGATGAAGTATATGCAAGATATGTGATATTCTTGAGCAAATTCAAAATGGTGGATCAAATACGTTTCGCTGCAAAAGTTGATATAGCACATGTGAATAGACTTCAATGTGCTTTAAGTGCATTAGTGAAACATATTGAAGACAATAAACTCTATCGCTAATTGTACATGCATAGTATTATTGTTGTTGTTGTAATTATTCAATAAAATTGTTTCGAAATCGAAAATGTTCCATTTCTTTTCTGGTTAGGGCTAACGAATCAGGGTCAGTCTAGAGTCAGCAGTCAGAGTGAAAGGATTGAAAAATGAATAAATTTGAGAAAGAGAGAATTAGATCAAATCTAGTGTTTATGGAAAAACATTTGATTTTGGATGATGATTTTCTCGAGCTATCTCTTCAACGCAGGATATTCTCTCAGCACGGAACACTTAACAATATAATGAGGACTGATTCTGCCCCATTAGACTATTATATGAAACTTTTAAAATGTGACTCAAATGTTTATAGTCAATTTATTGATATATAAATTGGAAAAAAGTAGAATCATATCGTTGATATACTTTTGAAAACATTGCCAATAGGTTCAGTGCAAATAGCTCCTCCCTTGAAAGAGGTAACGTCATAGAGTAACTCCTCTTCCCATTTCCTTTTACTGAATTTATGGAGCGAGGACGCTCAGTTTCGTTTTAGCTGTGAGGGAGTTGACATTCGAAACCAAAAAAAATGTTCTATATATATCCATTGTGCATGTACACTCTTGGCAGTTGGACCCAATGTGAGAATTGTACAATTATTGATGACTATAGTGAAAATTGTAAATTATGTAATCCTTGCAAAATAAATAGAAGCTATGCAAAACAAATTAAAGGACATAATTCATGTTTTGAGGAGGTGTGTGACTCTTACGCTAGAGGACACATGTGCTCCAATTGTCACAATGAAAAATGTGATCAGTGGGAGAATACTTACCCCGCTATGATTGGGAAGAATTCTAAACGTGATTTTAATTTATTTCTACGAGATTGGTATCATCGCGGATTTAAATTATTCCGGGAAGAGTAGTCAGGTCTACGATTTAACGTCTGGTCTAAAAAGAAAAGCTGGTTTCAACGCCATCATTTCGACGACACTACATACTATGACTATAAGCCAAGTGATTTTTATTTGGCTGTTGCTGACTGTGATTTACCACTTGAAAACACTGTAGGTAATATTGGTTCAAATAGACAGATTGAAACTCGTGAATTTCATAATATGAATGCAAATAGTATCATTGACTATACAAAGAGATATGACAAGAGTGAAGTTACATTGTACTGTAAAAAATGTGACCCTGAATTTGCAGTCAATCAAGATCAATATAAAGTGAATCCAAATTATTTACGTGCATTGTTGGTACACAACCGTTGCCTCTAGAAAGAAGGAGAAGAAATCTAAAAAGTAGATTTAAAGACATTGTTGAATATATATGCATTTATTAATAAACAAAGTCCCAAACATTTGTAAAGCGATTTACTCTTAGGGCACTGAAATCAATACTGTATAGGTCTGAGAGGATATTTTCCACTAGAAAGTCGCTCAGACGTGGATTGTCACTATAAATGTGGAGAAACTGCTTGTAAGTATAGCCGCGACATCGGAACACAAAATATAGTAGTGCATGGAAGCCACAGCTTTTAGTCGTTAGATCCTGAACCCTCTTCCGATTTTGAATAATAGTTTTCCCACTGCTCTCAATATAGTTGCTGATGTGTGGTGTGTAAAATGTATAGGGTAGACCAAGAGGGTCAAAAAATTTCAATCTTCTTCATTGTTTGAAAGACGCACAGCCAATGACCCGTCAGCACAGTCGATAGGCTGCTATTAACAATAATCAAGATATCGTTGACACTTTGAATTTTTCCAAGAAAGTCCGAGGGCAGACAATAGGATTTGTAGTGGTACATGTAGGGGTCCATATTAAATACATTGATTATTTGACTGGTGTTCATGGCGCCAAGTCTAGTAGAACATTGCCTTCGGGAGTGATTTCCCAATAGGTTTCATATTGATTTAGTGAGATTAGTGCAATACTCTCAGCTAATGGATCGGCAAATGTACACTCTAAACGCACACTCCCTTTACGTACTATACTCATATCCTGTGTGCCAGACAAATCCAGTACAATGATACCATGTGTTTTAGCAAACATATCTTCGGTTATACCCTTTTCAAATAGTTGCGAGTCATGATCTAGGGTTTGCATGGTCAACTCATACAATGTTCTATAGGATTTATCAAAAGATAGATTGTAGAGTGGGATACCGTTTACTTTGCACAAAATAGATTAAATTCCAAACATCTCGAATTTATGTCGGCATTCAGTCCATGATCCTTTTGCACTGGCACTTTTTACAAATGCCAAAGCAAGTTTTGACGGAATTTCGCCATTGATAAAGGATGAACGGGTGAAGGTGCGTAAGCCCATGGCAATATGACGTTGATTAGTGATTGTATGAGGAATAAGTAGTTTAATACTATTTCCTTTGGCTCTTAGTTTTTCCACTGCCAAAGCAACAGAACTCATGACCTGTTGTTTGCGTATATGAAGCATTGCCGAGGTGAGGGAGAGACTTACATCAGGACTGGTAGCAAGTTCTTTTCTCAATATGAAATTGGATGGTGCAAGCGTTAGTTTTATATCCACTTTAACAGTGGGCGGCAGCCATTGGGGTATATTAAATATTTCATGATATATTTTTCCAACGAGATGTAATTCACTAGTTGTAGCATTTTTAAGTGCATCTGTACCATAAGTATTAGTAATATATTCATATCCATTGGAGGTGCCTCTCAGGTCCTTGTATGACTTGGGTGTCATCAGCATGAATTGCATATAGCTTGTATAATTTGAGAGATTGTTGCTTGTGCTCACCAACGTGCCATTGATGTAGACACTAATTTGAAGAAATAGATTATGTAATATACAATTTTCATAGGATATTCCATCGGCCCGAATTGGCATTGTATTATGGGATTTCTAGACTTTCATTTGTAAATCTATAAATGTTGAAGACATGTCCATAAAGTAGTCTTCATTGGAATAAATTTGAAAGTGGATATTATCGGAGAGGGTTTGTTGTGGATAAAATTGTTCATAGTATACAGGCTTGACACTCATAACAACATTTTCAGCACTGAATAGATTCAAGGAGGTGTTTCTTAAAGGTTTAGATTCTTTATGTAGCAGGTAGGACATTTTAGGAGAAGAAATTTTGTTTCAATCTAACAATTCTCTTCCTGTAGCTCCTTCTTCTGTTTACACTAAGTATCGGATTTTTCCTTCTTTTCTCTGACAAGAGGGGCGATGTCTTTTGTGTCGAACATGAATGGAGACTGACGAGTGATTCATTGTTTCTTGACCGTTTAAAGCCTTTACCATTTTCGTTTTATCCTTCACCAAGAGTTTGCGTACTTGATCTAAGATTTTCCTTAGCAATCTTTTTAAAATCCTTGCCAGAGCCCCAATCGTATAGTGTAGAGGATGCAAAATCCGTCGCAGCTGGTACAAGATATTTTCTAGCCAGTGGTAGTGAAGAGCAAAACAGCTTAGCAAACCAACTGCCAAGACCGTAGCCAGACACTGACGAGCGACCCTTGTAATAGTTCTATCGATTGCCCTGCTGTCTTGGGCCAAGTGTATTAACATAACAGTCAATATCAGGACAAGTGAATGCCACTATTTCACTACACATCTTGTTGCTCAAAGATAGGACTAAAAGAGCCTGTAATCATAGCCAAACCATTTGAAATTGCTATGGGATCCTCCAATTCAGCTCTTAATGTTAACTGACAGAGTTCCAAATAGGAAATGTTTACGGAAATACACTGAAGATGCTTTATATTGTAGTGGTGAATATGCTCTTGATTCGTTTTTCGTTCAAGAACTCCTTGGAGGGGAACATTTGAATTACCAACCCGAGATGTTTCCACAAATGAAGCGTAGAGAAATATACAAGTGTCTGTGGAGAAGGCAGCTGGATAGTCAGCAAAAATGAAATTAGCGTTTCCGGCACTTTTACCATTGATTATATTGAGCTTAAAGCCAAGAACATCCTTTAGGTTATCATTGAGAATAACCTTTTCACTGGCAATAGGTGAACTAATATAGATCTTACCCTCCTCCTTTGAATAGTTGAAATGAAAAGCTCCTTTTTTACGACCGGAAATTCTTTCAAACAGTTCGTGGTAACGAACTGTAAGTAAGGAGCGACCCGGCTCAATGGTAACCGAAACTCTAAAAAACGGGATTTTGATACCAATAGATACATCAAAAGAATCAGATTTTAATTCTGATTTCAAATATGTAAGTTTCATTAAGTTTAATCTTACCCATCAAAAGTTACGTGCCTGAGAAAATTTGGCTGATTTTTGAAAAAAGGGGGAAAGACCCCCTAAAAGTTATAGAACCTTGATGAAAATCAAACCATCATAGTCAGCGTATCAGAGAACCCTACTATAGAGGTTTTAAGCTCCTGTCTACAAAAATGTGGAATTTTCTATTTTTGGCCAGAAGAGAGATCACGGATGCGTGTTTTTGTTTTTTTGTTTTTTGTTTTTTTTTCCCCCAGGGTTGATCGTATCGACCCAGTGGTCCTAGAATATCATGAGAGGGTTCATTGGAATGGAAATTAAAAGTTCTAGTGCCCTTTTAAGTGACAAAAAAAGTGGAGGGCAACTAGGCCCCCTCCCACGCTCATTTTTTTCCCAAAGTCACCCGATCAAAATTTTGAGATAGCCATTTTGTTCAGCATGGTCGAAAATATGATAAAAATGTCTTTAGGATGACTTGATCCCCCAAAGTCCCCAGGGGGAGGGCTGAAAGTTATGAACTTTACTCAATGTTAACATATAGTATTGGTTATTGGGAAGTATACAGACTTTTTCAGAGGAGATTTTTTCTGGTAGGTGGGGGAAGGAGAGGGTCGGGGGCTATATGGAAGGATCTTTCCATGAAGGAAGTTTTCATGGGGGAAGGGACATTGCTATGAAGGGGTCGCCGTATTAACAATAATTATCAAATAAAATTATCTGTAATTAAATAAAAAAAAAAAATTTTTTCAAATTATAAACTGATTGTGATTAAGAGGTCATTTTTAAAGAACTGGAAAAAAAATTTGAACTATAGTTTAAAGAGCAGGGTATTGACTAGGGGGCGAACCCCCTAATATACGTGTTAAAAATTTATGAATATAGAAGTTCGTTACGTAAGTTAATTCTAAGTTACGTATATTTATTACTAATAAAAACGTTCGTAAATAAAATTAAACAAGTTTCGAGAAAGCCATTTAACCAAATATAATATGCAAATTTTGTTTTAATTATTCATGTACGGTGAGCCAAAATCAAAACCTGCATTAATTCAAAAACGTTCAAAAATTAAATAAAAAAACAAGTTTTTTTAACTGAAAGTAAGGAACGACGTTAAAACTTAAAACGAACAGAAATTATTCCGTATATGAAGGGGCTGTCCCCTCCTCAACGCCTCGCTCTTTACGCTAAAGTTTGACTTTCTCACAACTCTATTTTTTAAACAATAAAAAAACTTTAGCGTAAAGAGCGAGGCGTTGAGGAGGGGACAGCCCCCTTCATATACGGAATAATTTCTGTTCGTTTTAAGTTTTAACGTCGTTCCTTACTTTCAGTTAAAAAAACTTGTTTTTTTATTTAATTATTAATAGAACGACATAAATCATTCATACAGGTGAGTTCCTCGTAGCGTAATTCAATATATAGATAATCCATCCAATTGATTTTTTGAATTTGTTCTTGATCACTTGAGGATGGTGGTGGCGGCCAATCATAGGGTCTAATTTTTATTTCATAGTTACGATCTCTTCTCAGGATGTTGTAGGTATTTTTGAGAATACATTCAACAAGAGCTACTTCATACTTTCCGTCGAATTTGATGGTGGGGGAGAGTTTCGTCCAAAAATCACTTGTTCTATTCAAGTCATTGTAGAGAGGATCGGA
Organism: Artemia sp. Qi Xiang Cuo; assembly: GCF_049724085.1. Classification (NCBI taxonomy): domain Eukaryota; kingdom Metazoa; phylum Arthropoda; class Branchiopoda; order Anostraca; family Artemiidae; genus Artemia; species Artemia sp. Qi Xiang Cuo. The sequence goes on along the minus strand of NC_142802.1, from coordinate 28,396,600 downwards.
AACATTGGACATGAAAGTCACATAGAAATTATTGGGCATTGTCAATGTCTTCAGCACTGACCCAAGAATCAAAAACTGAGTTGTATCCTAGCCAGCGAATAAGCAACTGCCTCTTGCTCCTACGAGTACGACTCTTTAATATCTTTTCAATTTGATAAATTTCACTAGTGTTTCTAACTTTTTGCAGTTCATATTCATAAAAACCGCCGAGAATCTCATCATCTTTGGTGTCTCGCAGTCGATATGTCGTGGGCTCGGTGTCCAGGATTTTGGACACGTTAAAAAGTTCGGTGCTCCATAAATAATTCCCCTTTTCAAAAATATTTGTGGTTCTATTAATTCGAACAGTATCACCAACATTGAATTTTTTCTTAACATTTTTTTTCTTTTTCACCATTGGAGTATTGTTTTAGAAAAGCATCAAATCTATTTTCATTGCAGTGAACATCCTGAGGGATTGAGTTGGACAGAGATCGATTAGGTCGATGGCTGTATATCTGCATGATTTGATCTAAATCATGAATAAAAGCCGATGTTTTTTTCAGGCTACAATATCTTGAAATTAATAGACGAATCGTTCTTATTAATCGTTCAGCCAATGCAGCCTTAATCGGGCTTTGACTATGATAAAGTGTTGTATTATATTTCAAAAGAACCTTTTGCACATGGGGATTAACAAATTCACTGCCACGATCCGATTGAATTTTTCTATACGAATCCTGTTCAAGAATACTTTCAATGGTTCGAGCAACTTCAACACCTCCCTATGATCGCAGTGGAATGGCGTAGGCATAGCGAATAAAGACAGTGATTGCCACCAAAATATATGTATATGGGGCATTGTGACGCTGTTGAAGTGCGTCTAAAGTTAAAAGATCCGTTTGTAATATTTACAGAAGGAAAAAGGCTTTAGTTTGTCGATATTGTTTGCCACAAAGCATGTGATTCCGATGCAGTGTGTAACTCTGTTCATTCTCTAGATACTCATTTTCTTTTTTCAATGTGCTGCTGGAGACAACTTTAGAAAGGGTTTTGTGAGAACTTAAACTTCCCGCTTCACCAATATTTTCATAGACACCTTTCAGAACTTCATCCATTTTGAACGCAAACACGTAGTGTAATGTCCACTCCCCTTTTTCACACTGGAGGATGAATCAATTCGTCTTCGCTTTTGACTAGCAGCCACAGGTGTTGTAAAATCATTGCTACTGCTGCTAGTATTTTCAAATATTGAATCTTCTTCTTCTTTTTAAATGGTGGTGTTGGCGTTGGTGTTGTTGGAGGACTATATTCTCTTAGTTTCTTAAGAATTTGCTTATTGCCAATCAGACTTTTGGGGAAGTTTTATACACTTAAAAAGGTGTATAGATTATTGTCAAAGGATAAAAGTCCTGTACGATTCGTCACCATATCACAAATTAAATCAACTAGATTATAACTTTTTCCCTGAATTATAATTCGTTCCCTTTGCTGTCGACTTGAAGTTGATGATGATCACCACCAGTTTCCAGCATAAGATAGGATAATACTCTTTTACTCTGTTCTCGATAGGTCAGTGGCAATAGGTTTCCAATTTTCGATACAATTGAATTCAATTCCTTCTCCTTTGATGCTGCTGCAGAATCTTGAGGAGATGTTTCCTGTTTAGAGGGATCTGTGGCGACGGCGACGACGGTGGGTCTCTCACGATCAGGTTTATGTTTGTCCACACGTCGCAATGCATCGTGGAGTAAAAGCAGGTTTTTGTCATCGGCAATATTCTCATCATTAATGAATTTGCTTAGATTGTCTTCAAAATGTTCGACGGCCGAGAGGACAAGTTCAAATGGTGTCAATTTATAGGGTTTAGCCATTCTCTCTTTCTACAAAAACTTGTTTAGAAGTCCTGCAATTATTGGTAGTAAAAGTGTGAAAAAGGTACCGCCTGCTTGAAGGAGCCATGTTCTTTTAAAAAGCTTACCCTTTTTTTTTAAATCCCAGGCACGTAAAGTGTAAACATGTTTCTTTTTATCTTTTCGAACACAATCAGGCACTTGAAAAATGCCCACACTTAAAATAAAAAAAACTTAAGATATTAGATTAATGAAATCATTGTCAACACCATGTTTGAGTATGGCCTTCCTAAGCAATGGTTTTGAAGTGCTTAATACGGAAAGTAAATGTCGTGTAATTTCTTTAGTGTCATAACGCCAACTAATAGCCTTTTCTACTGTTCACCGGAAGATATACTGTAATTTCATTGTTGAAAATGTCGGTGACTACACGTAGATCCTTGGGCGTGCTCTGATTAAGATCCAGCAAAATGTAACCGCCCCCTAGGGTCGCAGGGTCGGAGGTCGGCCGGCAGTGTACGCTGACACCAGAAATTTAGGGGCGATCACGGGGTATATCCTGCCTTTATTGAGAGTTATGAGGAGCTAGAATCACGAACAACTCGATAGATAATATAGATGGTGCAATTCAAGGCAAGGGTTCGCATTACAGTTGCTCGTGATGATTAACATGATTAAGTGTAGTTAACTAGGGTTATGGAAATGTGTTCATGGTGAGTTAGCGAATTGATGAATAGTTGTAGCATTTCGTGTGAGAACTGGTTCAATGGATTCAGCCAAATCAGGTCAATTAATCCAGCCACGAGTTCGATTGCAATAGTCTATTGAAAACATTCAAGTCTCCGTATGAATTGTATTGGTAGTGGTCATGTGGCAGGATAGCTTCACTATTCTCGAGTACATAGGACTTCTGCCAAATAGTATATGACAATAGTAGCATTTTTTTACAGCTTTTCACAATATACATTTCTATCGCAATGTTGAGATTATTTTGGCTAAAAGTGCTTGTGTTCCTCGGCACTGAGGCGACTCACACAGAAACGATCTAAAGGGTCGTTTTGAAATTGATACATGCTGTTGCTGCTGCTGTTGACAACAGTTGGACTATAACTAACTGTAAATCATACGTGTCCAATGAATAAGTAGTAGCAATAATTTTCCCATAGATCAATCTAGTACGATAACAAGAACAGTTGACAAAATTTCATGGCAGCATTTATTTCGGCCACATGAAAACAAATATTATTTCAACATGAACAATGCTAAAAATGACACTTTATGTACAACATAAAATAAAAACACTTTTTGTCCATCAACAGCAATCACCAACTATCTGTACAACACTCATTGTCTTAAAAACACTTTTCTGTACAACAACAACGTGAACACTTTATGCAGCAAACTTTTCTGTACAACAACAAGAGCACTTGAAAACAACACTTGAAAACAACACTTGAAAAAAAACACACTTGGAACATGAACAATAGCACAGTTGAACATTATGAATTTAAAAGTGGGGCCCCCTCGGTGTAGAAGAACCATGCCAGTCTCTATGCTCGTGAACGCTCCCACACCCCGGGAGTCGGCCACAATGCGTGAACACTCTAGAGGGTCAGTCACAATGTCGCAGCGAGATCTATTACGTACGCTTTCACACATTTTGCCAAACGCTGAATTTAGAATGAGTTTTTAAATTTCCTTCTCTACCTTTGAGTTTGCCCTAGAGCGTTTATCGACTAAAGTGTCGATAAACGTCTTTAAATATGCTCGCTGATTGAACTGCAGAACCCTATGTATTTTGGAGATCTTGAAACCATTGTTCACCATCCAGTGCAAAAGTACACGGTGAACAACGATATTCTCCTTAGGGTCCAAATCAGCAATCAGTTTTTTCTTATAGGGACGCCAGTGCATCCCCATATCCCCAACCAATGATCTAGTGTAGGGGCTCAGTGAGTCCCTGCTCACGGGCCGATTGATACAGGGAAAAACTAAATCTTTGACGGAATCATGAATCGCCATCAGAATGTGCCCGTCAAGTTCAAAGAACCATCCTTGTGGTCCATTGTCCTCGACGTTGGTAATGTCGAGGAACTCACAAGGATTCTTAAGCCATTGATAGTTCCCACACGGCAAAGAGTAGTGGGACATTGCCGAGGGGTACAATGAGTTCATGTCCAAGAACACTGCATTTGACTTTGCACCAGTGCTGTTTTGTCAGCTCGGATTGGTTGATAGGACGAGATCCCCATGAAAAACATACCCTCCCATCATTGAACGCTCTACAAAAAGGTGTTGCTCTACATCGGTGATTAGGCCTATTTCCTCCCTACTAATTTCTAAAATCAAATCCATCACCAAATAAGGTGTGGAAAAATAATAGCCTATATCTAGCCCGAACTCTGAAAAGATTTGGTCTGTTTTCTTACAGACTATATCCAACAGAGTTAAAACGTCACTGGCAGTGTACAGTCTAAATTATTCCCGCCCTTTTTTAAAATTCCCCTTTGACCACACCTTCTTGGCAAACCCTTACTCCTCGGTCATGAATTCACTGTTGGTCGGTGAATTCTAAAAAACTTCAATTGGAGGTAGTTTCACCTCGCTTAATCGAGGGCCTGAACAGTAATAATCATATGCATATGCACCTTAGCTGGTCAACAGATCATACATTTCACTGTCTGGAAAGTGCTGGTTAAGCAACGGAAAGCTATTAAAATTGTCGCTTTTCTGCACTTGAATCAATTGTCTCAGTGCCTTGGGAAAAAAACTAAAGGAATCTAAAAACCTGATTTTATTCCAACACGTATGCCCATTATCCATAGCCTGCCATTTCAGCTCGAGAAGCAACAACCTCTTGGCCGATTTGGAAATAATATTATAGGTAAATGAACTGTTTACCCATGGACTGTCTACTCTCCCTCCCTCCCTTGTGCATACGTGCCAGTGCCGGTAAAATAAATTTTAAGTCATAATTTGAGTTGTGAATAAAAACAGGGATAAAAAACTGCTGGCTAACATTTAAGTTACACGATTGATGCGCAGCCCCTCTAAAATAACTACCCCCAGAGGATATTTCCTGCCACAAGTGATTATGGTCTCCGACTTTCCCCCTTCCACCATCACCTCTTTTCCCTTTAGTCCCCTTATCCTCCTCTACAAACTCCCCATTACATGCCCAACATATTTTTTGATTTTTAATCGCGAGACGATCCTCTGCAGACAGCACCACAGTATAATGTGCATTTCTCAAAGGAGAAATATCGCCATTAGCCGTGCCAATTAGCTTAGTCAGTGCCTTGTCCGTAAACACCCACTCATCCAATGTTTCTACTATTTCTAACAACCGAATGGTGTTAGAACAGTCTCTTTGCGCATGGGCATAGGACACTGCAATAACCTGCTTTTCTTTGATTCGGTTTGGAAATCGAGGATCGTACACCTCAACCAGCTTAGCTTCACAATCCAAAGATATTTTGTTGCACTGGAGGAGGGTGTTCTGGAAATTTTTGAAACGTAAAATTGCCCTAACCCCTGAAACCGTTTCCACTGTCTGATAGCCATGCCGTCTACAATGCCTCATGTGATTTTGCAGCTTTAATTCAGTCCAAAATCGAGAGAGGAATGTCGGAGAATAGAAACGTGTCCCCTTATTCTTACCCTCCCCCAGAACTCTACTGATGTCTGTGATAGGATTAAAATGGCCAATTGAATTGGCAAAGTCACTATATGGTGGTGTATACAACAACCAAACCCAGTGTCTGACCAAATCAATTGACGGGCCTCTTACAGGGAATACCACCCCCTTCTTTCTTAAACGAACCCCATATTCAAATTCAGTTTCATACTGAACCACAGTAACGCCGATATTTAAATAGGCATTAGCCCTTTCAAAAATATCAATAGATCTTAGCGTTACTGGGTATTTTCCCTCTAAACAAGAGAAATCTACAATGGGGAAATTGGACCCGTCCTTCCCATGTACAGCCCAATCGTCTAAATTCGTCTTGGAAGCGTCACGTGCTAGAGGTTCGAAAGCTGAAATGAGGAAAGTATACATGAAACATTTTTGACCTGTTTCAAAACAGATCCGCTGGACACCACGACAACCTTCTAGATCTGGATTATATTTTAAAACTACTGACCTCTCAGACCCCCCGCCTGCCCCCTCTTAAAATAAAATCTTTCTTAAATTTACAAATATTCACACTTAAATTTTCAACATAATAGAACTACAGAGCCGCATTACCGTTTTCGTTAAAGTTCTCAAGATGCGCAATAATTTGACCTACCCACTCGCAAAAGGCACCCTCAAAATTCTCTAAATTCGGATAGATCAAACGCATCTCGGAATGTATATAATGGTGATAAACTTTGCTTTTCCCCTCATTTAAATAGAACACCTTTAAAACAATAGAAACCTTAATTGAATCCCTCCCCACAATTGAATTTGGTTCTCCAGCAGTGCACGAATTTTATCTACATATTCATGCACAATTTTTACGGGGTCAAACGCAAAATTTCCCCCCATAAGTGACTTAAACGGGTCCCCAAAAGTCACAGTGTAAGACAACTCTTGCGTTTAATATTGTGTTGGACAGCTGAAAGTCTGGAAATGTTGTCAATTGGTCAGTACCCCCTCCCCTCTTGTATATTATCAACACACCTTCCACATTGTTCAACAATAGGGCTATGTGAATCAACTTCAGTTGGTTGAAGTGGGAGTAGGTAATCAGTGGGGGATAGAGGAGGGTTCCCAGTTAATTCGTTTGTAAAATCATCTAAAGTTAGCATGGTATTTGGACTTAGCAATGGCAAGTCCCCCTCTGAACTAGGAACATTACCTTGCTCAACTGTGCTAGGTTCTACATTGAAATAATTACTTAGAAAATTATCAATATTATCAGGTATTTCATCGGAATTAACAATACCATCCCATTCATTGATATGTGAATTGTCCTGAATGGCATGAAATTCTGTAGACGCGATTTCTTCCTCTCCTTCACTAAATGATGATGATGGTGACAAGGAATAAGGGACCAATGGTCCAACCTACAAATGAAAAAATAGCTTATTTTCAATGTGTTCAAATCACCCCTACTGCTTTAAAATTTAAAATATTGGATTTATGTATTATTTAAAACGTGCTTAGTAGTAGTAGTAGTAGCAGTATGCACATAGTAGCAGTTGGTTAATTCACTGCTCCCCCCACTCCACATCGATATTCTGAAAGTTCCAATTTCCAACTTAATATAAGATATTTACAATCTAAAACGTCGCTTTACATAAAATTGACAATTTGATTTTGTTCAAACAACTCCCCTCAATTTCCAATATTTAATGCTCCCCCTCCCGTCCAGCCATCGCGGCGCTTCCCGCAGCGCTTCTCGGGCCCAGCGGCGCTTCCCGCAGCGCTTCCCGCAGCGCTCGCCCACCGGCGCTTCCCGCAGCGCTTCTCGGGCCCACCGGCGCTTCCCGGGTCTCGCGCCGTGGCTCCCAGCCCCTTTACATAATGTCCGCCAAAAGTTGAAATATTGTTAGACGGCATAAGTCCAAGTTTCTCTCTAATTCCGTTCTACAGGTTCGGCTAGAACTCCTCATTAGCTCACAATATTTGTAAGCCGCGCGTATGTTCTGCAGTCCAAGACTCAACTTCCGACGAGGAAAACTGACAATTAAGTTTGGGAAACCGTTAACTCAGACATTTTCAACATTTTCCCCTCGCTAAAATCTTGGCAAGGGTTTGTAATATTGAAAGCTATTTTAAAAATATCCTTGCGCAAATTACGGGATGCCGATATGTGACGGATAGATAAATGAGATAATCTCTCTCAGTTCCTTCTCTTAAAACTAGTGAATACTCAATTGTGAACGAAATAGCATTCATAGAGTTTCAAATGGTGAGCATTAGCAGTAATTGACTGCACTTTTTAAGTAACCAAAAAGATTCGATGGCAACTAGGCCCCCGCCCCCGCCCCTTTCCCCAAAATTGTCCGATCAAAATTTCGAGCAAGACATTTTGTTCATCATAGTTGGAAGGCCCAATAACTATGCTTTTGGGTACAACATGCCCCTCCCCACGCCCCTTGGGAAAGGTTCCTAAGTTATAAAATTCGTCCGTCGTTTACACATAATATTGGCTATTAGGAATTATGGATACTTTTTTGGGTGATGGGGGGGGGGGGAATTTTATGCAAGTGGAATTTGCACGGAAGAATTTTCCATGGGGAGGGAAGTTTTCATGGCGTAAATTTTTCAGGGGA